>NC_089507.1:218369196-218669196 GCF_036850995.1 Saccopteryx leptura | reverse complement strand
AGTCCTCAAGATGAAAGCAACAGCAAATGAACCAGAGAAAGACAACATAGAAGATCAACAAAAAACGGGCTTTTTGTTTTGTTTTGTTTTGTTTTTGTAAAAGATAAAGAAAATGAACAGACCTTTAGTTAGACTCATCAAGACTATGAGAGCGAGGTCTCAAATAAATAACATTATAAGTGAAAGAGGCAATACTACAACCAACACCACAGAAACATGCAGGATGATAAGGGACGACTATGAACAGTTACATGCCCACAAATGGAATGATCTCAAGGAAATGGATCAATACCGGGAAACATATGATCAGCCCAGACGGGATCATGAAGAAATGGAACATCTGAACAGATCAATTACGACTAGGAAGATCGAACCAGGAATCAAGCCCTCGCAAGAAAGAAGAGCTGACGGCCGGCCGGGTGCCGTCTGGTGAGAAACTGTGTCTGGCGGGTTCTGTGTGCTTGGTTTTCCCCGGGAAGTCCCCACTCCTGCTGCCAGCTCCACTCCGGTCACCTGATGCTGCCTAACAAACCGCCACCAGGTCAGCGCAGCACCAAGACCACCCTGCCCTCTGGAGCCTGACCCAGCTCAACAGGCACTTCTTTCTCCCCCGGGCGTCCCCAGGGGTTGGAAGTCGTCTCAAAGCCTCCCTGTCACACCCACAGCTTGATGCTGGGATTGGAGTAAGGGATGTTCCTCTTAAAGGAAGCCTCTCACATAGCTTCTTCTGCAAAGCAAATCAGCATTTCTAGTGGTCTTTATGTAAATTGTATCATCATATCCTTGCCAGGGTGTGTGACTAAATGAGAAAACCAAAATACATCTGTGGATATATCTGGATATACATTAGACATGTCCACTGGGATATACACTAGACGTGGATCCTCACAATTACCCGAGCGCGATTGACGTCCTCGCCTACCGTTCCTGTGTGGAGCCTCAGAGGGAACAAACCAGCCCACGCCCTTGTCCAGAATGCCCGCGGTTTTGTTATAAACAGAACAAGGCTGAAAATATTGCTAAGTCACGTTCTGAGATTTTAAGGCACTTGTTTGGGGTGGGATGCTGCGGATTAGTTATCATCAGCGTGCATTTTAACCATCTCAACGAGTATCGGCCGTGTGCCGGATGCTGTTTTAGATGCTGGGGTACAGCAATAAAGAGAAGGGGCCCCACTCTCGAGAGCTTCACTTGTTAAAAAAAATGCACTTTATACAAAAAAAAAAATACATTGGGCAAAGAAAAAGACTACTGTGCATTTTCTTTGACTTTATAATAAAGATTAAAAAGTAAAAAGTGGAGCCTGTTTTTTTGTCCTTTTGTGCTGGGGTGGAGGAGAGACTAGAGGGAACACAGACGGCTGTGAGCAGAATCCCGGTTAGACGCCTGGGGTAGAGGAGAGACTAGAGGGAACACAGACGGCTGTGAGCAGAATCCCGGTTAGACACCTGGGGTAGAGGAGAGACTAGAGAGAACACAGACAGCTGTGAGGAGAATCCCGGTTAGACACCTGGGGTAGAGGAGAGACTAGAGGGAACACAGACGGCTGTGGGCAGAACCCCGGTTAGACGCCTGGGGTAGAGGAGAGTAGAGAGAACACAGACGGCTGTGAGCAGAACCCCGGTTAGACACCTGGGGTAGAGGAGAGACTAGGGAGAACACAGACGGCTGTGGGCAGAATCCCGGTTAGACACCTGGGGTAGAGGAGAGTAGAGAGAACACAGACGGCTGTAAGCAGAATCCCGGTTAGACGCCTGGGGTGGAGGAGAGACTAGAGGGAACACAGATGGCTGTGAGCAGAATCCCGGTTAGACGCCTGGGGTAGAGGAGAGACTAGAGGGAACACAGACGGCTGTGAGCAGAATCCCGGTTAGACACCTGGGGTAGAGGAGAGTAGAGAGAACACAGAGGATTGTGAGCAGAATCCTGGTTAGACACCTGGGGCGGAGGAGAGACTAAAGGGAACACGGACAGCTGTGAGCAGAATCCCGGTTAGACACCTGGGGTGGAGGAGAGACTAGAGGGAACACAGACGGCTGTGAGCAGAATCCCGGTTAGACGCCTGGGGTAGAGGAGAGACTAGAGGGAACACAGACGGCTGTGAGCAGAATCCCGGTTAGACACCTGGGGTGGAGGAGAGACTAGAGGGAACACAGACGGCTGTGAGCAGAATCCCGGTTAGACACCTGGGGCGGAGGAGAGACTAGAGGGAACACAGACGGCTGTGAGCAGAATCCCGGTTAGACACCTGGGGTAGAGGAGAGACTAGAGAGAACACAGACGGCTGTGAGCAGAATCCCGGTTAGACGCCTGGGGTAGAGGAGATTAGAGAGAACACAGACGGCTGTGAGCAGAATCCCGGTTAGATGCCTGGGGTGGAGGAGAGACTAGAGGGAACACAGACGGCTGTGAGCAGAATCCCGGTTAGACACCTGGGGTAGAGGAGAGACTAGAGAGAACACAGACGGCTGTGAGCAGAATCCCGGTTAGACGCCTGGGGTAGAGGAGATTAGAGAGAACACAGACGGCTGTGAGCAGAATCCCGGTTAGACACCTGGGGTAGAGGAGAGACTAGAGAGAACACAGACGGCTGTGAGCAGAATCCCGGTTAGACGCCTGGGGTAGAGGAGATTAGAGAGAACACAGACGGCTGTGAGCAGAATCCCGATTAGATGCCTGGGGTGGAGGAGAGACTAGAGGGAACACAGACGGCTGTGAGCAGAATCCCGGTTAGACACCTGGGGTAGAGGAGAGACTAGAGGGAACACAGACGGCTGTGAGCAGAATCCCGGTTAGACACCTGGGGTGGAGGAGAGACTAGAGGGAACACAGACGGCTGTGAGCAGAATCCCGGTTAGACACCTGGGGCGGAGGAGAGACTAGAGGGAACACAGACGGCTGTGAGCAGAATCCCGGTTAGACACCTGGGGCGGAGGAGAGACTAGAGGGAACACAGACGGCTGTGAGCAGAATCCCGGTTAGACGCCTGGGGCGGAGGAGAGACTAGAGGGAACACAGACGGCTGTGAGCAGAATCCCGGTTAGACGCCTGGGGCGGAGGAGAGACTAGAGGGAACACAGACGGCTGTGAGCAGAATCCCGGTTAGACGCCTGGGGCGGAGGAGAGACTAGAGGGAACACAGACGGCTGTGAGCAGAATCCCGGTTAGACGCCTGGGGCGGAGGAGAGACTAGAGGGAACACAGACGGCTGTGGGCAGAATCCCGGTTAGATGCCTGGGGCGGAGGAGAGACTAGAGGGAACACAGACGGCTGTGAGCAGAATCCCGGTTAGACGCCTGGGGCTTCAAATGCGGGGCTTCCCTAATGGAACTTAACGTCATTTACGGTTTATGTTCAGTCGTGTCAGAGTAACTGCACATCTAAAACTAAATAAAGCAAAGGCCAGATGTTATGCCAGGAGCCCAGAGACTAACATGGTATACCGTATATATGACTTGGGGATCTTCATTACTATTAAAAGTGTATTTTTTAGGAAAATTGTTTGGGTGACCTTCACATGCAGTGATGTTAGAATGTCACAAATATAATTCTAACTAAATATCTGCAAAATCCATAAAAATAATTGTCTTATTACACAGTTCAAATTATGTAACATACAAAATGCTCAGGCGTTAAAGGCCCAGCACCCTGCACAGCAGAGCAATGTCGCAGAGCAGGGAGTTAATTAGTATTCAATAGCAAGCACATTAGCATACACCTCATCACACACAGCGACACATCACTACGTGTGCTGTAGATATATAAATTTATCTTCTCTGACCGCAGGTAGTATGATATGCCTTGCTTCAAACACTTTTTAAAATCAATCAAAGCTTCAAGGTTCATCCCATTTGGATGAAGAAATTAACCAGGTTACCTCACCCCCCCCCAAAAAAATCGAAGTATTGTGCACATGAGCATTCTTTTTCATTCTCAACAACTCTTTGCAAGCGCACTTACTGCAGATGAGAATACGCAGAAACCAACAGCTCTGACGTAAGGTTAGACTGAGTCACACGTTATCTCATACACTGTCCGGTGACTGGAGGGCAGGGGAGAGAAATCTTCAGATTGTTCCGTCTTTCTGGTCCTAATATCTGCCAACGCAGCGGCCCCGTGCCCTGCCACCGCCACCTGCCGGGTGTCGGTCGTCTCCTGCGCCTCACACTGCTGTGGGCAGTCACCACAGGGCTGCTCATCGGGGTGCCCCCTGACCCCGACCTAAGGGTTGAGCCCACGATCCACGCTCGGCCTCCTGGGCTCTCTGGTCCTTCAGGGGAGCGAGGCGCGGAAGGACACGGGGTGGCACTCTGGCCCCTTCCATCTGAGCCCCGCCGGGAGGAGGCAACAGTTTAGTTCTGACCGCGTGGCTTCACGAAACCGTCCTCACTTCCCCGTCTCTGCAAGCTCGCGCCTCGGCCATCAGAGTGGACGTCGCTCCTCTTCCCTGAGACAGTCCAGGTGACTGTGGTGGGGAGGAGGCTCTTCAGTTTAACAACGATACTGTTCTCCATGTTTGTTATTGAAACAGAACTAAGACACCCTCCCCCGCTCTCAGAGGAGCCCGTCGGCTGGTTTATTGAGAGTGAAAGACGCTCTCCCTCCGAGCTAAAGGTGCGTGCAGAGGACGGCAGCGGAAGGGTGAGAAGAGGCTCTTACCATACACGGCGGTTCTGCACCGCCGGCCGCATCACACGCGGGAATCGGAGTAAGTGGGGGTGGGGGGGGGGGACCCACCAACACAGCTTCCCACTCACAAGACGGCCGGCGCCTCCTCACCCTCCACCTGCCAGCCGCGCCGTGTGAGGCGGACCCGAACCCAAACGCTCTGGCTCTCGGCTTTCTCATCTGCAACGGAGGGTAAACTCAACCTACCTACCCGCAAAGGAGGTTCTGAGGTTTAAAACATGATTACATGTCGTGGAAAGTTAACTGGTACAGTGAGGGCGACGACAGCTGAAACGGAGCAAAGTGGAGAGGCGGCAGAGACAGGTGTTTCCCGTCGCTGGGCGGGCGCAGCGCAGGGCTGAGGACTGAGGAACGGAGGACAGGCGGGGCGGGGGGGGGGGCTGGTGACCTCTCCAGTTCAATGCCTGGGGGCAGCTGTAAGGCCGCTGCAGAGGGCGAGGGGAGGGAACCCAGAGCTGGGGGTCACCCTGCAACCAGATGAAGACGAGACTCGGGGAGGCTGGGGCAGCTCGAATTCCACGGCAGCTTCCTCGGAGGACGGGGACAGCCCAGGGGACCTGCACGGGTGATCCCCCAGTCCCTGGCTCTGGGGACAGCCCGGGGGACCTGCAGAGGGATCCCCCAGTCCCTGGCTCCGGGGACAGCCCGGGGGACCTGCAGAGGGATCCCCCAGTCCCTGGCTCCGGGGACAACCCAGGGGACCTGCAGAAGGATCCTCCAGTCCCTGGCTCCGGGGACAGCCCCGGGGACCTGCACGGGTGATCCCCCAGTCCCTGGCTCGGGGGACAGCCTGGGAGACCTGCAGAGGGATCCCCCAGTCCCTGGCTCCAGACCGACCTGCCCACGGGTGAGCTGTCACTACACAGGGCCAGAGAAAGACGGGCCAGAAGGCTGGGAGGCGAGGACTGCCCGGGTTGGCATCGGGACAGGAAGTACCCCATCCCACGGGCCAGAGCCGAGACCTCTGAGGCACAGGTGTCGGGTGGGGTCTGCAAGGCATCCACGTTGGTGGTGGGCCAACTGAGCTCCACAACACAGGCTGTTAAAGACCCATTGTAATGAAATTTGAACAAAAGTCAGGAAAAAGTCAAACCGCCTCATGCCAGAGCAAAAGCCAATCACCGATACTTAAAAAATTTATCAAGCTTCGCATCTAATTAAAAATTGCTCGACAGGCATAGAAGCATAAACATACCACCCAAAACAATAAAAAAAAATCAATGAATAAGAGAGACTCACACATTACAGATAAGATGACTTTTGCTGATAAAAAAAACCTTGAAAAAACTATTCTATATCATTAATATGCTTAAGATGTAAAGTGCAAAATGAGCTTGATGAGGAGAAAAAGGAATACGTAATGAAGCCCAAATAGAACCAGAGATGAAAATGAAATAATAGAAGCAAAAAAATTAAAAAGAGCGATGAAAAGATTACACACCACAGAAGAAAAGATCAGTGATATCGAAGCTCCCAACGCCGGCAGAAACGCGCCAGTGTGTGTGCAGCACGGGGAGAAAAATGGGCTGAAAAACTAGAAAGGCTTCCGCACACCGCGGGATCATTGCAACCGGTCCAGCGTGCATGTAAGTGGAGTCCAGTGTGCGTGTGAGTGGAGTCCAGTGTGCATGTAAGTGGAGTCCAGTGTGCGTGTAAGTGGAGTCCAGTGTGCGTGTGAGTGGAGTCCAGCGTGCGTGTAAGTGGAGTCCAGTGTGCATGTGAGTGGAGTCCAGTGGTGTGCGTGTAAGTGGAGTCCAGCGTGCGTGTAAGTGCGTGTAAGTGGAGTCCAGCGTGCGTGTGAGTGGAGTCCAGCGTGCGTGTAAGTGGAGTCCAGCGTGCAAGTCCAGCGTGCGTGTAAGTGGAGTCCAGCGTGCAAGTCCAGTGTGCGTGTGAGTGGAGTCCAGCGTGCGTGTGAGTCCAGCGTGCATGTGAGTGGAGTCCAGCGTGCGTGTGAGTGGAGTCCAGCGTGCGTGTGAGTGGAGTCCAGCATGCGTGTGAGTGGAGTCCAGCGTGCGTGTAAGTGGGGTCCAGCGTGCGTGTGAGTGGAGTCCAGGGTGCGTGTGAGTGGAGTCCAGCGTGCGTGTAAGTGGAGTCCAGCGTGCGTGTGAGTCCAGCGTGCGTGTGAGTGGAGTCCAGCGTGCGTGTGAGTGGAGTCCAGCGTGCGTGTGAGTGGAGTCCAGCGTGCGTGTGAGTGGAGTCCAGCGTGCGTGTAAGTGGGGTCCAGCGTGCGTGTGAGTGGAGTCCAGGGTGCGTGTGAGTGGAGTCCAGCGTGCGTGTAAGTGGAGTCCAGCGTGCGTGTGAGTGGAGTCCAGCGTGCGTGTGAGTGGAGTCCAGTGTGCGTGAGTCCAGCGTGCGTGTGAGTGGAGTCCAGCGTGCGTGTGAGTGGAGTCCAGCGTGCGTGTGAATAGAGTCCAGTGTGTGTAAGTGGAGTCCAGCGTGCGTGTAAGTGGAGTCCAGTGTGCGTGTAAGGGAGTCCAGTGTGCATGTAAATGGAGTCCAACGTGCATGTGAGTGGAGTCCAGTGTGCGTGTGAGTGGAGTCCAGTGTGCGTGTAAGTGGAGTCCAGTGTGCGTGTAAGTGGAGTGTAAGTGGAGTCCAGTGTGCGTGTAAGTGGAGTGTAAGTGGAGTCCAGGGTGCGTGTAAGTGGAGTCCAGTGTGCGTGTAAGTGGAGTCCAAGCAGGTGGGAAGGAGCTCATCATGCTTTAATAAATAAACATTCCCACGCTGACCCATCCAAAAAACTAAAAAAATACCGAGCAGAAACAACGAAACCACACTGAAGCTATGATTTCGTATGATTTCTGAGACCACGGTAAACTTCGTCGTAAGAAGGGACACGTGGCACACAAAGTCAAGGAAGAGAAAAGAAACAGGAGAGAAGACTCGTCGGAAACCACGAGCCAGAGGAAGATGGGGTGACATCTTGAAATCCGAGGGGGAACATCCGCTGAGAATTTCATTCCCGGCACAAATGTCTTCCCCACACGGAGGTGAGGTGCGGAGTTGTGTGAGGGACTAAGGGCGAGCAGCACGGCCACAGACCCGGGCTCTGAGGGGATGAAGTGAAGCTGTTCGGGCAGAAGAGGAATGACATCCGATGAAAAGGGGGGTCCGCAGAAAAGGAACACAGAACTCCAGGGGTTTGAAGTGGGCACCGCTGTGAGTGACGGCTGATTCATCCCGAACCTCCACTTCTGACTGACACAGAGTAACAGGGCCAGGCTTTACCCTCCGCCTCCGAACAACTAACACCCCAGACGAACCGTCTGAAGCAGCTGCTTCCCACGCAGCTGGCGTCGGGCAGGGGGAGACAGGGATCCCGAGAGACGGGGAACAAAGGGGCTGGCCTCCTCCTTTCCCAGATCACGGCCCGGGACGACCCCGATGCCCAGGCTGCCGACAGGGTGCGGGAAGCCAGAGGGTGCAGCGTACTCTCTGAGCTAAAGGAGATGCCACGCACGGACAGGCAGGCCAGGAACCCCGAGTCCACAGGGGCGGCCAGGAAGGGGGACTGTGTGGGAAGACAGTCGTGGAGCCCGTCCCAGCGCCCGCTGTCCCTCGGGCAGGAGGTAGGTGGGAACCAGTGGGAATCTGGCTTCCTCGGAGGAAGGGAGGCGCCAGCCACGGGCCGAGGTGAGCAGACGGGCAACGCGTCCTCATTAGTGACTTCTCCCTAGAAGGTGACGAGCTGTGGGAACAGACATGGCAACAGTTCAGGGTGGGGTGTGTGGCAATGCAGAAGAAAACCCCTGACACCTGACCGAAACCACACAATTTACACAGAAATTACGGAAAATGAGTCATGACCAGAAACGGAAATGGGAAGCATCAAATCATCAAACTTCACAATACATTTGTTCGGAGGAGATCTTGGAGACTTAGGGTTTAACAAAGGGTTTTTTGATTTGAGGTGAAAAATCATTTGGTCGACTTCCACAAAATGAATCATTTTGCCAGGAAAAAGGCCTGTCAAGCAAATAAAAAGACAAATTAGAGACTGTGGGACATGCTTGAAAATTGTGTTTCCAAAAAAAAAGAAGGCTTATTTTAAAAATAGGTAAAGAATCTGCAAACCTCACCATTTTTAAAAATCCAATTAAAAATTGAGCAAAAGCTAAAAACAGACATTTCAATAACTAGAAGACTTAGATGTCATATAAGCATGCGAAAAGATCTTCAACAGCTTTGCCATTAGGGAAATGATCATGAAAACCACACTGAGATACCACTATACACCTACCAAAACGGAGAAATTTAAAAAATACCGATTACACCAAAGTACGGGAGACACCAAAGTGCTCCCACATTGCTGCTGGGAATGTAAAATGGCTACGTTACTCTCAAAAATAATTTGAAAGATTCGTTTTAAATTAATCATGGAATTATCAAAGTTCCAGCAGTTATGCTTTTGGGAAATTATCTCAGAGACATGAAAACTTGTGTTCATGTCGAAACTTGTACATGAAATTCATAGCAGCTTTATCTGCAATGGCCACAAACTGGAAAGCACCCAAGTGTGTGTTCAGTGGGTTGTTAAAAACTCACTGCGGCACGTGTGTACCACGGAGTACTTACTACTCAGGAATAAAAAACCTGTGAAATATTTTTTTTTTCTTTCATTTTTCTGAAGCTGGAAACAGGAAGAGACAGTCAGACAGACTCCCGCATGTGCCCGAACGGGATCCACCCGGCACGCCCACCAGGGGCGATGCTCTGCCCACCAGGGGGCGATGCTCTGCCCATCCTGGGCATCGCCATGTTGCGACCAGAGCCACTCTAGCGCCTGAGGCAGAGGCCACAGAGCCATCCCCAGCGCCCGGGCCATCTTTGCTCCAATGGAGCCTTGGATGCGGGAGGGGAAGAGAGAGACAGAGAGGAAAGCGCGGCGGAGGGGTGGAGAAGCAAATGGGTGCTTCTCCTGTGTGCCCTGGCCGGGAATCGAACCCGGGTCCTCTGCACACTAGGCCGACGCTCTACCGCTGAGCCAACTGGCCAGGGCAACCTGTGAAATATTGATGGATGCTAGCAACACTTTAGAGTAGTCTTAAGAAATTTGTGGTAAGTGAAAAAAAACCCATCTCCAAAGGTTACATACTATGTATGATTCCACTTATACAACGTTCTTGAAATAACAAAATTATAGAAACAAAGATCAGTTTCCAGGGCTAAGCAGGTGGCGGGGACGGTAGGAGAGCGTGCGTGGCTGCGTCCAGGTGACCTGGGGCCCTGCGAGGTGGGAGCTGTTCTGTACCCTGGTGGTACCCGCGTCACTGTCTTGGTTGTGATGTGGAACTACACTTTTATACAATGTTACCATTAGCGGAGATTCAGGAAAGGGTGGGTGAGATCTCTGTGTGTTATCTCAGGAAAGGGTGCGTGAGATCTCTGTGTTATCTCAGGAAAGGGTGAGTTAGATCTCTGTGTGTTATCTCAGGAAAGGGTGAGTGAGATCTCTGTGTTATCTCAGGAAAGGGTGCGTGAGATCTCTGTGTTATCTCAGGAAAGGGTGCGTGAGATCTCTATGTGTTATCTCAGGAAAGGGTAAGTGAGATCTCTGTGTGTTATCTCAGGAAAAGGTGAGTGAGATCTCTGTGTTACCTCAGGAAAGGGTGAGTGAGATCTCTGTGTTATCTCAGGAAAGGGTAAGTGAGATCTCTGTGTGTTATCTCAGGAAAGGGTGAGTGAGATCTCTGTGTTATCTCAGGAAAGGGTAAGTGAGATCTCTGTGTGTTATCTCAGGAAAGGGTGAGTGAGATCTCTGTGTGTTATCTCAGGAAAGGGTGAGTGAGATCTCTGTGTGTTATCTCAGGAAAGGGTGCGTGAGATCTCTGTGTTATCTCAGGAAAGGGTAAGTGAGATCTCTGTGTGTTACCTCAGGAAAGGGTGAGTGAGATCTCTGTGTTATCTCAGGAAAGGGTAAGTGAGATCTCTGTGTGTTATCTCAGGAAAGGGTGAGTGAGATCTCTGTGTTATCTCAGGAAAGGGTAAGTGAGATCTCTGTGTTATCTCAGGAAAGGGTGAGTGAGATCTCTGTGTGTTATCTCAGGAAAGGGTGAGTGAGATCTCTGTGTGTTATTTCAGGAAAGGGTGAGTGAGATCTCTGTGTGTTACCTCAGGAAAGGGTGCATGAGATCTCTGTGTGTTATCTCAGGAAAGGGTGAGTGAGATCTCTGTGTTATCTCAGGAAAGGGTGAGTGAGATCTCTGTGTGTTATCTCAGGAAAGGGTGAGTGAGATCTCTGTGTTACCTCAGGAAAGGGTGCGTGAGATCTCTGTGTTATCTCAGGAAAGGGTGAGTGAGATCTCTGTGTGTTATTTCAGGAAAGGGTGCGTGAGATCTCTGTGTGTTATTTCAGGAAAGGGTGCGTGAGATCTCTGTGTGTTACCTCAGGAAAGGGTGCGTGAGATCTCTGTGTTATCTCAGGAAAGGGTGCGTGAGATCTCTGTGTTATCTCAGGAAAGGGTGAGTGAGATCTCTGTGTTATCTCAGGAAAGGGTGAGTGAGATCTCTGTGTTATCTCAGGAAAGGGTGAGTGAGATCTCTGTGTGTTACCTCAGGAAAGGGTGCGTGAGATCTCTGTGTTATCTCAGGAAAGGGTGCGTGAGATCTCTGTGTGTTATCTCAGGAAAGGGTGCGTGAGATCTCTGTGTTATCTCAGGAAAGGGTGAGTGAGATCTCTGTGTGTTATCTCAGGAAAGGGTGAGTGAGATCTCTGTGTTATCTCAGGAAAGGGTGCGTGAGATCTCTGTGTGTTATCTCAGGAAAGGGTGAGTGAGATCTCTGTGTGTTATCTCAGGAAAGGGTGAGTGAGATCTCTGTGTGTTATCTCAGGAAAGGGTGAGTGAGATCTCTGTGTTATCTCAGGAAAGGGTGAGTGAGATCTCTGTGTGTTATCTCAGGAAAGGGTGAGTGAGATCTCTGTGTGTTATCTCAGGAAAGGGTGCGTGAGATCTCTGTGTTATCTCAGGAAAGGGTGAGTGAGATCTCTCTGTGTGTTATCTCAGGAAAGGTTGAGTGAGATCTCCGTGTTACTTCTTGCAACTGCGTAGGCACCTGCAGGTTATCTCAAAACATAGAGTTTAATGAGAAAGAGATATAACTGACCATCTCCTCAGAGTCCTGGTCTTCAGGCGGGGAGTCCTGGAGGCAGCATTACTAAAGGAAGAACGAGGGGAGGGGACGGAGGGTCCCGTGTAGTCCATACGGGGGCGGAGTATGCAGCATTGATGGCCAGTGTTTTCTGGATTGTTTGGACTTGCCTGCTGGTTATCCTGCTTGTTTTGCACATGACAAACTGGTCGCCGATTAGCTGATACTCCACTCTATTTTGGGCGAGACCGGCATATGGCAGTAGAAACTATTGCTCAGAACCAGCTCCTCACACCCCAGCTCGAGGGAGCCCAGGGGAAGTCAGTTCCCGCCGTCGGTCACAAGGGCAGGGTGACAGGAGACAGAGGCACGGCCCTTTCCATCTGGAAGCTGGCGGCTCCCTGGCAGGGGCGGGGGCAGGGGCAGCCTCGGCACATCGCCATGGCATCGGTCCTTTCCCAGCGCGCCAGACGCCCAGTCACAGAGATCAGGAGGGAGAGCTCTGCCTCTGCTTTCGAGAGAAAAGGGTGGCCCTGGCCGGTTGGCTCAGTGGTAGAGCGTCGGCCTGGCGTGCAGGGGTCCCGGGTTCGATTCCCGGCCAGGGCACACAGGAGAAGCACCCATCTGCTTCTCCATCCCTCCCCCTCTCCTTCCTCTCTGTCTCTCTCTTCCCCTCCCGCAGCTAAGGCTCCATTGGAGCAAAGATGGCCCGGGAGCTGGGGATGGCTCCATGGTCTCTGACTCAGGCACTAGACTGGCTATGGTAGCAACAGAGCGATGCCCCAGATGGGCAGAGCATCGCCCCCTGGTGGGCAGAGCATCACCCCCTGGTGGGCGTGCCGGGTGGATCCCGGTCGGGCGCATGCGGGAGTCTGTCTGACTGCCTCCCCGTTTCCAGCTTCAGAAAAATACAAAAAACAAAAAAAAGAGTAAAGGGTGTCCTATTTTTTCTGACACGCGTGTGTCTGGGTGGGAGGCAGGCTCCAGGGACGCGGCATGCTCCCTGATGCGAGCTGGGAGAACACGTGTGTGTGCCCGAGCTAAACAGACCAGCCAAATACCAGCCTTGACTCTGGTCTTACAGCTGCTTTGAAGGGCTGACCTCGCTCTTCAGTGGAGAAACCTCCCTGCTCCCCTCTGGAAAGCCTAGTGCACACACCTAAATGTCGGGCGGAAGTCCCCGGGCGCACTGTCTAAATTCCAGCAGCTAAGCCCCGGGCAGGCGAGCCCGCCCCGGGCGCGCAGGCCGACGGCCAGATCGAACGGCCCCACCGTGTAATGGCCAGGCACGGGAAAGCTCACGGGCGTGGACCCTCTGGGGCTGACTTTAGACGACAGGGACGCCCGGTGTCTGTGACACACACCTACAGGAGGACAGGGTTTGCTTCTGGCTCCCGGGATGGCACAGAGTCTAAGGACGAGCACGACCAAGGGGCGCAGACCTGCGGAAGACTCCCGCGTGCAGACGGAGCCTGGCTCTCTCCCTGAGGTCCGCAAGCTCCCCCGGGGTCGTTCTCACTGGAAAAGGCGGGGCACCTCCCTCTCCCCTTCATGTGGGGTGTTCTTAGGGGCTCGTTTCCCACCGGAGAGCGCGGTGGGGGTGGGGGGGGAGACAGGGTCAGGACATCGCAGAGCCATGGCTGCCGCCTGTCTGGCTCCCGCTGAGCTCTGTCCCCATCTCCCCCCCCCCCAAGGCTGCCAGCACCCCCAGGGGAGAGCGCTGGAGCAGGGGAGGCTACCGAGGGGGGAAGGGGAGGAGCCAAGGCCCCCAACTGCGGCCACCTGAGTGCCACTTCGGAATGGGGCCTGACTCGTCTCCTGAGGGACCCTGAACCACCCGCTGAGCCCGCGCTCGACCCACAGGAACCGTCAGACTGGGAGGGTTGCTTGGGACAGACAATCGGGTCTTCTAGCCACCTGCTGCACGCAGAGATGAGCTCCCCCGATTGTCCCTCTCCTGCGGGGGACCCTCCCTCTCGGACTCCAGGTCGGCGGTCACACGGGCCACCTCCTCTCACTGGGCAGCAACCCTCCGACGCAGGAAGTACTCTGTGCAGCTCAGAGCGGGGGACAGGGAGTCCAGGCGATGCTGAGAACCACGCCCACACACCACCACCTGCCCCCGCAGCAGCCTGTTTTCTGAGCGCCCCGGCACTCACTCCCCCAAAGTGCCATTGTTTCATTGGCCTGATGGGTTTATCTCGGCTGACTGCCCCCCCCCCCGGATCGGGCTCTACCCGGCTCTCCATGCCCTCCGCAGTGCCCCGCGTCTGCTGCACAAAGGAATGCCCGACTGGACGGATTCGTGACCCAGAGAGCTGGTGCAGCCATGACGAACGGTTTTCTCCAGTCAAAGCTGGGTCCTGACCAGAGCTTGGTTTGTTAGCAAAGCAAGAAAGGAAGACAACTGCCTGACCAGGTGGTGGCGCAGTGGATAGAGCATCAGACTGGGATGCAGAGGACCCAGGTTCAAGACCCCGAGCTCGCCAGCTTGAGCGTGGGCTCATCTGGTTTGTGCAAAAAAAAAACCCACCAGCTTGAACCCAAGGTCTCTGGCTCAAGCAAGGGTACTCGGTCTGCTGAAGGCCCACAGTCAAGACACATATGAGAAAGCAATCAACGAACAACTAAGGTGTTGCAACGCGCAATGAAAAACTAATGATTGATGCTTCTCATCTCTCTCTGTTCCTGTCTGTCTGTCTGTCCCTCTGTCTGACTCACTCTCTGTCTAAATAAATAGGACAAGAGACGGGGACAGAATCAAGGGACACGCAGCACCAGGACAGGCGCTGGGGAATGCGCTCAAGGGTGGGGCCCGATGTGCAGGTGAACAGTTGGTCGCACGGGGCCCTGCGGAGAGAATCTGAGGGCTGAGATGGGGCAGGCCAGGCAGGAGCGGATCCTGGACCCGCTGCGAGCCCCCTGAGCTGAGCCCCTGGGGGCGAAGGTCGGGGCAGCGGGGCAGCCGGGCGGGGGGCCAGTGCTGCCCGCTCGCCAGGGAGACGTGCCCACCTGCGTGGCCCCTGCCCAGGCCTCTCTCCCCTCCCTCATAGGTGACCCCAATCCACCGTCAACATAGGCGTTTACTCTCCCACCTTCTTCCGCAGATCCTGGGGGCATAGCCGCCAATATCGAGTGTTCATACGCACCAGTAACCAGAGGGCGTTTCCCGCCACGGCGGCCGAGGACCTCGTGGGTGGAAAACCTGGGTAAGTTCGGTTCTAACCCACTGGCCGTGTCATTAGTTTCTGTAACTCCTCATCTCCTTTCTTAGAAATAACAGTCATCGGCTCCTGTAATCAAAAGTCTCCCTGTAAACTTAATGTGTTCTGTTGGGGAAGGGGGAGGGTATTTGTTGTTTATTGAAATAACACCTGCAGAACAATCATTAGAACCTTGATTAATTCAGTGACATGTGGGAATAAAATGAAATACATCTTTAAAATCGCTGCAGGGTTTTTAGGGTGAATGATTTGCTGAACACTCGAAGACAGGGGAAGCACACTGCTGAGTACCTAACACTGCCAACATCAGACGGCACTGCGTGTGTGCTTGCGAGGGGGCGGTCCTGTGCGTGTGTGGGCATGTGTGTGTGTGTGCTGTATGTATGTGGGTGGGTGTGTGCTCGTGTGTGTGCTGTGTGTATGTGGGCGGGTGTGTGCTTGTGTGTGTGCTGTATGTGTGGGTGTGTGCTTGTGTGTGTGCTGTATGTGTGGGTCAGTGTGTGCTGTGTGTGTGCTGTGAGTATGTGTGTGTTTGTGCTGTGTGTGTGCTGTGTGCTTGTGTGTGTGCTGTGAATATGTGGGTGGGTGTGTGTTGTGTGTGTGCTGTGAGTATGTGTGGGTGTGTGCTTGTGTGTGTGCTGTGAGTATGTGTGGGTCAGTGTGTGCTGTGTGTGTGCTGTGAGTATGTGTGGGTGTGTGTGCTTGTGTGTGTGCTGTGTATGTGTGGGTGGGTGTGTGCTGTGTGTATGTGGGTGGGTGTGTGCTTGTGTGTGTGCTATATGTGTGTGTGTGGGTGTGTGCTTGTGTGTGTGCTGTGAGTATGTGGGTGTGTGTGTTGTGTGTGTGCTGTATGTGTGGGTGTGGGTGTGTGTTTGTGTGTGTGCTGTGTGTATGTGGGTGGGTGTGTGCTTGTGTGTGTGGGTGTGTGCTTGTGTGTGTTCTGTGTGTATGTGTGTGTGTGTGGGTGTGTGCTGTGTGCTTGTGTGTGTGGGTGTGTGCTTGTGTGTGTGCTGTGTGTATGTGTGTGGGGGGTGTATGCTGTGTGTGTGCTGTGTGCTTGTGTGTGTGCTTGTGTGTGTGCTGTGTGTATGTGTGTGTGGGGGTGTGTGCTGTGTGTGGGTGTGTGCTTGTGTGTGTGCTGTGTATGTGTGTGGGTGTGTGTGTGCTGTGAGTATGTGTGGGTGTGGGTGTGTGTTTGTGTGTGTGCTGTGTGTATGTGGGTGTGTGTGTGCTTGTGTGTGTGCTGTATGTGTGGGTGTGTGCTTGTGTGTGTGCTGTGAGTATGTGTGTGGGCATGTGTTTGTGTGTGTGCTGTGTGTATGTGTGGGTGGGTGTGTGCTTACAGAAAAGCAGGTGGTTGAACGACTGCAAAGGAAAACCAGAGACTCTTAGCATCGTGCAGGAGATCAGGGTGACACCGGTTTAAGGATCCCCAAAGCCACCAGGATAGCTGAGGAGAGGTTAAGGAACCCAGAGATTATTTTTAGATATCATAGAAAAATGAGTTTATGTTGTTCCCTCCATCTTCTTAAGGAAGACACCAAAAAGAGGAACGGAAGCTGTAAAGAGACTCCATGTATGTAAGAAATAAAGAGCTTCGAGCATGGGCTCACCAGCTTGAGTGCGGGCTCACCAGCTTGAGTGCGGGGTCGCTGGCTTGAGCGAGGGATCATAGACATGACCCTATGGTCACTGGCTTGAAGCCCAAGGTCGCTGGCTTCTGTCTAACATCACTGGCTTGAGCAAGTGGTCACTCACTCTGCTGTAGCTCCCTGGTCAAGGCACATTTGGGAAAGCAATCAATGAACAACTAAGGTGCTGCAACAAAGAATTGATGCTTCTCATCTCTCTCCCTTCCTGTCTATCCCTTTCTCTGACAAGGAAGGAAGGAAGGGAGGGAGGGAGGGAGGGAGGGAAGGAAGGAAGGAGGGAAGGAGGGAAGGGGAAGGGGAAGGGGAAGGGAAGGGAAGGGAAGGGAAGGGAAGGGAAGGGAAGGGAAGGAAGGAAGGAAGGAAGGAAGGGGAGAAAGGGGAGAAAGGGGAGAAAGAAAGAAAGAAAGAAAGAAAGAAAGAAAGAAAGAAAGAAAGAAAGAGAGAGAGAGAGAGAGAGAGAAAGAAAGAAAGAAAGAAAGAAAGAAAGAAAGAAAGAAAGAAAGAAAGAAAGAAAGAAAGAAAGTAAGTAAGTTATGAACGGCCTCTCCACCATCAGAGAGTGAGACCACGTCCTGGGAGGCCACTGGTCAAGGGTCCTACTGAAGAGGTCCCACAGGGAGCGAGAGCTGGCCAGGCCACAGATGGCCAGGGACAGCCCCTCTTCCTCGGCGCTGCCTGGGGAATGGGGCAGTCAGTGTGCATAGTGGCTGTTCCCAGATGCATTTCTGGAGCCCGCCTGCAGATGCAGGAGCCCTTGACCCTGTTGAGGATCACAGACGTGGTGACACATGCCTGACTGAGAAATTTGCAAGAAAAAGATAAAACTCTGTGCCATTTTAAGACAGTGTTTCCCCAATTTATTTGATTACAGTGTTCTCCTCTCTTTTATATACAACCTTATACCATCTTGAGTCACTAGGGTCCCCCCAAAATACCTTTGGGGGAAATAGGACCTGGTGCTACGATTGAAGAATAAAATGGCAAATGTGTTTGGAGAAGAATGTTGTCAGAGCGTGATGTCAAAGTCTCTTAGGAATCTTAAATTTTCTGTATGGGTCCAGAATGGCCATCTGGATGAGCTCAGCCAAACGCTGTTTTTCAGACGGTGGTTCTGGGGGGAGATGCAGTTAAGCAGACCATAGCAGCGCCCTGGACAAGCCGGACGAGAACCACAGCGTGTCCTGGGCGTGGTTTGACGCTCTCCCGCTCACACAGGATGCTACAGTGTAGACTAGGGGAGCTCAGAGGCGGGACCGCCTCCCCTTCCAGGGGTTACCCCAAATCTCAGGCTCCCCGGAGGGGGGCCGTGGTGCAGCTGAGACAGGGAGAGCTGGCAGGGGGAAGACGGACCTCTGTCCATGGTGCCAAGCTCAAGCACTGACCCTCCCTACACAAGGTAAGAGGCGGGTGTGGAGCGGTTAAGAGGGTGGGCTCTGTCCACACACCCACCCTGGGACAGCAGGTAGCCTGGTGTGTGGCAGCCCCCGCGCTGCAGGATGGTGGTACGGCCTCTCCTTTCCCACCGATGTGCCGGTCAGCAGGGCGCCCGTGCCTCTGCCCCGTGCCACACGCAGGAATCTGCTCAACTGTGAAAGTTAAGCCACGAAGCTTTTAGGAGAAAATGTAGGACAAGGTCTCCATAACATCGGGGTGGCCAAAGGTATCGTCAGTAGGGGACAAAGAGGATCGGAGATCAAGGCAGAAATGACCGGGGCAGCGTGAGGAGGAAGACAGGAAAGGGCGCTGACGGAATGCCAACAGGAAGGAGCTGCTTACCTTCCCCGGTCGTCCGTCCCGGAAACGGAAACGCAGGTTCCGGCCACGCAGGGGCGCGGTCGTCCCGGAAACGCAGGTTCCGGCCACGCAGGGGCGCGGTCGTCCCGGAAACGGAAACGCAGGTTCCGGCCACGCAGGGGCGCCGTCGTCCCGGAAACGGAAACGCAGGTTCCGGCCACGCAGGGGCGCGGTCCTCCCGGAAACGCAGGTTCCGGCCACGCAGGGGCGCGGTCCTCCCGGAAACGCAGGTTCCGGCCACGCAGGGGCGCGGTCCTCCCGGAAACGCAGGTTCCGGCCACGCAGGGGCGCGGTCGTCCCGGAAACGCAGGTTCCGGCCACGCAGGGGCGCGGTCGTCCCGGAAACGCAGGTTCTGGCCCAGCCACGCAGGGGCGCGGTCGTCCCGGAAACGCAGGTTCGGGCCACGCAGGGGCGCGGTCATCCCGGAAATGCAGGTTCCGGCCACGCAGGGGCGCGGTCATCCCGGAAACGCAGGTTCCGGCCACGCAGGGGCGCGGTCCTCCCGGAAACGCAAGTTCCGGCCACGCAGGGGCGCGGTCATCCCGGGAACGCGGGTTCCGGCCACGCAGGGGCGCGGTCATCCCGGAAACGCAGGTTCCGGCCACGCAGGGGCGCGGTCCTCCCGGAAACGCAAGTTCCGGCCACGCAGGGGCGCGGTCGTCCCGGGAACGCGGGTTCCGGCCACGCAGGGGCGCGGGAGAAGGCAGCGATTCCGAGCACCGCGGGGGGCGGGGGTCTGGGTGTGCCGAACGGTTCAGCGACTCTGGGAACAGCTGGGTCCGTGTCTTCCACAGCAACACGCCTGCCACCCCTGAGCCCGCACCAGGCGTGTCCCCAGTAGCAACGGGGGCTGCGTTCACCGACACGCTGTATGACAGGGGCCTCCAGCAGCGCTGTTACCAGAGACAGCCTGAACCATCCACAGTGACGGTCACAGAACGCGGTATTACGCAGTAACAGGAACCCTGGACTACCGCTACACACGACAACACGTGTGCGTCCCACGCGCGGTGCTCAGCACAGGGAGGCAGACACGGAACCGGGTGCACTGAGCGTGGATCCTTTCACAAGCAGACGGAGCCTCTCGCTCGGCGCCCCCACCACGTGATGACACAGAAGGCAGCCGCCATCCCGCAGGAAGGGGGTCCTCGCCTGACCCCAGCCAGGCGCGCACTCTGGTCTCAGACCTCCCGTCTCCAGACTGGGAGAGAGAAGCCAGGGTCAAGTGTCAGTGAGCTGCCTGCTCTGCAGTGTCTTGTTCAGACACCCCGAGGTGACTAGTACAACGGGGTTCCCAGGAGCAAGAGGACACGGTTCGGTCTCAGGGGGTCATTACCGGCTTCTTTTCTTCCCCCTGATTCAAGGGGGTTACGTGGGTGCGTTCCGTGTGGGTTGGATGTGTAAATTCCATGTGCTTTTCTAGATGTGTGCTGTGTTGGGGTAAACAGTACACACACACACACACACACACACACACACCCCTGATTGCAGACTCGGGGGCTACAAGACATTAGACAAGGTGATAAAACTCTCTTTCCATTTCCTCTCCCACAAATGGAAGTGCTAATGGTCCCTCCCTCCTGAGGCTGTTAATGAGGATAATGGAATTAATACACACGGCGCTCTAAGGACGAGGCCGGCACACGGGAAGCACTCAGCCAGCGTCAGCTGGTGCTGCTGTCGCTATTACGCAGCCTCTCCACAAATACCTACGGCCGGGATATATAAACTATACGAGTATACGACCATCCATATACTTGTGCTATTCCCCTGGTTTCTCTCACACACACAGCCCGTCGGGGGTCCATTTTGGCCACTGTCATATTAACAAACGGGGGGGAGGGGAGGGGGACAAGCAGCAGACGGTCTGATTTCTCGGGGGTGCCCTGTGACAGCCGTGCGCCCTCCTGAACCGTTCCACAGGCGCCGGGAATCTCACCCAGGATGCAGCGTCAGGAGGGGCGGGGCTGGCTTCTGAACCCGGCTCCCCGCCCGCCCGCAGGGCCTGAGCCTCTTTGGGTCGAAAGGGAATACGGTTCTGACGGTCCGAGGGGCTACGGAGCTGCACCGACATTCATCTTAATTAAGCCCAGTTCAGTTTCAATCAGAACACCACTTCTTTATCCATTCCACACGGTTTAGGAAAGAGGCGTGTTTTTTAAATCCCCAAATGAAGGCTGCACGGAACAAACCTGGCAATGATGGGGCCGATTTGCCGCAATCATAGCATCGAGCCCCCCGGGGAGGGGTTCACGCGGCATGCGCTCACACACCTGGCCTGAACAGCAAGCCCGAGAAGCATCCCCCTGGGCCTCCCTGGTGTGAGCAAGGCCTGCTCTGTTCCTCTGATAAGCCATCCACACCCCACGGAACAAAGGTGGGACATCAGGCTGTCCGACTAAGTCTGGTTCTGGTGCTGATTCCGGTTTTCCTGGCCCTGGAGGAAAGCTCTTCCGGGGGACACGGGTCCAGCCGGGGCAGTGATGGGGCCCCCAACCCGGTCTTCTCGCTCTGCAAGCCGTAAGTAAGGCTCCGGTCGAGCCGGCTCCGGCCGCCCTGAGACCTGTGGTCACTCCGCAGCCCTGATCACACAGGGGTGTGAGCACCAGGGGCTGAGAAACTTCAGGCACCCTCTCAGCGGCTGCCCCCACAGGGATGTCCAGTTCAGCTGTGGACACAGCACAGCATCCTCTCCAGCACCCAGACCCAGGGGGGCCGTGGACTTCTAACCACCACGATCGCCCCCTCCCTGGGAGAAGCAAGGGTAAGGAAGTGCTTTCTCTTCCTACGTCTCCCCCGGTCCCCTCGCTCCTGCCTGCCCCCGCCCCTTCTCCGCGGCACACCGAGGACAGGCGCTCTTCCGCTCCTGCCTGCCCCCGCCCCTTCTCCGCGGCACACCCGAGGACAGGCGCTCTTCCGAGAGTCAGCACAAAGTGCCAGCTGCCAACTGATTAATCTGCATCAGCTCCTCCTGAAAAGGGAAGAAATCAGGTCGGCCTTCCCACCCACCGTGCCTGGCACAGCGGGGCCGCGGGCGCCCCTGGGCGCCAACCCGCCACCTGAACCGCTTTTCCAAGGCTGCACGCGAGCACCACCCGGAAACGAGGCGGCCTGGGAGGCAGCCGACCTCGACACGGGAAGAGGTGCAGCACGAGGGCCAGGCGAGGGCGGGGGCAGGAGGGACACGGATTCTGCCAAAGAGGAGAAGAAACAAGGGCGGGAACACAGAACAGGCCAGGCCGGGCCCCCGGGGGCCTCTGACCCAGCCTTCGCCCGATGGACCCGGGGCAGCCGAGCTAAGATAACACGCCCCTCTGGGCACGCCCGGGGCTTTGACTCATTTTGAAGCACGTGGCATCAGCCGTGACAACATGCCGTTGGAGAACAGCTCTGTAGGGGACATCTGAGAGCAGCAGGAGGTGCCAGCGTAGGACCCAGTGAGGTGAGGGGGACCCTGCACCACGCGGACCAGCCGCAGACAGGAAGCTGGAGCGAGCCTCTTCCCCCCGCCCGGGTCCTGCCGGGGAACCCGCTCGTGCGCACACGCAGCTGGCAAGCACTCCGTGGAAATGTCCCCTGTGCCACGGGGACACAAAGAGGACGAAGACGTGGTGTCCACTCGCAGCGTAGCTCATCAGGGGGGGCCTCCCAGGGAGGAGGCATTCCCCGCATCCAACACCTCCTGGCTCTTGAGAAAGTTAAACCTGTGCTCTGGGGGTGGGGGGGCTCTGTCCTCCTCCACGGGCTGGGGTTCCGGAAGGACTAGCCCTCTAGGGGAGCCCGCTTTTCTGACTCAGCAAGCTGGCTGCTTCAGAGTAACGGGCGGGGCGGCTGCACCTGCAGCATCCCCCCCCCCCCCCAGCAGAATGGACTCCATGCTTGGACGGCACGAACTTCGAGATGCCCTTGCCCGCCAACGTAAGCGTCCACGGGGCCTGGTGTGGAGCTGCTGCCGCTCCGGGCGGCTACTTTGAACCCCCTCTTAAAACAAAGCAGGGTCTGGCCCTGGCCGGTTGGCTCAGTGGTAGAGCGTCGGCCTGGCGTGCAGAAGTCCCGGGTTCGATTCCCGGCCAGGGCACATAGGAGAAGCGCCCATCTGCTTCTCCACCCCTCCCCCTCTCCTTCCTCTCTGTCTCTCTCTTCCCCTCCCGCAGCCAAGGCTCCATTGGAGCAAAGATGGCCTGGGCGCTGGGGATGGCTCCTTGGCCTCTGCCCCAGGCGCTAGAGTGGCTCTGGTCGCAACAGAGCGACGCCCCGGAAGGGCAGAGCATAGCCCCTGGTGGGCGTGCCAGGTGGATCCCGGTCGGGCGCATGCGGGAGTCTGTCTGACTGTCTCTCCCCGTTTCCAGCTTCAGAAAAATACAAAAAAAAAACCCAAAAAACAAAAAACAAAGCAGAGTCTTTCATGTGCCCTGAGAGCGGTTCTCTGGAGCAAGGGGCAGGCAGGTGAGACGTCGGTCCATTCCCCGCGGCCGCTGGCCGGGCGCCTACAAAGAAACGATGGGAATCTTGCTGGGCTCTTAAGTGGCTGAAGAGATTGAGGTGGCTGGAGATTCTCCGCCACGTTCTCCACCGGTGGGCGCAGAAGAGGAACCCCGTGGAGATAGTGGTTTTTTGAGGGCTCTGTCATTAGCAGCAGAAATATTTCTTATATTTGCTCTTCTAACTTAAATAGTTATTTCGCAGCCATCAAAGGGTTCCCAAGCACTTCGAGATGGATTTTGTCTCCACAAGGAATTTCATGCTTCATTATCTTGCAATGATTATGACTTTTTGACAATCATTATTCTCTTTAAAAAAAAAAAAAATTAGGAGCATTGGGACGAAAGTGACATTGTAGAAACAATAGGTTGTTTCCATTATGGACAGATTCAGAGTGAGTGTTTCTGAAGATATAGTGACCCCTTTTTTGAAGTTGGTAATAAGAGTATTGTTAAACAAGGTAGAAATTAAAAATTCAGAATATATTTTACATAATTAGTATTTTAAACTTGTGTGACTTAAGCACCATTTAAAAGAATGATTTGCCATACTGTAATTCCCACTATAAATCTCGCCTGTAATATATACATTAAAGCACTTTGAGATTGCTTTAGAATGTGAATTACTAAGTGCTGATGAATAATTTTGAATAATGTGACTGCTTTCACCATTGAGTGGAAAATTAAGATTGTGGTATCGCTCTATTTAGAAATGATTGGTTTGCAAGAGTGAAACTAACAGCTGTTTGGCCTGCTCCAAATGGTGGTGTTCCCAGAGCAGAGCGGAAGCTGGGACTCAAAGGGCTTTCATGCTACAATGTTTCCACTGGGAAGAAATGCTCTTCTTCTTCCAGTTGCCTCTAATGACAGGTCTCTTGGAAACTGCAAAGAAAAGAATGGCAACTCTCTGCCATGTTGTGTCGTGGGTGTGTCTTGGTGTGTGCGGGCCTGTGGCAGAAACTCTTGAGACACCATCGGATTTATGAGAATAGAATGTGGGCACCAAAGCTACGGACTCTCGATTCATGATGCTGCAGAGAGCTTCAATCCTGCTGCAGTGCAATCAATGCTTTGCCAGGACTCAAACTTGCGGTGCTAAAATTGGGAGTCTGAGGCCAACAGGGACTGCTGGGCTCCCTAAATGATTCTGATGATAATAATGATGATGGTGATGATGGATGGTAATGATGGTGATGATGGTGATGGTGGTGATGGTGATGATGGTGATGATGATGATGGTGATGATGGTGATGATGGTGGTGGTGATGATGGTGATGATGGTGATGGTGATGATGATGATGGTGATGATGGTGATGATGGTGGTGGTGATGATGGTGATGATGATGATGGTGATGATGGTGATGATGATGGTGATGATGGTGATGATGATGGTGATGGTGATGATGGTGATGATGGTGATGATGGTGATGATGGTGATAATGATGATGATGGTGACGGTGATGATGGTGATGATGATGATGATGGTGATGATGGTGATGATGGTGATGGTGATGGTGGTGATGATGGTGATGGTGGTGATGATGGTGATAATGATGATGATGGTGATGGTGGTGATGATGATGATGGTGATGGTGATGGTGATGATGGTGATGATGATGGTGATGGTGATAATGATGATGATGGTGATGGTGGTGATGGTGATGATGGTGATGATGGTGATAATGGTGATGATGGTGATGGTGATGATGGTGATGATGGTGATGATGATGATGATGGTGATGATGGTGATGATGGTGATGGTGATGGTGGTGATGGTGATGGTGATGATGATGGTGATGGTGATGATGATGGTGATGGTGATGATGATGATGGTGATGGTGGTGGTGATGATGATGATGATGTGATGGTAATGGTGATGATAATGGTGATGAGAACATGATGATGCTTACAATATTATTGCTAGTAATAATAATAGCTAACACTTGCATGGTTCTTGTTACATGCATGAATGTTGACTTATTCAACCCCATAATGAGCTCCTATAATAGCTATAATCATTCTCATTTTACCAATGAATAAAGCGAGGCCCAGGTATGTCTAGTAACTTCTTCAAAGTCACACAGTTAATAAATAAAGGATATTTGATACAAAACCTGACTCTATGGATCCAACACCCAGGCTCCTGACCACCTTGCTAATATTAAAACAAGCAAGAACCCCATTCACTTCTTGAACGTTTAATATGAACCAGGCATTACACCAGATATTTGACTTACTTTATCATGTTTAACCTTCCCAACTTTTGTAATTTGTGAATATTAACATCTCTACATTGCAAAAGAGGAAGCTGAGGTTTCGAGAGAAGGTCTTCTGCCCAAGACCACGCAGCTTCCGACCAGCAGGGCCAAGGTCAGAACACGCATCTTGCTGACTCCAGCCCCAGGAGCTCTCCCTTTCCCGCCCGCCTCACCTGAGCTCTTCAGAGCAGAGCTCACCGCATTCGGACTTTTGCTACTCTTGGGAGCTGATACCGAGGAGCCGAGTTGGGGTAATTTACCCCTAATGGACTCAGACCTAAAGAAGGTCCTTCCAGCCCTGCTGCCTCATTGCTAAGCCCCGTGTGCGGCCACAGTGGGAAACACAGGGCGCCACCATCTCAGGCTGGGTGTGAAGTGGCCGCCGCCTCTTCACCACGCTCCACGTTGGGGTCCCACTCGCTGCCAGCTGTCTGGTGCCTGGAGAACGATGGCACCCCTAAAACCGGACCCCCTGGACTCTTCTCTGTGTTGAAGAACTAGATCGGTCTTTCTAACAAGCTTGATTCTCTCTCATGTTTCATCACGCTGTGGAAAGATTACCTTTGAAACTGTAATTAAGGATCCACTGAGAGCGAACTGAAGCAGTCAGGGTTCAAGATGAGAGAAAGGTTGGGTTTCTGGAGAGCGGATTATTGACATAATCCTTTAATTCAACAGTTCTCAAATTACGGCCCCCACACACTTCACCCTCTGGGGGACTCCGCGAGGTGCTCTGGAAAGGGCCAAACCGTTTCCATGGCCCTTTTCTCTGTGCTGACATCCGCAGTGGACGGGCCGAGGCCACGGCAGGGAGGCGGCTGGCCTTCAGCCTGGACCCAGGCCCTGGCGGTCACTGCGCTCCCCGCCGCCACACACGGCCAGCCTCACTTCGAAATGTGCTCAGAAAACACTGCAAGTTATGGCTTCATGAGGGTTTTAACTTGATTGTATCTCACAGCTTGATCACACGTGTTTGGGCCGCTACGTGGGACGGAAGGGACGTCCGCAGGGAGCACTTGGGCCGCACGGCCAAAGACACTGGTTGTCCCAGGAAAAACACATTCCTGTGATGGGTGGTGTTGGTTGCTAATTAAATGAGGAATGAGCACTTTATCACAGAACACTATCATATATATATATATATATATATAAGTATGCTTTTTTTCAGACTTAGGTATTTGGAGTTGGTACTAGAATTAGAATTCGGAAAATTTACATTTCCCACCGTGAGTTTCACCGCTTCCCAATACTTGACTCATCTTCTGGTGAGGCCAGCGCTGATACGAGCGGATGTGGATTCTGGAGAGAGAAATGTGCGCTGGTGCCTTCAACCTCCTCTTCCTTGGAAATATATACATAAAAAGAGACGCATGAGGTTTGATGTGTGGAGAGAGGGGATGGATACATGAGTGAAGAGGCGATGAAATGAGAACCGTGAACGCTGACTGGGGGAACCCAGGGGGTGTGTACAGGCACGTGCTACAAAATGTGGTCTCCTTTTCTGTATGTTTCAGGGTGGTTTTTTTAATAATAAAACACTGGCAGGGACACAAAACAGTGCCTGGTGCGTACCTGCAAGTTCAAGGCCCTACCCTGTGACCCGCTCTGCTGTTCACAGCTGGCTCTGCAGGTGGTGGGGGACCCTCACCCTCAGCCCCCTCCCCCCAGAGATGTGCTGCAGTCAGGGGCAGGCGTCTCTGGGTTCCCCGGTCACCATCCTGTTTCTCAGGTGGGGACAAAGCCAAGTCAGGCGGTGGAGTTCAGGAGAGACGCTGTGCTGTGAGAAGGTGGGCTCCAGGATCAGCTCCCCCGGGGCAGGGGTGTAGTCTTATCCTTGAGGAGCTGTTTGACCTTGAGTGGGTCATTTCATCTCTCTGGAGGACCTTGCAGATGACAGCGAGGACCAGGGCTTCTGTTCTGAGTAAAAGGAGACTCCGCGGAAGGGCGCTGAGCTCAGCTGTGACATCGCCTATGATTTTCAAAGGAAGGTTGTCACCGCTCTGAAGTGGACGGCAGGGAGAGGCCGCTGGAAACAGGTGGCTGCCAGGTCAGGAGGCCGCTGCAGTGACCCAGAGGAGAGATGATGGCAGGCCCAGGCCCAGGCCCGAGGGGCAGTGCTGAAGGTTGTGGGGGCGACCGCCATTCTGGGCGAACCCTGGGGCTGATGAAGAACTGGTTCTGGGAGGTTAATGGGCGGATTGTATTTAAATGTCTCGTCCAGAACTCCTGACCAGCCCCGATCCACTCCATTTCCTCCTGTAAGTGGTAACGCCACGCCACACCAGGACTCAAATCAAATACTTGGGGGCTGCCCTCACCACTTCCTTTTTCTCACACACACACAGCCGTGGAAATAAATTAATGAAACCAACATGCATCCATCTAGACTCATGTCACAAAATGTTCTGCCAGAAGTTGCAGCACAACATAAGACCCCATTTACATAAAAGGAAACATTGTTTCTGGAACATATGCCTATGTGGTAAATTATAAAGAAAAGCAAAAATTGAATAAATATAGGATTTTCGATAGCCGGGAAGAGCAAAGGATGCAGCTGAGGATGGGTGCTCAGAATAGCTAAAAGCTAAAAATATTACTTCTGGATCACGAGAGCAACGTGGAGGGGGTGAAGAAAGCCCCGGCTCGCCCTCCAGTGTCTCTCCGTGCTGTGTGTGTGACTTTGTGTAAACCGTGTACTGTACACATTAACTTTATAATATTATTACTGTTCGTTTGTTTTTTAAAGTCACACAACAACGATGTTGGATTCTGCAAAAATAATTACAGTCAGAGTAAAAGAGTTTGAAATCCATTGATTTCACCGTCTGGTGAAGGAGCGGGCGACGTGGTGAGAGACTGAGAAACGGATGGAGTTAGATGGTGGGTGCGCAGGGCGAATCGGTTTAAAGATGTTTGTTTTTTTTCATGTGAATAAAGGTTATGTCCTGATAGTTTGTACAGAAAAAAAAAATGGCTTCCCTTAGAAGTACATAAAATAAAACAAGAGTAACCCCCGCTCCCCGATGCTGGTATGAGAGCAGAGCCCTGTGCTGCGCCCCCTCCCCTCTCTCCTCCACGGCGGGGCCGCCTCAGGCTCCGTCCGTCCCCTGGACGTGACGTGCAGGTGGAGCTGGGGTGCCGCTCTGTGAGGCTGCACACCGGCCCCTCCCTGTCACGGCCCCTTTGTGTCCCATGTGCTGTGCGACAGACGGGCGCCAGAATGGAACCTGGCATCCCAGTCACGCTCAGCACAACCCGTAAGGCCTCGGCCAGAAGCGACTGGCTCCACTGATTTGTTCCGAGGTGAGGTGGGGAACGGTTGAGTGGCCGTGGTGGATCGCGAGTGTCGGCAGTGCGAGTGGAAAGAGCAAGCCCCCAGCGTCTGCAGGTGGCGAAGCGGGTCGTGCTTGGCCGACTGGAACGCGGGACGGAATTTAAAACCCCAACCAGACCCGCTGAACTGCTCGCTGCCGACCGTTTGAAAACACAGACCTGTTCTCACGGCTCAGACCTTTCCAACAAGGTGTCTGCTGACATTCCCAGAGGGGACGGACACAGGGACGAGGAGAGCGTGCCGGGCGCGTCAGCCCGTTCCTGGAGACGCTTGACACCGGGTTGGTTTCCTATCTGAGGTTCTCTACCTCTCAGAGAGCTGCTCCGCTTCTACAGAGACTCACATACTCAATCAGAAAATCTTCTCTTCATGCCAGCTGGCCCGTCCAGGAGGATGAGTAATAACTTATGCATATTTTTAAGGATGCTGAAATTAAAAATGAAAAACAAGTAATTTACTTCCACAGTTCCTGGCTGCTCGGAGGAGCCAGTATACGGGCCACGCCAAGCGGGTCACTAACCCAACGGCAGCCCGAAAGTGAGCTCCCCTCCCCCCGTGCTCACGGAAGAACACGTGGTTTCCAGCCCGGAGAACGCTCGGAATTTAGGGACAGATTCTCAGCAGCGGCCAGACACTGAGACAGCTCAGCCACCGTCCCATCCACCGGCAAACGGGTTCCTCGGGCCAGAGGACAGATGATGGAGACAGACGTGGGGATGTTCACCACGTTTGTGGGTGTCCCACCCAATAGGTGCCCAGCTGGGATTCAAGCTCAGATGTCCACACTGCCTTTTAAGGTGGCCTCCAGACAACTCGTTTCTCTTTAAGGGACATTCCAAAACTGACACCGATTCCTGCTGACCGCTAAGGTCAGAAAGCGCCACCCCACGGAAAGACCAATTCCTCGAGACACGTGCAACCCTAGCTTCATCCTCCTGTTCAAAAAAATGAAGTTCGTTCTTCCAAGCCGCAGCGGGTCCTTGGTGAGTTGGGTCAGACAGCGCTCACCTCACCCTGGACTGTCTGACCCTCGTCTTCCTCCTCCCCCTCAATGAAGGGCGCCACCCCCCCATGAGCAGTCACCCTCTTCCTCTTTCTCTCATCTCACACCCTCCTCTCTGCAGCCCCTCCCCCAGCTCAAGCCACGCCACCGCACACCTGAGCCAGCGCCGCAGCCTGGGCACTGGTCTCCTAGTGTCGTCCATCCCTCCCAGTCCCTGCCAGGCATCCCGGCGCCCTGTCAACGTCCAGGCTGACCAGTGTGCCCCACACAGCTTGCTGGTCGGCTGACGTCAGGGTAGGACGTCATCTGGATTGCCCCAGCGGACCACGGTGGCCACAAGCTTCCCTAGAAGTGGAAGGGAGACCCGGAGAGGTCGTCTCAGAGTGAGAGGGGCTTGGCGCACCAGCGCTGGCGTTAGTGGCAGGGGCGGAGCCGTGGACCAAGTCGCACAGCAGCTCCTAGAAGCTGGGACGTAGACTGCCCAGGCTCTCCCGGGACCCCCGGAAGGAACCAGCCCAGCTGACAGAATGATTTTAGCTCAGCGAGACCACCTTGGACTTCTGAACTCCAGCTTGTGAGAGAAGACACTTGTGTTCTTTTAAGCCGCTAAGTTTGTGTTCGTTGTTAGAATGGCAACAAGAAGTAATACACCGAGCGGCGTCATTCACCTGCTCAAAATGCAACACTCCCCACCCCTTTCCCTTCGAAGAAACTCTCGGCTTCCCACCAAGGCCAGTGGCCAGCGTGCGACGACCACCTGACGCCACATCTTGCCCGTGAGTCCCGCTCCTCCTTCCTCCCTCGGCCCCCCCACGGGGATCTGGCCCTCAGCCAGAATGCTCTGTGTCCCCGTGGCCCCAGCACCCGGGAGTCTGTGCTGGCGCGGGAACTGCCAGCTCAGAAAGTCAGGGGGCAGGTGATTGCTCAGCTTTTGGGGGTCCGAGAAACCCCACTCTGCTCAATTTTCTCACAGCCCAGCCACAGGTCACAGGTAGGCTCACCTGCTGGCTGTCTGCCTGTGGGTTGGGTCTCCTCAGGGTGGGGCCTCTCCATCTTGATCTCTGGTCCTAGGACAGGAGCTCAGCAAACACGTGTAGGATGGACCGCTGCATTTATTCCCTAGACCAGGCACGGCCAACATACGGCCCACGGGTGGGATCCAGCCCGCGTAATGAGTTTATGCGGCCTGCGATTAAATTTTTAATATTCTCCGCTACTTTAAAAATCTCAGCTACTCAGAAGCGGAAGCGTCTTTGATTACTGAAAATCAAGATATTTAAGAAGATAGTGATAAGCGGAAAAGAATTCCGCGTGTGACTAATCTAGGGTTAACTTCCAATAACTGGTCAAACGGATTTGCGATACTTATTTTTTTTTTTTTAAATCCATTATAAAGATTTACAACTTTTGTACTCATCTGTACTCAATATGAACCATTTGATGTTTAGCAGCGATGTGACACCCACATTCTTTTAGGCGGAGTTTGCCAGTGCGCACCCAAGGTCAAACAACTCGTTATTTTTGTGGGCAAGTGTGCTGAATCAAGTGGTACTGTAGCACAGACAAGAGCTGCAGCTGATAACTGAAAATGTGTCCAGGCTGTTTGTAAAACGAAATAATTGTTTTATTTGCGATATAACCCCTTCAAGCTCATTCTATTAATTAAATAGTTTTGATTGATTGTAATAGTTTGAATATTTATACGGTTTGTAATTATATTTTTATTACAATATATTTTATTAAAATAATATTGTATGTTAAAATTTTTTTCACTTACATTTATTCATAAACAAATTACATAATAAAATTTTGTTTACTTAAACGAATCATTTTTGTATTTAACATTTTTTAATTTTAATATTTCATCCGGCCCGTGAAAAAAGTTTTCTTTCTGATCTGGCCCAGGGGCAAACACTGTTGGCCACGCCTGCCCTAGACGGTGTCCCAGGGGCATCACGCTATGTACGAGGGGTTCAAACGCAGGGCTCTGCCTGTGAGCGCCTGCCCACACTGTCCCGGGGAAAGCTCCGTCTCTGCGGGGGGTGGGACGGGGGTACGTGCGGTGAGAGCGGCGCTGAGGCCGGAGTGAGGGCCCCTGAACCCGCGTGCGCCCGCCCGCCCGCTCGCCCCAACCGCAGGCCGGGTCGCAGCGCCACGCCGCATCCACCCTCGGCTCATTACAGACTGTCCGGGGGGCAGGGGCACACCGTGGAGGCGGGACCTGGTCACGCTGTCCGGAGCTTCGCCTGCACGTGGCAGGGGCACACGCCTCCCCTCCTCCGGAGAACGCCGACAGAAACGCGTCGCAGGAACGGAGACTGGCACATCTCGGAGGGACAGGGACCAGTCCGTCCGGGTGTTGCAGCGGGAAGGACCAGCACAAGCAAAAGCACCAGGTTCACACAGGCGGAGAAGAAGCCGGAGAGGTGGCCGGGAAGGGCTCCTACAGGACCCTGCTGCGCTGGGGCCGACCGTGGGGGCGGCCGTGTCAGTGGACAGTGGACGGAGGTGAGCCACGCCCCGCGGAGCCCCCCGGGGAGGACTCCGCCCACGCCTGCAGCCAGGGGTGCGTCCCGCTGAAGGGAGGTGCGGTGGGGGGGCCGACAGGGGCCGAGGCCGTGTCAGTGGACAGTGGACGCAGGTGAGCCACGCCCCGCGGAGCCCCCCCCCAGGACTCCGCCCACGCCTGCAGCCAGGGGTGTGTCCCGCTGCAGGGTGAGGTGCGGTGGGGGGCCGGCGGGGCGGTCACTCGTGGGCCGGGCGTGGGAAAGGCCGAGACCGCTTTCCCCTCCCAGCAGCCAGAACGCACCGCCGCAGGCAGGGCGCGCCTGGGCCAAAGGCACATTGGCAAGTTCGCGTTTCAGCTCTGAAAGTATGGGGTGGGCCGGTTTGGACTCTGCTGGAAGCTGGAATAGGAAACACGCGGTCTTTTCCAGGCCACGGGCTAAATTACTTGAGCCTTCCCACAGAGCGGCGAGCGATTTGAGAGATTCATCACTGTGTGCCACCAGCTGGCCTTTGGGCACTAATTTGGTAACAGGTCTCTCTTCGGTGAATTTCACTGAAGGATTTTGTGCACATCTTTTTATTTAAGATTTTTAAAAGTACAATAAAATTCTTTATTATCAGAGCTATTTTAATTCACCAGAATTCCCAGAATTCCTACAGGTAAAATATTCGACCGAGCATGCGTGTGGACACGCACGTATACTCCGCGAGGGGATACGGGCATTTCCACGCGCACGCACGCACACACACGACGGCATCGGGCGTGCCGTGCCACCATCAATACCATCACACCAGAACCTGTAGGGCTTCTCTCTCCTTATCAAATATGCACCGAGCTGTGGTTCAGTGACTACGTTCAGCGATCTAAGCTATTCATTAAAGGTAATAGGACAGAAAAATAACTTTTGATACATGGCCATTCCAACCTGTTATGTTTTAGAGTCTTTGCTAAATCATATCGTCAGAGTTCACTTTATTTTACTGTGGAGTCAATGTAAAAGAATGAAACTCTCTCACACATTCCTCTCTTTAATGCTCGGGACCCGCTCTGCTAAGTTTAATACCGGCGACAGTTACAGGCTTAATTTACTCCTTGGCACGAGCCGTTGCCTATGCATTGCGGCTTTGTGCCTCCTCTGTGCGCCCGGGTCCCTTTTTTCAAATATAACAATCACCCGGTAATGGTCTCGTAGGAGAGGATTTCATCTGGGTTTGGTATTTAGTGGGGAGTCAGGCTGCCTAATTGGCACCCCCATCCAGAAGCTTTCCTATGACATCCCGGTACTTTGCATTCATTAAAAAAGTCAACCATATGGCTGGCTGCTCAGATGCTTTTTTTTTTTTTTCCTCCATCAGTGGGTGGAGAATTAATGAAAGCGATTGCATTATTTAACAGATGCAGTAACTCCGCCGTCACTGGGTGAATGCAGTCAGCGTGAGGCGGAGCGGTGACACGGCCGTGGAAGGCTGCCCCGGCCAGGCAGGAGGGCTCGCTGGACTTTTCTGAGCATGTGTGTGTGTGCACACGGCTAAACACCGGAGCAGGCACGTCCTGGCGAGCCCGTTCACCTTCCCCAACGACTTCTCACTGCATTCTGACCCCCAGGGTGCCTGGAATGCAGACCTGCTCTAATCAAAAATGGTGAGAGAAAGAGGCCGACATAAAATCAATGAAAGAAATACAAAACTGAACAAATAAATAACGAGCAAAAGAGGTTTCTTTACCTCTTCGTGACTTTATTTTAGAGCATCAAAAACATGCAAATTTTTCCCAGATGGAAACACACAGAATTCCCAAGGTAATAAAACTTTGCATAAAATATGAGGGTGGCGGGGGAGGGGGGGATATTAAATTTAGAGACATGTCCGGCACCACAGACGCAAAAACTGAGCTAAACAGTCCGGGGAGGCCCCAACGCCAAGTCGAAGTGCAGCCTCCCGCAGGCTGGAGGCTGAGGCACAGGCTTTGGTTCCGACCAGTTCTTCCTCTCTCTCTCCTTCCTCTCTCTCCTCTCTCTCTAAACAGCTGCTGGCCTCTTAGTTAACCTCCTGCTTCTAGGTCTTGTGAGGCCCGTGTGGGAAGGACCATTCGTCTTGTTTCTCCGTGAGCTCGTGACACTTTGGAGACTTCCTCCTCATAAGCCCTGACCCTGGGGCAAGAGGCAGGTCACTCTCCTCATCACGAGGCTTCTGTTTCCTTTCAAGTCTTTCCACACCACAGTGAAAGAATTCTGTTACTCCTCCTTTAAAAAAAAAGAGTGCCTGGGTCATGGAACTGGAAAAGAACAACTGGAATTGGTGGTAGACTTCCCTAAGGGACCTGGTGGTGTCCCCAACTTCGCCTTCCACAGCTCACGGTGACTGTCACCTCTCCAGGGGGCGAACGGTGGGTGAGTCCTCTGGAAGAGGCACCAACAAGAACCCAGCCCGTGCCGCCCGGATCTGTGGAGGCAGGAGAATGCCGGCTGCTGGACATCCCTCCCTGGGGACAGCGGGAGCTGCGGGTGGGAAATCATCGCTGCACTGTTTATTATGACGAGGGGCCATCGGGAGTCTCCCCAAAGCGGTGACTGCATTAAAACCGGGCAGCAGGACTACTGTCGGAATGCCGTTCCTCGAAGCTGGTGGATGCAGAGGTCTCCATTTTTTGCAGCCGGACAGCCAGAGGCCCCGCCCCCAGTTCCCTGCCACGTGAGGCCCACCTCCCCACCGGGATTTATTTTTTTTTTTTTTTTTTTTTTTTTTTTGCATTTTTCTGAAGCTGGAAACAGGGAGAGACAGTCAGACAGACTCCCGCATGCGCCCGACCGGGATCCACCCGGCACGCCCACCATGGGGCGACGCTCTGCCCACCAGGGGGCGATGCTCTGCCCATCCTGGGCGTCGCCATGTTGCGACCCTCCTGGGTGTCGCCATGTTGCGACCAGAGCCACTCTAGCGCCTGGGGCAGAGGCCACAGAGCCATCCCCAGCGCCCGGGCCATCTTTGCTCCAATGGAGCCTTGGCTGCGGGAGGGGAAGAGAGAGACAGAGAGGAAGGTGCGGCGGAGGGGTGGAGAAGCAAATGGGCGCTTCTCCTATGTGCCCTGGCCGGGAATCGAACCCGGGTCCTCCGCACGCTAGGCCGACGCTCTACCGCTGAGCCAACCGGCCAGGGCCCCCACCGGGATTTAACAAAGCCAGCAAGGGAGGATGTCTACTAGCAAGACGGATGTCCTACTGTCCTGTAAGACCACCTCAGAAATCACATCCCGTCTCCGCTGCCATAGTCAGTTGGTTAAAAGAAAGCCACTGATCGTGTGCACGCTCGAGGAGAGGGGACTCCACAGGCCTGGACTCTTCGGAAGTCACCTGAGGGTTCGCTTGGCCCGCCTCTAGACCCTCGTGCCCAGCTGGAGTTTTGGGGAAGAACCCGGGGTCCCCTCATACGAGGTCTCCCAGAGGAATGACACATTGCCGCGCGGCTTTCGTGCAAACATTAGCTCTAGAAGCAGAGCAAACATTGTGACAAGCCAGTCACCAAACCATCCAGATGTTTTTAGACAAGTGCAGAGCTACTTTTTACCCAGTGAGGAAACACAGCCCCGGCCTCCGTCCCTTTCACCCCAGCGCCGCACGGCGCCCTCCCTAGACGGACTCCAACGGGACTCGGCAGCAACAAGACCCGGCAGCCTTTTTGTCTGTTGTTTTTTTTAAGAAAAGGAATGTTGTAAATTTGAAGTCCAATATAGATGCTAATGACTGCTTTACTCGTTCTACATGACTCATCGCCATGCCGAAGGTCCGCCCCTTTTCCCTGTCCTCGCAAGCACGTGTCTGTAAGCATGCAACGAGTGTCGTCTCCATTCTTCACGCGGAGAGACAGTTGATTAGTGGCCCCTTGAAGTCATTTTTCAAGGAATAACCGTCAATATTAATAGCTGCCAGCCTTTCCCATTTATAATCAGCTAAGAGCAGCCTTCCCCGTGGGGAATATATTTACATTTCCAACCTGGGATTAGTTTACAGCTCTCCGGGTAGGAATCAGAGGTGGCGGTTCCTTAGAGGCTCAGCGATACAAACGCCAGCTGGCGAGCCGACCTCCGTGCAGATTTGGGAGGGAGCTGCCCACACCCCCACCCCCGCCCCGCACGACCACGCCTGCCTTGTGCCGGGAGGTGGACCCCGGGTGCTGCAGCGGAGAGCACCCCTGATCCGGGGGCGGAGCTCGGATTCCTGCTCCGGCGCTATCCGACTCGCGTCCACAGGCAGCGGCTTCAAGTCCGGAGTCTCAGCCTTGCTACCACGCACGAGCCAGCGGGGACCGTCCCATCCCGGAGCTGTGGGTGACACAGCAGGGTGTGTGCAGGTGCCCCAGCTTCCGATGCCACCACCACGCACGAGCCAGCGGGGACCGTCCCATCCCGGAGCTGTGGGTGACGCAGCAGGGTGTGTGCAGGTGTCCCAGCTTTGCCACCACGCACGAGCCAGCGGGGACCGTCCCATCCCGGAGCTGTGGGTGACACAGCAGGGTGTGTGCAGGTGTCCCAGCCTTGCCACCACCACGCACGAGCCAGCGGGGACCGTCCCATCCCGGAGCTGTGGGTGACACAGCAGGGTGTGTGCAGGTGTCTCAGCTTCCGATGCCACCACCACGCACGAGCCAGCGGGGACCGTCCCATCCCGGAGCTGTGGGTGACACAGCAGGGTGTGTGCAGGTGTCCCAGCCTCGCCACCACCACGCACGAGCCAGCGGGGACCGTCCCATCCCGGAGCTGTGGGTGACGCAGCAGGGTGTGTGCAGGTGTCTCAGCTTCGCCACCACGCACGAGCCAGCGGGGACCGTCCCATCCCGGAGCTGTGGGTGACACAGCAGGGTGTGTGCAGGTGTCTCAGCTTCCGATGCCACCACCACGCACGAGCCAGCGGGGACCGTCCCATCCCGGAGCTGTGGGTGGTGCAGCAGGGTGTGTGCAGGTGTCTCAGTCTCTGGACCTTCCCGAAGTCCGAGCTTTGGGGACTGTACCCTCAGGCCCTGTCCCAGTGCTCCTGGGGCTCCTTCCTCCGGACTGGTCATTACGTCGAGAGGCTGGCATGACGACACTTTATTTTTCATCTGTAACTTGATGCGCCTTGAAGCTGACATTTTTGGGGCGTGCTGCTCTGTGTTCTGATGTTCAGCCTTCTGGTTTTAAACTTACAGCTGGGCGTTTTAACCTCTGAACTGCTGACACTGGGGGCAGGATGGTTTGTTCTTGAGGGCAGCCCCAGGCACTGTGGTGCCCTTAGCACCCTCCCTGGCCTCTACCCACTTGATGCCAGTAGCCCGACCCCCAGCCGCAATCTCTACGACGTTGTTCAACGCCCCCTGGTTGAAGAGGAGGAATTCCCCACTCCCAGCTGAGAGGCTGGAAGGGTCACAGATTTAGAAGACGGGCAGGACTGTGTCCGGAAAGGCAAAGAGATTGAGAGTCATTGTGTGGGGTGGTGGGGAGCCCTCACCCAGCTTCATCATCAACTGACCACGAGCCTGAACTGCTTCTGCTTCCTCCGTGAAACCCACGCACACTGGGCAGCGTACAGTGACCTGCAGGGTGACTGGTCCAGAACATGTTCAGTGCTTCTGCGTTGTAAAGCCCGTAAGAATTAAATTCATTAAAAGTATTGGGTGAGCCCTGGCCAGTTGGCTCAGTGGTAGAGCGTCGGCCTGGCGTGCAGGAGTCCCGGGTTCGATTCCTGGCCAGGGCACACAGGAGAAGTGCCCATCTGCTTCTCCACCCCTCCCCCTCTCCTTCCTCTCTGTCTCTCTCTTCCCCTCCCGCAGCCGAGGCTCCATTGGAGCAAAGATGGCCCGGGCGCTGAGGATGGCTCTGTGGCCTCTGCCTCAGGCTCTAGAATGGCTCTGGTTGCAACAGAGCGACGCCCCAGATGGGCAGAGCATCGCCCCCTGGTGGGCATGCCGGGTGGATCCCGGTCGGGCACATGCGGGAGTCTGTCTGACTGCCTCCCCGTTTCCAACTTCAGAAAAATACAAAGAAAAAAAGAAAAAGAAAAAGAAATATTATAAACGTTATACCTGTATGTTATGTATTACTGGTAGAAAGAGTGATTTTTTTCCTAGTTTCCCACTCTGGTCCGTGGCAGCCAATATAAACGAGTCAAGCGTGGGGCCCGCTCTGCCTCAGCTGTGGGGAGGACCCCCTGCCGTGGTTTTCGGGAGCACGTGTGCGTCACAGCAACTCCCTGCCTGTCTGTCCTCTGCCCCCGGCCACCAGGAAGGTGCGAGCTCGCCTGAGGGGCAGCAGAAGGGGAGCTGTCGGCCCCCACGGCTGAACGTGAGACACAGCTGTGGTCAGAAGGCCTGTGTCGTGGTCACACCCACGGCTTTGGGTCCCTCAGGAACTGAGCTCGACAGACCCTCTGATGACCGGTGTCCAGACTGAGCTCCCTGCTGGCCCGTGTGTTCCAGAGCTGGGTTCACGTCTTTCAGGGTCAAGAGCTCCCAAGAGCAGCCGGGCAGGACCTGCGACTGAGGCCCTGGACTCAACCTCCTGAGGGCCACTCACCAACCTACAAAAATGTGTATGAAAAACACCTCTGGTGTGCACGCACACACGCGCACACACACACGTGCGCACACGCACACACGCGCACACACACACGTGCGCACACGCACACACGCGCGCACACACACACAGACGCGCGCACACGCACACGCGCGCGCACGCACACACGCGTACACGCACACACGCACACACACACGCGTGTGCACGCACACACACACGCACACGCACGCGCACACACGTGTGCGCACGCACATGCGCACACGCACACACACAGACACATTCGCGCGCGCACACACACGTGTGCGCACGCACATGCGCACACGCGCACACACAGACACATGCGCGCGCACACACATGTGCACACACACGCGTGCACACCTCAAGGAGATCACCGGCGGCAGTGATTCCAAAGACTTGTGTCAGCTCTGGGCGTGCAACACACGATGAATTCCGGTCAAAGTCTGCTTGATAAACTGCAAGATTTTGAAAGAAAACGAAAGATGCTGACACTGTCTCTGGCCCAAACTGGTGTGTGGCCGACCGTCAAGGCGAGAGGGAGCAGTCAGTCACAAACACCCACCACCCAGCACACACTGAGGCGTGTGCAGAAGTCACCCTGACCGACTCAGGCAGAAGCAGACACTGCGGGGACAGCGGGCGGCTCACGCCTTCAGAGCGGCACTCCCTGAGTCTAACTTTAGAATGTCCTTTCGTCTTCGCGGTCGTTTTGGGAACCAAGTTCACTCCGGCTCCCTTTGCACAGATGAGAAGACAAAGGCTCAGAATTCTGCAGCCACCCTCCATCTGAGGGCTCGGAGGGAGGGTGGTGGGCCCTTGACTTCCTCTGCGAGCTCCTCCCGCTCCTCTCGAGCAGCCAGGCTGGCTTGTGGGACGCACGGAGAAGCAGCAGCAGGTCTTCACCATCCCAGCACTTGTAAGATAAACATCGACTTGGTTGCCATGATCCACAACCCCCCCCCCCCCCATATAGCGTTTTGCTTTTAGCATGGTTTTTTTTTCCTTTTTCCTTTACCTGGAAAAAACAACAACACATCGGTCAATCACTTGAAAAGCTTACAAATGCCTCTTGCCGGCATAATAACACCGCTGATAAGCAAGCTGGGGGACGGGACATGCCGTGGGATGAAATTACTTTCCTCCCAAAGGGACGGCGCACTCAGCAGTAAAGTGTCCATTAGCCGAGTCCTGCCCGGCAGTGAAAAGGCGGCCTCTTGCCCACGAGCAGCGCGGCGCGGGGCTCGCAGCGGGAATGCAGAGCGGCTGTGTTATGAAAAGACCCTTGAAGTGGAGTTTTGCTGAGAGAAGGACTCGGTCCGGAAGGAAAAGCACTTCGCACTTGGGTTTCTTAATCGCTCTGCCTCCAAACTCACCGCGTCGTGGCCCGAGGTGTCGCTGTAAACCCCGGGGGGGGGGGGGTCAGGAGTCCTGCGTCCCGCGGCTGACAGCCCTCCTCTAAACGGATACCCGGTTTCTGTCGTCACTCCTGGTGGCAGCTCAAACAGGAACGCTCTTTAGAGTCCCAGATGTTCAGAAGAAATAGAACGTGATCCTCACCCTGAGTCCTGCCTTTCCAGCCCTTTATCCCCCCGGGGGGGTAAGGGGACTGCCCTCCAGCCCTCGGCGAGTGCCCGGTCCTGCTGCGTGGGAAGTCCTCTGCCAGCCAGGCCCCCGGGCTGCCGGACCGCCCCCCCCCCCCGCCACTCTGCTCTGGTCCTCCGTAACGGCCAGGGACTGGCTGCTGGGGACAGGGGAGGCGCAGGCTCCGGGACCTCCCAGGCCAGACGGGTGTGCTAGAGAGCCAGGCGTGGGGACGGGGCAGAGCCTGGCACCTGCGCCACGGGACGCTGCTGCCTCCACCTGAACCGGGTGCGTTCTAAATTCCAGGGCCCCACGGGCCCCGGGCTGACCCGGACGCGTTGTGGAACCCGGGCCCCACTCCTGCCGGAGCCCCATGGGAGCTTTCCCGGGCACCGGAAGCGTGTTCCCCTTCTGGGCGGCCTCGCGTGGACACATGAGGAGTGAGTGTGCCTGGTTCCCGTCACACCTCTCCCTGCCTGGGGACCGTCACACCTCTGGTTCGCACCGCCCCTCCCAGTGACACCCCCTCCACGGTGACTGTCTGAGTCCCGTCCATCACTGAGAGATCAGCTCGGACAGCTCTGCCTGGCCTCCCCGGCCCGCAGGCCCCGTGTGCCCACCCTGCTCTCAGAACGCCCCCTGAGGGCACACCGCGGGCAGGCGTGCCGCGGGCACTTGGCTGTGGGCTCTGCATCTTCCTGGTCAATGCCCAACGTGTCCCAGGGGCATGTCTCGCTCACTTCACATCCCCAGGGCTCAGCGGGGCACTCTCCCAGACCAGCCCTTGACCGGCCCCTGACCCTTCCGGAAGGTGTGATCTGGGCTGTACCTGGCTGGCCACGTGCAAGGGGCAGCTGGACTCACAGCACACGCAGGAACGCCCTCTCCGCGGACGGGCCAGAGCAGAGACCGAGTGGTGCTCCCTGCTGAGTCGTCCTTGCTAATCGAGAGGGTGTCAGCGGGTCCAGCGACCCCCCCTCCCACCCCCTGCGCTCATGTTGTCTGTCTACTCTGTCTAGCTGTCCGTTACGTGAACACACAAAGTAACATCCGCCATTCTAAAGGAATCACCGCATGGCTGCGGGCCTGCACAGTGACACGGCGGAGAGGACGGAGCGAGGCTGTGACAGCACGGAGCACGGGGGACGTCCCCAGGCCCGTCACCTCCCAGGTCCCCTTCCTCGTGAGGCCAACACACCACAACACGGCACCCCCAAACGGACTCTGCGCTCGGGCGGGGGGAGCTCGGGGGCACCGAGGACGCGAAGCTGGAGTGAGTGGTGGCCTCTGGGTCCAGCCCCACGCCCGCTCCTCAGCAAAGGGGCGGCACCGCGTCCTCTGTGCCGGCCACTGTCCCCAAGGCCAGGAGCACGCTCAGACACAAGTGCTCCAACTTGTGCAGAGACCCCACCGCCCGCCTCACTCACTCTGCAGACAAGGGTCCAGAGTGAGCTTCAGCGGGGGAGGGGGGTCATGAGCCTGCGACCCTCGTGCCTCTCCAGGCCGGGCGGACAGCTGACCACACGCTCTGATCCCAGGGCCTGAAGATCGTACTTATTTTCCATGAATCGGACTCCGAGATACCGACCAAGACCTTTCTCTTTGGAAGAGACCAGCAAACAACTCAGATCCCTGTTTAAATCTCCCTCCACCCAGAGCTGTGTGATTTTGAAAATATTCCTTAACCTCTCTGTGCCTCAATTCTCTCAACTGCCCCTGAGGTGACGCCCACACTTTCCCCGTGGGATTTTTTTAAAGATTAAATGTCTTGCTTAAGACACGAGAAGTGCCTGGTACGTAGTATGAGCTTAATGACTATGAACTGCTATGGATACTATTTTATCTCGGGCTCAATAAAGGCATAACGATCTGCTCCAACACTGGAATGAGTGAAAAGTGAGATTTATGGGAGTTACTTGGTGGGGTTTTTTTATTATTATTATTTTAAAGCAATTTTACCTCTGAGAGTTATTATGCTTTCTGGCCTGACCTTAATCTTCATCCAAAGAAGATCCCTCCGAGGCCACGGCTCCCTAAGCGACTACAGCAGGGAGGAAGGTGACCAAGCAGGGGAGACACTTCCGTGGTTACGGGAGCAGCAGTACCTCGTGTCCACAGGACTCCCGTCTCCCAGATGGAAGAAACCCGCTTCCAGCTCCAGCCTGTGGGAAGTGTGTGTCCCCAGAGGAGCGCCCTCGGTCCAGCCTTGTGGCGATTGTCACCGACACCCACAGGCCTGCACCATGGAATTGGGGGAGGAGACAGACGGTTCTTGCTAACATGACCCCGATTTTCCTCAAGGCACAAGATCTCCAGTTTTCTGGTGTTTTTTTTTTTAAAAAAAAACAACTGTTGTTAATTCTTCCAGTGACTTGAGAGAGAGAGAGAAGCATCAACTTGTTTTCACTTAGTTGTGCACTCACTGGTTGCTTCTCTAAGATCTCTGGTCTCGACACCTCCTGATTAGTCCTCACAGAGTGGTCTGAGGCCATCCCCTCTGGCCTGAGAGCCAGGCCCCTCCTGCACCCTGTCCCAGAGAGGGACTCCTGAGTGACCAGCTCTGCTGCATGACCTAAAAGAGAGTGGTCTCTGTGAGGCAGGTTTCCACACCTGCCGTCTCCAGAGTCCTGGGCGAGAAAGACAACTACCCCTTTGTTTTCACCAGGCGTCTGTGTAAGGTCGGTGGATAAAGGGGAAAGGTCAGACCCGGGAACTTTGGCTAGGACCTCCCACAACCAAGTGTGCCAAAAGAAACTTCCCAGGAACCCTTTGGAAAACAGCGACCGTCTACCAGCCAGTGAGATTTCACCACATCATATTAGCTCGACCGCCCTAGGGACCCTTTAAATATCTCCCACACGGGTCACCACTTGCAACTTCCCTGGCCTCCATCTTTCTTTCCTCGGGGCCAGGGAACCTCGCTGGGCGGGGTGTGCTCTGTACTCAATAAAGCCTTTTGTTATTCCACACTTCGCGGCTCCAGCCCCTTCCTTCCTTCTCGGAAGGGAAAAATACCTTACATTTTGGTACTGAAACCCGGGAGGAGTTTGAAGTCCGCAAGGACCGCTCCTCTTCCTCATCCCCTCCGAGAAACAGCCAGGATCTCTGACCTTCCACCCACTTCAGCACAGTGCGGTAAGTCCTCTGCCTCCAGCCACCCTTGAGTTCTTTCCGCCGAGACTCCCTGTCTGAAACCGTAGCTACGTCAGGGACCTCTTTCCATTTCCAGTGCGTGTGCCCGTGGAGACGTCCCGAGCACATCCACTTTACCTTATCTGTCTATGGCCAGAGCTTGAGTTTTGGGATGCTGTTACTCAAATCTGACCACTCCGAGAACTGAGGGTGGCCGTGGGGGCACAGGAATCTCCCTCCCTAAGGAAGAAGAAACTGTTCTTCTCTGCTGTGGCCAAGCCACAGAACCCACTGAATTAGCCTCCTGAAGGGACTTTCAGTGTTAACACCCTCACCAATTTATTGCCAAAAAAGCTGGGAACTGATTGGAGATCTCTTACATACACAGCTTCTAATTATTTGCGCACCCGTCCTTAATCTCTGTGCTGCCTGTTCTACCGTGCAGGCCCTTTTTCTGGTCAGAGAAACCTCACCTAAAACCTCCACTCCTGATCTTTCCTTCTCCGTGGACTCCCAACTCTCTTTTCCTCCTGCCTGACCCCCGGGGGCGCCCCTCTCTCGGGACTTCTCTCTCTTGCCCCTCTGCGGACCTCTTTCACTTGGTTCTCTTCCCTCCGAGAGCCCCCTCCCCTCCCTTGGCAAAAACCTGTTTCTTATTCACCACTACCACTCTCTTCTCCCCTGCTGGCCAGGGGCCCCTTCCTTCTCCACTGTGTTCTTAAGCCCCTCCTCCATCAGGCCATACTCCACCTACTATTGGCTCTTACACTGGTTTGCAAGACCCCAAGGCCCAACCCCAATTTTCTTGCAGGAAGTTCTGGCCCTGTCCTGCCTCTGGCTCCAGCGTTTCTGGCTGGATCTGGGTGCCGGGCTCCCCACAAGTCCCCCTCCTCTTATTCTCAACCCCCCCAAACTCCTATCCGGGACCTGTGAACACGGCATTTAAAGTTTTTAATGGTCCTAACTAGTAGAAACAGGTCAAGGCTGTTTGCCAGGCCCGCATGCAGCAGAAGGTAACACTCCAAACCCCGGCTCTTGTGGCAGCCCTGAGGCCAGTAGAACAACAGGGGCAAGGCACAGGAAGGGCTTGACCCAAGTCCAAGCCACAAAGAGAAACCCCACCAGCAGCTTGCTTTAAGTGTGGCAAGCAGGGTCACTGGTCCTGGCAGGGCCCCTGCCCACAACTGCCCACTGAGCACTGCCCTGACTGCAAACAGCTGGTCACTGGCGGAGCAATTGCCCCTTTGGGAAGCAGGCTTTTCCTCAGCGCCTCTATGTGGAGACAAGCCGCCCAAATGGGAGGCCAATCCAGCCAGGTGGGTGCATCACTGAAACTCCTAGGACACGGCCTGGACTCGGAGAACCCAGGGTATGCTGCAACGAGTGGGTAAGTCCATCTCATTTCTTGTGGATACGGGGGCTGCCTTCTCTTTTTTCCATCACACTGTGGGCCTCTAATTCCCTCACAGGTCTCGGTTATGGGAATGGATGGGACCCCTTCCTTTCCCCTTTTTACGCCACTCCTGACATGCAGTTCTGCCTCAAGCTTGCCTCCTTACAGGACCACTGGCAGTCAGAACCACTGGACCCTATCTATCTCCAGCTACCAAAAGGCTGGACCCTGCAAATCCTCCTATTACTCCTCCTTTTTTTTAAATTCTCACAGGACCGCATCCGCAAAGTTTCTCCAATCACAGCCACACAGATGTTCCTCCTGACACCCCTCAAAGTCACCACCTTCTGATCTCCCCCTCCCCATGACACCCCTAATCAGCAGGAAGTAGCCAGACGAATAAACGGTGCCCCTTTCCTATTTAACACAAAAGGTCAGAATGTAAGGTCGGTGGATAATGGGAAAGGTCAGACCTGGGAACTTTGGCTAGGACCACCCACAACCAAGCACGCCAAAAGAAACTTCCCAGGAACCCTTTGGAAAACAGTGACCGTCTGCCAGCCAGTGAGATTTCACCACGTCATATTAGCTCGACCACCCTAGGGACCCTTTAAATATCTCCCACACGGGTCACCACTTGCAACTTCCTTGGCCTCCATCTTTCTTCAGGGCCAGGGGACCTCGTCAGGTCAGAAGCGCGCTGTACTCAATAAAGCCTTTTACTATTCCACACTGTGTGGCTCCGGGCCCTTCCTTCCTTCTCGGTGGGTAAAATACCTTACAGCCTGTCCCTGGAGTCTGACTGCGCTCCTCCTGAGGACAGAGAGGGTGACAGCGCCTGTCCCTGGAATCTGACTGTGCTCCTCCTGACGACAGAGAGGGTGACAGTGCCTGTCCCTGGAGTCTGACTGTGCTCCTCCTGAGGACAGAGAGGGTGACGGCGCCTGTGATGAGGACAGAGAGGGTGACGGCGCCTGTGATGAGGACAGAGAGGGTGACGGCGCCTGTGATGAGGACAGAGAGGGTGACGGTGCCTGTGATGAGGACAGAGAGGGTGACGGCGCCTGTCCCTGGGATCTGACTGTGCTCCTCCTGACGACAGAGAGGGTGACAGTGCCTGTGATGAGGACAGAGAGGGTGACGGCGCCTGTCCCTGGGATCTGACTGTGCTCCTCCTGACGACAGAGAGGGTGACAGCGCCTGTGATGAGGACAGAGAGGGTGACTGTGCTCCTCCTGAGGACAGAGAGGGTGACGGCGCCTGTGATGAGGACAGAGAGGGTGACGGCGCCTGTGGTGAGGACAGAGAGGGTGACGGTGCCTGTGATGACGACAGAGAGGGTGACAGTGCCTGTGATGAGGACAGAGAGGGTGACGGCGCCTGTCCCTGGGATCTGACTGTGCTCCTCCTGACGACAGAGAGGGTGACAGCGCCTGTGATGAGGACAGAGAGGGTGACTGTGCTCCTCCTGAGGACAGAGAGGGTGACGGTGCCTGTGATGAGGACAGAGAGGGTGACGGCGCCTGTGATGAGGACAGAGAGGGTGACGGCGCCTGTGATGACGACAGAGAGGGTGACAGCGCCTGTGATGAGGACAGAGAGGGTGACGGTGCCTGTGGTGAGGACAGAGAGGGTGACGGCGCCTGTGGTGAGGACAGAGAGGGTGACGGCGCCTGTGATGAGGACAGAGAGGGTGACGGTGCCTGTGATGAGGACAGAGAGGGTGACGGCGCCTGTGATGAGGACAGAGAGGGTGACTGTGCTCCTCCTGAGGACAGAGAGGGTGACGGCGCCTGTGATGAGGACAGAGAGGGTGACGGCGCCTGTGATGAGGACAGAGAGGGTGACTGTGCTCCTCCTGAGGACAGAGAGGGTGACGGCGCCTGTGATGAGGACAGAGAGGGTGACAGCGCCTGTGATGAGGACAGAGAGGGTGACAGCGCCTGTGATGAGGACAGAGAGGGTGACGGCGCCTGTGATGAGGACAGAGAGGGTGACGGCGCCTGTGATGAGGACAGAGAGGGTGACGGCGCCTGTGATGAGGACAGAGAGGGTGACAGCGCCTGTGATGAGGACAGAGAGGGTGACAGCGCCTGTGATGAGGACAGAGAGGGTGACGGCGCCTGTGATGAGGACAGAGAGGGTGACTGTGCTCCTCCTGAGGACAGAGAGGGTGACGGCGCCTGTGATGAGGACGGAGAGGGTGACGGTGCCTGTGATGAGGACAGAGAGGGTGACGGCGCCTGTGATGAGGACGGAGAGGGTGACGGTGCCTGTGGTGAGGACAGAGAGGGTGACGGTGCCTGGGGTGAGGACAGAGAGGGTGACGGCGCCTGTGATGAGGACAGAGAGGGTGACGGTGCCTGTGATGAGGACAGAGAGGGTGACGGTGCCTGTGATGAGGACAGAGAGGGTGACGGCGCCTGTGATGAGGACAGAGAGGGTGACGGCGCCTGTGGTGAGGACAGAGAGGGTGACGGCGCCTGTGGTGAGGACAGAGAGGGTGACGGTGCCTGTGATGAGGACAGAGAGGGTGACGGTGCCTGTGGTGAGGACAGAGAGGGTGACTGTGCTCCTCCTGAGGACAGAGAGGGTGACGGTGCCTGTGGTGAGGACAGAGAGGGTGACGGCGCCTGTGATGAGGACAGAGAGGGTGACGGTGCCTGTGATGAGGACAGAGAGGGTGACGGTGCCTGGGGTGAGGACAGAGAGGGTGACGGCGCCTGTGATGAGGACAGAGAGGGTGACGGTGCCTGGGGTGAGGACAGAGAGGGTGACGGCGCCTGTGATGAGGACAGAGAGGGTGACGGCGCCTGTGATGAGGACAGAGAGGGTGACGGTGCCTGTGATGAGGACAGAGAGGGTGACGGTGCCTGTGATGAGGACAGAGAGGGTGACGGTGCCTGTGGTGAGGACAGAGAGGGTGAGGGTGCCTGTGGTGAGGACAGAGAGGGTGACGGCGCCTGTGATGAGGACAGAGAGGGTGACGGTGCCTGTGGTGAGGACAGAGAGGGTGAGGGTGCCTGTGGTGAGGACAGAGAGGGTGACGGCGCCTGTGATGAGGACAGAGAGGGTGACGGTGCCTGGGGTGAGGACAGAGAGGGTGACGGCGCCTGTGATGAGGACAGAGAGGGTGACGGTGCCTGGGGTGAGGACAGAGAGGGTGACGGCGCCTGTGATGAGGACAGAGAGGGTGACGGCGCCTGTGATGAGGACAGAGAGGGTGACGGCGCCTGTGGTGAGGACAGAGAGGGTGACGGCGCCTGTGGTGAGGACAGAGAGGGTGACGGTGCCTGTGATGAGGACAGAGAGGGTGACGGTGCCTGTGGTGAGGACAGAGAGGGTGACGGCGCCTGTGATGAGGACAGAGAGGGTGACGGTGCCTGTGATGAGGACAGAGAGGGTGACGGTGCCTGGGGTGAGGACAGAGAGGGTGACGGCGCCTGTGATGAGGACAGAGAGGGTGACGGTGCCTGGGGTGAGGACAGAGAGGGTGACGGCGCCTGTGATGAGGACAGAGAGGGTGACGGCGCCTGTGATGAGGACAGAGAGGGTGACGGTGCCTGTGGTGAGGACAGAGAGGGTGACGGTGCCTGTGGTGAGGACAGAGAGGGTGACGGCGCCTGTGGTGAGGACAGAGAGGGTGACGGTGCCTGTGGTCTGCACGCTGGGGCCACGGAGGCTGAGACACAGCACTGACGGGGAGCAGAGCTGAAAGCAGTCTTAGTTCAGATAAAGAAAACCGCCAACAACCACCGGCCTTTGCCAGGCAGCCTCTCGCTGCTCTACCCATGTAATGGCATCTCCGGAAGGCAGGTATTCGTGGCCGCTGCTTTATAAAAGAGAAAACTGAGATACAAAGAAGTTAGGAGATGTGTCCGGAGCACCCAGCTAGGAGCTGCTGGCTTGAATTTGAACCTGATGTCGGGCCTGAGTCCTGCTCTGTGACCTGTTGGGGCCCACAAGCCAATAGAGCTTTTGCTGTTTAGAGTTTGGGGGGACAGAGGTGTAGGGAACTGGCAGTAAGCTGACAGTCTGCCCAAGCACCCGCCTCACTTGCTTAGTGAAGTTGCTAAAGGCTATTTTTTTCCACACCTGCATGTTAGCTGTGGTGCTGGATTGTTTGTACTGGTCCTGTCCCCCCTGTCCCTCAGAAAGACTTGAGGCAATTTCCTTTTCATCTTTTGTTTTGTGAAGTTAAGATGCTATGTATGATGAGGGTTTTCTGCACTTGGTAGAATTCTTGGGTTGCCTTGGAAATGTGATCAGAGATATCATTGATTTGCTAATGATCTCACTTTGCCCTGTAAGTAAAGCAGGGTGAGGGGTAGAGAGCGTGCACTCTGTTCTTGCCCTCAGCATTGCAGAGGCCTCCCGATCCCACCCTATTTCTCTCTAAGTCTATTTTCTCAGTTCCACTCAGGACCTGGAATTACTAGCCGTGCAGGTTCGCGGCAGTGACCACTATTCCATTCCTCGTCCACCCTGAACGGCCTGCCGTCTGCACAATAGCTCCCCTTCACCTTCTGGTTCTCGGCTAATTTAGAGTAGCCCAGCTCACCAGGAAATTGAGAGCCCTCTGTGAGCAAGGCTAGGGATGAGAGTGATGTGCTGTGTCCCCCGGTGGCTCTCCCACAGCTACAGCCCACCTGCTGGGACCCCCCCCCCCCGCCCCCACCCCCACCCCCGTCTCAGCATCCCTGACTCAGGAGGCCAGGCGATGCCGCTGCTCCGGGGCCCATACCTGCAGGACCCCTGGTCTCTCCCGTCTAGGATCAGGGATCCAGGGTACAGCAAGGAGCCCAGGCAGTGTGGACACGGGTTACTGAGAGTGCTAACGACAAGCTCAGACCTCTTGGGACAAGCTGGGACGACCACCCATGTCTCTATTGCTTCTTCTCTCCTCTCCTCTTCCTACCTCACCCCCCCCCCCCACACACACACACTGTGGCCAGGCAGGAAAGTGATGGGAGGGGCCCTGAAAATTTATGTCATTGGAGCTTATGAAACCTCTCTCAAGAGGTTTGCTGTCTGGCTCAGGCCTGGTCCAGGACATCGATCAATCCCCACGGTGCGAGGTATCGTAGGGCACTAACCCCGGCTCAGTGTCAACCAGCCAAACGGTTTCCGTCTCCATTTCCCCGGCCCCCAGACCCTGGGGGGACACAGACGGAGCTACAAATACCCCCTCAGCCCCCAGGCCCTGGGGGTGCGGCTGTGGGGACGCAGACAGAGCTACAAATACCCCCTCGGCCCCCAGGCCCTGGGGGCGCAGCTGTGGGGACTCCCACGGAGCTACAAATACCCCCTCGGCCCTGGGGGTGCGGCTGTGGGGACGCAGACAGAGCTACAAATACCCCCTCGGCCCTGTCCCAGGAGGCCCCAGAATATGTGCTCAATAGCCCCACCACGCCCCGGTGGAGCCCCTCAAGAGTCCCACGGTGCCTCTCTATTCTTAACACCACCACAGGAGTTAGGACAGTGACACTCTTCTGCGTGACACTGCCATGGTGGCTGCGTATCATTACACGTGGGTGAAAACCCACAGACTGCACAAGACCAGAGCGAATGCTAATGCTGATGCAACCTGTGGGCTTTCTCAGTAACAATGTATCAGCAGCGGCTCATCAATTGTATCCAATGGACCATAGGTGCAAGGCGTCAGCAGGGGAACTGGCCGGGAGAGAGAAGACTCATTGTGCGTGTGTACAGGATACACTTGTTTCTGTGTGTATGGAAACATTTGCGAGCTGGTTTCAGACACCGGGACTCTTTTAGCTCTGCAAGTGGAAGACACACTTTGCTTTCAATGCTTCCAGTTCATTCTTTTACTGTGATAGATGCTGAATTTATAAAAGAAAACCAAACTGTACCCAGTAGCTCGGATTCAGGGCTTCTCGGGGCAAATAAATAAACACTGCCAATACCCTCAAATATTTGCAGTCAGCTCTGTAAACACAGAGTTCAATGCCAGCAGCTTTCAGAAACAGCTTGATAGCAGATAAAGTTACAGAGGGACAACATATGGTAATTTCACCCTGAATGTAGACTCAGGGACTTCCCGTCCGGTCACAGGGCACGACCTCACTCCGCTGTAAACCCTCTGGAGGCAGCCCGGCATTTGCTGACCGGCAACCAACGGCCAGGAAAGCCTCTTTTATCCTGAGCTGAGTTCCTCTTCCCTGACAGTTCCACCCAGTGACCCCAGTTCTGGCTTCTAAAGCTACGCAGAGAACAAGTAATCCCCCACTTCACATCGAAGTCTTTCGGAGGCTACGGAAATTCCCCACCTCCGCACCCCGTCCCGCGCCGAGCGGGTGTGGCCGCGACCCTCACCGTCCACCCCCTCTGCCCACGGGCACCCTGGAGGGCCAGGCCGGCAGCAGGCCCCGTGGTCGGCTCTGCAGACAGGGCGGCCCTCCCGGAGCTCAGGGGCGAGCGCGGTGGGCGGTGGGCGGTGGCGCCCGAGGACCTCCTGCCGCAGCTGCTCCGTCCCCAGCCCTGCACACTCGCCCGAGGACCTCCTGCCGCAGCTGCTCTGTCCCCAGCCCTGCACACAGCTGCTCCGTCCCCAGCCCTGCACACTCGCCCGAGGACCTCCGGCTGAAGCGGGGGGACGGGAGACCCTTGTGCAGCTTCGTCCTGACAACACTCCCGAGAACTGCTCTGCGGAACGTGTCGTCTCGACAGGTCCTCCCCAAACAAGGGTCCGGTGGCCAGCTGATGGGCCACAGTCGCGCCGTCCCTGCCTGGGGGAGACGGGGACTCAGGCGGAGTGAGGAGGTCTGGGGTCCCTGCGGCACCAGGTCCGCCCGGCTTTACTCGGACCAGCACTCCCCCCACCCCCGTGTGAGCCCCACTCAGAGGCGTCCTGTCCTGTCACTCACACGCTGGAATCCCTGCGGACGGTCTTGACTTGCTCTCTTCTTTAAGATGAAGACACTGAACACCCAGGTGGGCAGTGCCCCGCCCGGTCCCCGTGTACCGGACACAGCCGGCCGTGGGCACCGGAGCCCGGGCCAGCAGAGAATAAACAGCAGGACCACGGAACGGACCATGATTCGCCCGGCGTCGGAGTGCTCTGCGTCCTCAGAGGCAGCAGGAGACGGGACACCAGCCGGTCTGTCCCGTGTGGGGACTTCGGCTGAGAGGGAGCTGGTGCCCCCGTCTGCCGGGACAGACCGGGCACCTGTGTGTGACTGTCCTGGTGATGCATTCATGGGCATCAGGAGTCGCTTGGCTCGACTGTCACTAGAGGAACACCTTCCAGAAATGCCAGTCGCCTCCTGCGAACCCCTCCGTCAGCTCCGAGCGCCAGGCCCAGCCTCACGAGCATCAGGGAGCCCAGCACTGGGCAGTGAGGGGCTGGCGTCTTAGGAGGGACTCTTTCCTTCAGGTCTAAGTGACAGGAACTGGACACAACTGGCTTGTTGAAAACCAACAAAATTACTGGCCCCCGTGAGCCGGCAGCTCAGGGCAGGGCCAATGGCAGGGCGGAGCCCTGCATGTCCTCCGACCTGCGTCTGGGCCAGGCCCCCCCGGGGTGGCTCAGAGAACCACCAGCAGCTCCGGCTCGCCTCCCACGGCGACCGTGCCAGCAGAGAGAGTCACCAGGGTCCCGGCACAAGTCTCAGGGCTCGTTGCACTGACTGCTGCGGATGAAGCCCATCGCTGCGCAAGTGACTGTGGCCGACACGTGGACTCACCCAAGGAGCTAGGCTGGGCCAGACGGCTGTCGGTGGTGGGTAGTCAGCTCCCACCCAGAGCACCAGACGAAGGGCGGGAGCAGGGCCATTCCAGAAAGGAAAACGGAACGGAGGTGTGGGTAGACACGCACAGCTGTCCCCTGGACGGAAGGCCACAGCTCGGTGCCAACCCTGTCGGGACAACGGGGACAAACCCAGTCTTCACGGCTCCTCCTCCACCGTGGCTGCTCTGTGAACGCCGAGTCCCGGTCACCAAATCGCTCCCTGAAGATACGGAAAGTGATCTCGAGGGATTCTGCTGTGTGACAGTCACGGTGACACGTCCCAGGGTCGGGGTGAGGGTGGCCCTTCTGGGAGGTGACCATTCCACACGCCCCAGGCCCTGGCTCTGGAAGCTTCCCCCCAGGAGGTCTGCAGGAGGAACAGAAAACTGGCCGTGGGGCGCGCAGCTCAGACAACACCCCTGGCACTGCCGCACGTGGGTCCTGGCGCAGCAGTTTGAAGGGCCTGCTTTAATCCACAGAGAAGCACCTGGGGCTGGAAATGACTTCCTGTCTTTAGAGGAACAAGACAGCCTGAGGATATGCCCGCAACCTGAAGACCAGAGGGGAGGAGAGTGCGGAGGAAGGTGAAGGATGACTCCGCTCCTCAAAGGAGACGGCACTTAGAAATCCCCCCTGTGCACCACGCTCTCGGGTAACAAGTAAACTGAAACCAGCGCCTGCCGTCAGAGGAAACCGAGAGAGAGAGAGAGAGAGAGAGAGAGAGAGAGAGAGGGAGAGAGAGGGAGAGAGAGAGAGAGAGAGGGAGAGGATGCAGCCAGCGGGAGTGGACACAGTGCTCTTCGGGATCGGCCGGAGAGCTGGGGCCAGGCACCTGTTTTCGACTCAAAGACCCGAGGCACATCCAGACCAGGCCGTGGGCTCCAATCTGCTCACCTGGGAAGGCTGGAAGACTCGAAAGCCTGCGGGCTGACCGTGATTCAACACCGAGTCAGGTACGTGGGCGCACGGCCAGCTCTCTCTGTCGCATGCATTATTTACAGGCACGCACACACACACACAGCTACACACGTGCACACACACAAACACGCTGCAGGGATATTCTCTACAACATCAAGTCTCTTAGTGTGATCGTTTGGGTGAGTTTCACTGATTTTTGTGACATAGCAGTTTTTATGCTTTTCTTTATTTTTACATAAAGGAAAAAAAAAAAACCAATAAAACTCTGTAAGTCAGGATGGACCGACCTGTTAACTACGGTGTCAGAGTAACAGTCTCCTGACCACAGGGGCCCAGCCCAGCGAAGGTCTGTTTCTGACTCAGGGACACGCTCTCGGAAGGCAGGGGCGCAGCTCGGCTCTGCGAGGCTCCTGCCCAGGAAGGAGCCAGGTGGATGGAGCAGCTTCCTTGCCTCCCGGGGGGTCACGGAAGAAGGGAGGGCTCTCCTGGGTCCCACAGCAACAGGGAAGGGTGCGCCCCGGGAGGGACGCCTGCCGACCCCTCCCACAGCTCGCTGACCAGAACTGGTGACGTATGCAGGAGTGGGCCAGTTACATACGATGATTCACACTGATGACTCGTATAATACGCTAACAACCACAATATGACTACGGAGAACATGTGCACATCTTGTGCTATATGAATATACGTGTAACGTTAAAGGTATATGCATCTTGTATGACATGTATACACGTATAATGCTGTTACATGTATACTTTGTGGGTATGTACATGCATCCACACGTATGTGTGTACGTGTGTACACAGTGAGAGTCGTCTCACAGGGTCTCGCCCTCCATAAATGCTTTAAAAGGTTGAAGACAAATTATGGCCACAATCCGTGGACCCTCCTGCAGATGTCGGGCAGGGTGGAAGCCCCCGCTGGGAACCCACCCTCCCGACCACACTCTGACTTCTCTGAGGAGCAGACGCGTGGGGAAGCCTCTATTTCCAAGTCAGGCAGAGAGTGGTGTCCTGCTGCACCCCATCAACTACTACACACACACACCACACACACAGACACGCTCACACACACACACACACACACCACACACACACCACACACCACACACACTCACACACACACACCACACACACACCACACACACGCTCACACACACACCACACACACACACCACACACACGCTCACACACACACACCACACACGCTCACACACTCACACACACCACACACACGCTCACACACACACACACACCACACACGCTCACACACTCACACACACCACACACACGCTCACACACACACACTCACACACACACCACACACGCTCACACACATACACACTCACACACACGCTCACACACACACCACACACACGCTCACACACTCACACACACCACACACACGCTCACACACACACATGCTCACACACACACACACACACGCTCACACACACCACACACACCACACACACACACTCACACACCACACACACGCTCACACACACACACCACACACACACACACACTCACACACCACACACCTCACACACTACACCACACACACGCTCACACACACACATGCTCACACACACACACACACTCACACACACGCTCACACACACCACACACACACACACTCACACACCACACACCTCACACACTACACCACACACACGCTCACACACACACACACACATGCACACGCACACGCAGGCCTGGCACTGCTCCAGTCCTGGAGGCAGGGCTGTGGCAAGTGAGAGCCTGCCCTCCCCTCCTCAGAGTTCACGCTCAGCCGGGGAGACCCAGGGTGAGGAGATACACCACCAGACACACCACACGCGCAGGCGACACACGTCTGAGGAAGATGAGCAGGTAACGGCGTGGGCAGTGAGGAGAGGGTGGTGGCGGGAGGTTCCTCAGGTGGACGAGCAGGAGGGCTCTCTGAGAAGCTGGCATTCGAAGGAGGTGCCAGAGCAGACAGGCTGGGAGAAATGCCTGGTACCTGCCCGTCCCCAGGGCAGGGGGCCCCGGATCAACGCTCTCAGCCCTCTGGAGGCCTGAGGAGGGGCAGGCCCTTCCGGCCGGGGCTGGTGCGTTCCCTGCTGGGGCTGCAGCTGAGTCCCATCCATCTTCTGTCTCCCCCACCCCATCCCTTGCTCCTTGAGACGGCTGCTCAGGGATGGCCAGACCGTGCACTCGGCGCGAACGGTCTTCACTGGCCAGCTCCCCCGCCCCGAGGGACGGCCTTCCGCGCGAGACACACAGCCACAGAGCTCTGCCCTTTCCCCGGCAGCTCCCCCGCCCCGAGGGACGGCCTTCCGCGCGAGACACACAGCCACAGAGCTCTGCCCTTTCCCCGGCAGCTCCCCCGCCCCGAGAGACGCCCGCACATCAGAGCTTGTGGCTCTTGGCACCCGGCCGCCGTGGGCTTTTTATGGCCTCATCAGCAGGAACTGGACGATTACAAAGGCTTCTTCTGGTTTTGAAAATAATGATTTATTGGACCTCTTCAATTCCTCCTTCCTGAATGTGTGTGTTACAGGCCCGTTTTGCTATAATTAAATTCCTAGATAACTGTCAAGCCGCTTGTTTAACCCATCCAATCCGCAACGATGCATTTTATTGTCTCTCCTTGTTTTTTAATTAAGAGGGAAACGGAGGTCTTCTATAAGATCTAGGAAGGAGATAAAACAGCCTACTTCTCAAGTCAGTCGGCTCCCGTCAGGGGAGCTCTGTGGAGTCGGGAGAAGGAGTCCCGAGGAGCCAGACCTCAGACTTCCTGAGTTCGCCTGTCCTTCACTGAGCACCTACTACGTGCCCGGAAGGTCACTGGGGATTCAGTGGTGGACAAGACGGGACATGTCCATACCCTCATGGCATGGGCGCAGACAACGAGCAGAGTGCAATGAGGTGATGATACATTTTCATAAAGAGAAGCAAACACACGTGTGGTAGAAAAGGGACGAGGGATGAGAACCCGTGAAGGTCGAGGGACCCTGGAAGTGACTGTGAGCTGAGGTCAAGGTCAGGAGGACGCAGCAAGATGTCCTCCGGAAAGAGCACTGATGGCACAGGGAGTGGCAGGCGTGTCCCCTGGTGGCAGGTGTGTCCCCTGGTGCAGGAGGACCTTGGCAGGTGTTAGAGGGGGCAGAGGGCGGAGAGGACACAAGGAGGTGAGATTGAGAAACTGCTAGGAAGAGAGAGGAAAAGGAGTGACTCCCAGGAGCTGACGGGCGGGGAAGCACGGACTAGGGGGAGCAATGGACAGACAGGAGGTGGCCGACTGTTTGGTTGGCCTGGACTGTGGGCTGCCCCGGGACAGAGGACTTCCAGTGCTAAAACCAGGGAAGTCAGGCAAACTGGCATGGATTGGTCACCCTGATGCCCATGCACGCGTGTGTGTGTGCAGGTGTGTGTGTGTGTGTGTGCAGGTGTGTGTGTGTGTGCGTGTGTGTGTGTGCACGGGTGTGTGCGTGCGTGTGCGTGTGTGTGCACGGGTGTGTGTGTGCGTGTGTGTGTGTGCACGGGTGTGTGCGTGCGTGTGCGTGTGTGTGCACGGGTGTGTGCGTGCGTGTGCGTGTGCGTGTGTGCACGGGTGTGTGCGTGCGTGTGCGTGTGCGTGTATGTGCGTGTGGTCACACCCTCAGCACATGTCCCCATGCCTCCAAGGTGCACAGGATGGCGGAAGCCAATCCGTGCTGGCTGGAATGGACATGCTCTTATTCCTTGTCTCTTAGAGGACAGGAGAATAGAACCCACATAGAACCACAAGGTGACAAAAACCAGCTTCTCACACTCACTGCAAAAGAAGTGCTCGGACGATCCCTAAGCAAGCCTGCAGAGCTGGGGCACCTTTCCACCAGGCTCTTAGCCAGAGCATAGAGCACACCGAGGGCCACGTGTTTCGTTGGCTTGTTTGTATGTTCAGAAAGGTGTGCAGCTGAACCACGTGTCCACGTGTTAATGATGGGGGCAGTGGGGCGGGGGGTGCAGTGGGAGTGCAGTGGGGTGGGGGGCAGTGGGGCAGTGGGGGGCAGTGAGGTGGGGGTGGGGGGCAGTGGGGTAGGGGGCAGTGGGGTGAGGGTGCAGTGGGGTGGGGGGCAGTGGGGCAGTGGGGCGGGGGGGCAGTGGGGGGCAGTGGGGTGGGGGCAGTGGGGTAGGGGGCAGTGGAGTGGGGATGCAGTGGGGCAGGGGGCAGTGGGGTGAGGGTGCAGTGGGGTGGGGGGCAGTGGGGCAGTGGGGCGGGGGGGCAGTGGGGGGCAGTGGGGTGGGGGCAGTGGGGTAGGGGGCAGTGGAGTGGGGATGCAGTGGGGCAGGGGGCAGTGGGGTGAGGGTGCAGTGGGGTGGGGGGCAGTGGGGCGGGGGGGCAGTGGGGGGCAGTGGGGTGGGGGCAGTGGGGCAGTGGGGGGGCAGTGAGGTGGGGGGCGGGGTGCAGTGGGGTGGGGGTGCAGTGGGGTGGGGTGCAGTGGGGCAGGGGGCAGTGGGGCGGGGGTGCAGTGGGGCAGGGGGACTGGGGCAGGGGGCAGTGGGGCAGGGGACAGTGGGGCAGTGGGGCGGGGGGGCAGTGGGGCGGGGGACAGTGGGGCGGGGGACAGTGGGGCAGTGGGGCGGGGGGGCAGTGGGGCGGGGGGACAGTGGGGCGGGGGGGCAGTGGGGCGGGGGGGCAGTGGGGCGGGCGGGCAGTGGGGCGGGGGTGCAGTGGGGCGGGGGGCAGTGGGGCGGGGGACAGTGGGGCGGGGGACAGTGGGGCGGGGGGGCAGTGGGGCGGGGGCAGTGGGGAGATCCCTCCACTGCTCACGTTGATTCCCATTTCTGTTTAGGAGCCACTGTGTATGTGGCCCATGGACACCTGTCAGGTTGTTTGTCAAAGCAAAGGCCTCCTGGCCTGTCCACTTTCTCTTCCTGGTGTCAAAGGTTCCCTGAACCCCAAGCCGTATTTTCTGATGGAACGGATCCTACAGTGAGAGCTGACAGTCTCGGGTGCCAGATAGGAAAGACCCTTGTGGGCACTAGGGTGGGCCTGCCCGCATGAGCAGGGGTCAGGCTGAAACGAAAAAATGAGGAGGCCAGGCATCCGGAAGACTGCCCGGCCGGGCAGCACAGCTGAAGTCCAGGCTGGCTGTATGGGGTCCAGGTCCCAGGGCACTGCGTCTAAGAGGGCATGTGGTGGGTCAGGCCCATGGGGCCCCGCCCCGAGCAGTCCCTCTCAGAGCAGAAGCCCACACTGGTGCTGGCGGCCAGCTGGCCTGTCTGCTGTCCACTGTGTCTCAGTAACACAGGTGCGGGTGGAAGACGGATGGGGTGAAGTGACAGAAACAAGAGCCAATGTCTCAAGGGGTTGTGAAGAGTCCATCACTCACGAGGTCCTGAGACACTAACCAGTGAAGGGAGACCGGTCGCATTGAGACAGGGTCTGGGTCTGGCTGGCTGGCCCAGCAGCAGAGTGTCGGCCTGGCGTGCAGGAGTCCCAGGTTCGAATCCCGGCCAGGGCACCTAGGAGAAGCGCCCATCTGCTTCTCCCCCCCTCCCCCTCTCCTTCCTCTCTATCTCTCTCTTCCCCTCCCGCAGCCGAGGCTCCATTGGAGCAGGGTTGGCCCGGGCGCTGAGGATGGCTCCTTGGCCTCTGCCCCAGGTGCTGGAGTGGCTCTGGTCACGACAGAGCGACGCCCCAGATGGGCAGAGCATCACCCCCGGTGGGCATGCCGGGTGGATCCCAGTCAGGCACATGCGGGAGTCTGTCTCTCTGCCTCCCACTTCTCACTTCAGAAAAATACAAAAAGAGAGAGAGAGAGAGAGAGAGAGAGAGAGAGAGACAGGGTCTGTGCTGTTCGGGCTGGAGGAAGAGAAGACGGGAGAAGTGGAAGCACTTGGATGGACGCTGGCCCCGACTGAGGCGCGGAGGCCACGCTGCCTCCGGGGACCCTGGCCCGGTGACAGGTTGGAAATAAGTGAGTGAATGGTTCCTAACGGTGACGCTCGAGGAAACTGGCAGCTGCTGAGGGAAGAGGACGGGAACCATCCTGTACGAACACACGGTGCGCCGGGCACTGGGCCACAGCACGGGGTCCACCGCCCGACTCCCGGGCTCCTGCCCGCACGCCCACGGCCACCGCAGACCTCTCCCAGCCTCGGTTTCCTCGGGACAAGATGGAGATAACAATACTTACTTAACATGTTCATTGTACAAAAAAAAAAAAAAGAAAGGAAGAAAGAAAGGGAGGGAGGGAGGGAGGGAAGGAGAGAGGGAGGGAGGGAGGGAGGGAGGGAGGGAGGGAAGGAGAGAGGGAGGGAGGGAGGGAGGGAGGGAGGGAGGGAGGAAGGAAGGAAGGAAGGAAGGAAGGAAGGAAGGAAGGAAGGAAGGAAGGAAGGAAGGAAGGAAGGGAGGGAGGGAGGAAGGAAGGAAGGAAGGAAGGAAGGAAGGAAGGAAGGAATGGCTTTGGCGCCTGACGTGAAAGCACCGAATCAACACCAGTATCCTCACTGTTCCATAACGGTTACTGTCGTCGTTATTTTAGATGATCTGATCTACCTTTTCCCTTGATGGATCTATTTTCCCCCCAATACAATAACTATCTACTTTATGTATTTTACACTCACGGCTCATTTACAGAGACTTTTCTTATAACCAGAAATACAATATCTAGTTTATGTATATATTTTACACTCACGGCTCATTTACGGAGACTTTTCTTATAACCAGAAAAGAGATACGCAAGGTTCTGTCTTCGGGCTTCAATGAGGGTCGAACAAGAAGCTTCTGCCCCCATGGGTGATCAGCCCTGGGATCAGGTGGGCTAAGCCAGGGGAGCTGAGCTGACGTGTGATCTTTCATTAGCCTTGCAGGTACCGGAAAACCCACAGTGTGTGACTAGGAAGGAAATACAGGCTAGCTGACCGCGATGCACCATTGTAGACTGTCCCGATTATCTTCTGGAAACCTCTTCAGGTGTTAATTACAGGGGTCCTAACATCCTTGTTCCTCTGAGGTGTGTCTTCATCGACAATTCAGGCTCTTCCTGGTACATTTCCATTTCCAATGCCTTCAAAGGCCACCGTTTCTCCATACACACACACACACACGCACTCACACACACACGCACGCACGCACACGCACACATTTATTTTTCATGGCTTGTTCCCTTTAGCATGCTGGGCTTTTGATGTCAGGTATCAATTTTCAACTTTTAATTTTGTCTCAAGAAAGTAATGTAAAGAGAAATATAAAGGTTAAAATAATACTTCTCATAAGCTGCAAATTTCATGGCTAAAAATGGAAAATGGATAGCACCTTTCCCTTTTAACTCTTCACGTGGTGCCCAGTGTTGACCTGTCCATCTCAAGGAGGTCCTCTCCAAACAGATTTCACTGTGGTTCTACGGGTTCAGCACCTCGGACAGGAGCCCAAAGACACTCCACGGAGTAGAAACGGCCCCTTTTCATACACAGCCTTCTAACGGTTTTTCACCCCTTAAAGAGGTCACACTCTCTGTGGGACCAGCTGGTGCCAGCAGGGAGATGACAGAAGTGGATAAGGGGGGTCTCTCTGGGTGAGTGGTTCGGGGAGACACTGGTCAAAGATGCTCAGACTGGGGGGGTCAAGGAGCCAGGAGCAGAGCCTCCTGCTCTTGCTGAAATCACCATGTCTTCCTGGAGGGGAGGGGATGGCAGGTAGGCACCGGCCCTGGGGGTGGAGAGAGCAGAGCGGGCGGGCAGGCTAGGGGAGGAAGAGAAGGGCGGGACGTGTAAGTGCCATCACTGAAGGCACCCAGGGCTTCTCAGAACGGGTTCAAGGACGTGATGGCCAGACACAGGCACTCTGCAATGAGAGCCCCCACCCCCAGACACACAGACCCTTGTGAGCTAGGGCAGGGGGGAGGGGCAGGAGTGTGGAGCAGGTATGTGTGAATCAGGAAGAACAGAGAGCCCAGTAAGGTCAGAAGACAGGACAGGACTGCCGGGGACTGCGAGGAAGGAGACTCAGGGCGTTCAGGGTGGGCGCGAGCTGGGCTGAGCCAGGTCCGGGCCACAGCGAGCCCTTGCAGGGGGCTCAGGCAGGGGACCCACGTGAGCTGCGGAGGGCGACGGGGCGGCCCATGAGGACAGGAGACCTCAGGGCGTTCAGGGTGGGCGCAGGCTGGGCTGAGCCAGGTCCGGGCCACAGCGAGCCCTTGCAGGGGGCTCAGGCAGGGGGCCCACGTGAGCTGCGGAGGGCGACGGGGCGGCCCATGAGGACAGGAGACCTCAGGGCGTTCAGGGTGGGCGCAGGCTGGGCTGAGCCAGGTCCGGGCTACAGCAAACCCTTGCAGGCGGCTCAGGCAGGGGACCCACGTGAGCTGGTGAGGGCGACAGGGCGGCCCACGAGGACAGGAGCATCACCACGGGTCCAGCCCGTATCTGCTGGACTCTGGCTGTGGGCACAAAGATGGCGATACTGACAAGGACCACGCTGGCAGGATTAAACACGGGCATGTAATTTCACGAGAGCTCGGCAGGGTGGAGCTAAGGTGACTCGCTCACTTCGTGAAGGTGGACTTGGGCTCAGAGAGGTTAAGAAACTCACCCAGGCCACACAGTGCATGAAGCCTGAGCAAGGAGTGAGACCACGTCAGGCATCGGTCGGTCAGACCCCGAGTTCTGGCTGGAGGCAGGGCCCGGCCAATGGATGACAAGTGGACAGAGAGGGATTCCGAGTAACTCACTCCCGCGGTGCGTCTCGTTAGTGCTAACAGGGCGAGCTGCGGCCATCGGCAGGGGTCACGTGCACAAGCACCAGCAGCATCCTGAGAGAAAGGGCGCCCGCCAGCTCCGACGGTCACCTGGGATTGTTCTCCGAGCGCCCACAGACGGTGCGAGGCAGAGGAAATCAGCAGAAGGCTGTGGGGACGAGGCCTCTGACCCCAGCAGGGCTCCGACCGCCAGGCCGCCCCACACAACGCCCGGGTCCAACTGGCGCCTGCAGGACCGACACAGGACAGAGCGCGAGGCGTCCGACCTGCGTGACTCCCCAGTGGACACGTTCGACGCTGCCTCTGCTGTAGGGACAGGTCGGGCGGAGGTCTCGTGACCTCTTGCCCTGGCCACAGAGGGGATGTCTACCCATTTTTCAGTGTGGGTTCCTTCTCCCCGTGCATAATAACATCGTGAGGGAATGTAGGGACAGAGGAAAAAAGAGGAGAATAAAAATCCTGATTAGTTTTTATGTTTGGTTTCTAACCGATGTTTCCAACAGCTGGGGTCAGCGGGCCCGGGTGTGAGTCACTCACCCGCCAGTGAGGTGGACCCTGACCTTCACACCCCGGAGGCTGTTCCCCCATCTCTGGATTTCTGGCCCAGCTCGGCACAGAGATGGCAGCTGCTGGCCGCCCCCCGCCCCCATCGCCCTGCCTCTTGGGTCCATACTTAATGCCCGTATTGATCTCAACCCGTTTCCTCACAGAAACCAGGGAGTTCCAGATGCAGCGGTAAACATTCCCCAGATAAAGGAGACAATGAGAACGTGGAGCAGAGGCGTGTAAAAAAAAAAAGGGAAAAAAAAATGTGTTTTCTCTAAAACCATCAAATGTTTATAACAATAGCGGATAATGGAGCAGCCGCATCCTCAGAACTCGAAGGTGCCAATTATATCCCTGTTGAGCACAATGTCCCCCTCCCATGGCTCGGGGGCCCTGCAGGACCACAGAACCAAGTGTCCTCGGCCATTTGGACCTCTTGGAGACTCAGCTGGGGGGGGGGGCAGAGAAAGTGCATCTACTAAAAACCTCTTTTTTCTTTTCTGAAAAAAGTGAGAATGGACCCTGGGAAGGATTGATTATAACACACTCCAGACGTGGGTGGAAGCAGAGATAGTGCCTTTTCCCAAATCGACAGAGCCCCCTGACCTGTCGGCCCCAGAGGTCCGGCTATGACTCTCCACAGGGAGGGAACATTGAGATGCCTTTCTAGAATGTTCCCCCGGACCCGTGGCAGCCCAATTTTCCCCAGCAGGAGACAGATTTTTACAATCATGCGCTCTGATTTTAAGGCACCCCTGTATAAACCGGGATGCTCTGGATCGAGACCCCCTGTCTTCGTGAATACTTGATGGGTGGAAACAGGAACACGCTGCTACTTGAAAGCTCCCAGCAATTTTCTCAACTATCTTTGGGAGGGAAGACTGCTCTTTAATTTCAGAAAAGCAAAAACAAAAAAAACAACAACAAAGCGTTTCAATGAGCCCTTGGTTTAGCAAAGGGGAGGTTGAAACCCCACCTGGGACTGGAGAGACTCTAAACATGGACGAGTGAAATCTCCCGCACAACCGTGGGAGGGGTGTCCTGCTGTGGGCGAAATCTCCCTCCGAGTGGGTGATGTGTCCTGGGAGGTGAGCCCAGGCAGGAGTGAGCGTGTCTGTGTGTGCGTGTGTGTGTGTGTGTGTGTGTGTGTGTGTGTGTGGAGTTCTCCTTCTGTTGTTTCCAACATGCTTCTGTGTGACCAGCAGGCAGGAAGGAGGTGGGGCCCTGGGGCTGGTGGATGGGCTGCAGAATGGGGTGTCCAGAGAGGGGGGTTAAGGAGATGCACATCTCGGAGGGACCCACTCCCCAGGTGCAGCTTGGCTTGAAATCATGGCCTCTCAACGCCTTTCCACCCCTTCAAGCTTTCAATAAAGTTTTGAGAAATGTTAGAACAGCTTGATTTTAATCCCCTTTTGACGAATTAGGGGAACGGTCTTAACCCACATTGACGACAAAGAGAGCCGGGGACATGAGGAGCCTTCTAGAGAAGGTGACTGCCAACGGTGGGAGGCCAGGCTGCTGGCTGTCTGACTGCAGGTGGAGTAGATGTCTGTGGATATCATTCTAATCTGTTTGTCTCCCTGCCTTGGTTCCCTGGGCACCAGAGTTTCTTCGCTCGTCTAAACCCCTGGGCACACGGGGCTCAGCCAATCAGAACGCTTCTCCGCACTGAGAGCAGGGAAGACGTGTGCTGGGTCACCGATGCCCCTTCTCTCTCCTCTCAACGCCCTTCCTTCTCTGTGCTCACATTTGCAAATTACAGATAAGCCCAAAGGGCCCTGGGCTGACTGGCTGGCTTCGCGCTGAGCTTACTGTCACCCTATTTGAGGTCTTTAAAGTTGATCTTAAGCAAAGCCCCTGCAATGTTTTTTCCCAGGGCAACGGCTCTGGTGGGGACCCTACGGTGAATCTGGCATTTTGTGAGGTTGGGGGTCGGGGTGGGGGAAGGAGTGAGAATGTATCCGGCTCTGCAGAAAAACATTTGTTTGACAGGTAGCTAAGCAGAGCCCCACAGTCTGAGACCTGCTTTCTCACCAGCAAACAGAGGAAAGAACTGCTGGGAACTGGCTGGCTGACAGATGACAGTGTTTATCTTCACAGTATTTAAGGGAAGGCCAGGGCTAGGGGTGAGCCCGCCCAGTCGCCCCAAAGGGAGGAGCGAGCCGGCCGAGTTCAGTCCCGCGGCAGCCGGGTCCAGGGGCGTCTGCACAAAGGCAGGCAGGGGCAGCGATACGTCTAAAACGTCTGCTGGAACCAGGGGCGCCAGGCTTTGATTTAAACTCAGCAAGCTCCGTACTTAGCAAGTGATTTCTCATCTGGCAAACGCTCGTGTGCGTCCCCGTCTCAGGGGCCGCATATGGAAGTGGCTGGCCGGCTCACTGCGCTTGATTTAAGTGCTTTCGTGGTTCAAGTGATAAAAACCGTCATTTTGAATCCCTGACTAAGAAAAGCACACAGAGTCCGCGTTACTCTGAACTTCCCTCTGAAGACCCCAGTAGGGGAACCGCGGGCACAATCTGTCTTTCTCCAGCACCACCCGCACCAGCCACATATCAGCATCCGCGGCTCCACATAAGAACGGGGAGAGGAGAGCCCTGTGCTCTGTGGGGCGGAGCGCAGCGTGGGGGTCCCGGGTGTGGGGCGGGGCAGCCGAGCTGGAGAGGGGAGAGGAGTCCTGTGTTCTGTGGGGCGGAGCGCAGCGTGGGGGTCCCGGGTGTGGGGCGGGGCAGCCGAGCTGGAGAGGAGAGAGCCCCGTGCTCTGTGGGGCGGGGCGCAGCGTGGGGGTCCCGGGTGTGGGGCGGGGCAGCCGAGCCGGAGAGGAGAGAGCCCCGTGCTCTGTGGGGCGGGGCGCAGCGTGGGGGTCCCGGGTGTGGGGCGGGGCAGCCGAGCCGGAGAGGAGAGAGCCCCGTGCTCTGTGGGGCGGGGCGCAGCGTGGGGGTCCCGGGTGTGGGGCGGGGCAGCCGAGCTGGAGAGGGGAGAGGAGTCCTGTGTTCTGTGGGGCGGAGCGCAGCGTGGGGGCCCCAGGTGTGGGGCGGGGCAGATGAGCTGGAGAGGGGAGAGCCCTGTGCTCTGTGGGGCGGAGCGCAGCGTGGGGGCCCCAGGTGTGGGGCGGGGCAGCCGAGCTGGAGAGGGGAGAGCCCCGTGCTCTGTGGGGCGGAGCGCAGCGTGGGGGTCCCAGGTGTGGGGCGGGGCAGCCGAGCTGGAGAGGAAAGCCCTGTGCTCTGTGGGGCGGAGCGCAGCGTGGGGGCCCCGGGTGTGGGGCGGGCAGCCGAGCTGGAGAGGGGAGAGCCCTGTGCTCTGTGGGGCGGGGCGCAGCGTGGGGGTCCCGGGTGTGGGGCGGGGCAGCCGAGCTGGAGAGGAGAGTGCCCTGTGTTCTGTGGGGCGGAGGGCAGCGTGGGGGTCCCGGGTGTGGGGCGGGGCAGCCGAGCTGGAGAGGAGAGCCCTGTGCTCTGTGGGGCGGAGCGCAGCGTGGGGGTCCCAGGTGTGGGGCGGGGCAGCCGAGCTGGAGAGGAGAGCGCTGTGCTCTGTGGGGCGGAGCGCAGCGTGGGGGTCCCGGGTGTGGGGCGGGGCAGCCGAGCTGGAGAGGAGAGCGCTGTGCTCTGTGGGGCGGGGCGCAACGTGGGGGTCCCGGGTGTGGGGCGTGGCAGCCGAGGTAGAGGGGAGAGCGCTGTGCTCTGTGGGGCGGGGCAGCCGAGCTGCTCACCCCCAGGAACTAGACAGCATCAGCATTCAGGCACAGCTGCGTGCGTGTCCTGGGGCTGCGGTGACCAGTGAAAGTGACAGACACTTCTTGTCTCACTGAACTGGGGCCCCGAAGTCCAAGCTCACGGTGCCGGGAGGGTTGCCTCCCTCTGGAGGCTCTGAGGGAGACCCATTCCTTGACTCCTTTCTGGCTGTTGATGGCAACAACAATCCCTGCTGTTTCTTAGCTTGAAGAAGCATCACTCCCTTCTCTGCCTTCCCCTCCACACGGCCATCTTCCCTCTCTGTCTGCATCTCAAATCTCCCTCTCCTTTCTCTTATAAGAGCACCTGTCCTTGGACTGATGACCTGGCCCTAACTCCAGGATAATGCCATCCTTAACTTAGTTACCTCTGCAAGGACTCTAATCCACAACTCCAGCCAAAAGGCTCTGTGAGGGCCATCAGGGCTAGTGGACACAGGTCACTTTTCCATCCTCAGAAAAAGGACATTGCTCTTGAAGAAACATAGGGACCATGAATGGAGCAGAGAACTATGAACCCGGCCAGAAGCGGGGCTGGGCGGAGTCCTCCCGCCCCCCCCCCCTCTCTTTCCAGCCAAGCTGTGGGGTCTCTGACTGGCCACCAGCCTCCTGGTTTGCATGGTTCGGATAATAATAGAAACAACACCGAGAGATCAGAGAACCCGGGCTGTGTCTGGCAGAGGAACGCCCGTGTTCCTGAGCTGAGGAAGGCGGTGGGGAGGGGGGAGGGGGGAGAGGGGAGGGGGGGCGCGCTGGCAGAACTGTCGATGAAGTCATCTCTAAGCCGTTCTGCTCGGAAGTGGCGAGGTCTTTGATTTTGTTCTGATCTGAGTTAATCATTTATTCATGAGCATTTGAAAATTAGACACAGACTAATTGAAAGCTCATCAGAAGAATGGGTTCCACGCTTCCCACGAATTACCAGGAGGCTGGGTGGTATTTTCACAGACTGCGGTGAGGGGAGGTGGGTGAGGAGACAGCAAGGCAGGGAGAACGGGCTCAGGTAGTCTGGGGGTCAGCACCCCGAACCCGTCCCCTCCGCCAGGACGCCCTCTCAGCAGCTGCTCCTTGTCACTCCCTGTCACCTCCCTAGGTTCCAGAGGTCATGCCCAAAATATCTCACAATGCACATTCAGAATGGATTAGGGTTGCCTAAAAAGTTATAGGGCACCCAGGTAAATAGGGCCCTGGCCGGTTGGCTCAGCGGTAGAGCATCGGCCCGCCATGTGGAAGTCCCGGGTTTGATTCCTGGCCAGGGCACACAGGAGAAGCGCCCATCTGCCTCTCCACCCTTCCCCCTCTCCTTTCTCTCTCTCTCTTCCCCTCCCACAGCCAAAGCTCCATTGGAGCAAAGTTGGCCCGGGCACTGAGGATGGCCCCATGGCCTCCACCTCAGGCGCTAGAATGGCTCTGGATGCAACAGAGTGACGCCCCAGATGGGCAGAGCATTGCCCCCTGGTGGGCATGCCGGGTGGATCCTGGTTGGACGCATGCGGGAGTCTATCTGTCTGCTGCCCCTGCTCCTCACTTCGGGAGAGAAAAATAAATAAATATATATATGGCACCCTGGTAAATGAGAATCTCAGAAACATAATTCTTGGTATAACCACATCCTAAATGCTGCACGAACATAGTTATGCTCACAGAAACGAGGGGACCAGGGGACGTGCAGACACTCGGTGCATTTTCACCAGTGAAATAAGAGTTGGTTTTGTACCTCATTTGCATAATCAAACAACTTTCTTTGATTTGTCGTTTGCTTTTCTGATGTTCTTGTTTCATAAAAAAAAAAAAATCAAATGCTTCTTTTATCACTTCATATTCATTTTGAAAAACCCCCTAATATATTTGTGAGCAGCACATATGAAAATTCATTGCTTCTCTGAGGCCGTGGCTTCGCTGGACGGTCTGTGCTGTTTGCTAAACCTGGAAACCCTGGGATGGACTCGGCCAGGTACAAGCAGGGCGCTCCAGACGGGGGCCGGCCACGCCTGCACCCTGGGCGAGTGCGGCCCACGGCTCTCCCCGGGAGAAGCGAGTGCCTCAGTCTCTCCCGCCAGTGCGGACCTGGGCCAGCCCTCCTTGTGCGTGGACGGTGGAGGGCTGTCACTTGCTCCTAACCAGCCGAACGTGGCCGAAGTGTCGGTGCGGATCGCACTGCGCCAGCTGGGACACTTGCCTTGGGGCCCTCGGCACGTGTGCAGTTCAGCCACCCCGAGGCAGCCCCACTGGGAGGAAGCCCGGGTCACCTACGGTGCTCCAGCTGAGACTCGGAGGTTTCCTGATCCTTGTCAACAGCCTGCCTGCATCAAAGGTCAACCGCAGGAGTGACGAGGCCGCGAGGAGACTGTAGCCCCCGGCCAGCGAGCCTCCCTGTCCTTTAACCTCCCCAGCGGAGGCCTCAGACATCACTCTGGATGAGCTCCTGACCCGCGGGCTCTGAGAGGAGGACGAGACAGTAGTCCACACCAGGAGCTCATGGCGGGGGTGTGTATGCCGCAGAACCGAGGTCAGCACGCCTCCAGCTCTGTCCTGTGTGGCACCGGTTCCTTTTCCCCTGAGTGGGGAGCCTTCGTTCTGAGCTGGCAGAATAACAGCACCCCAGAGATGCCCACCCCTAACACCCAGCACCTGTGACTGTGTTGCCTGACACTGACAGAGAGGACCAGGGTTCCAAGCAGATTTAAGATTGTTAAAAGCTGATGTTGAGGTGAGACAATCACGACGTGCTGGACGGATGAGCCCAGTGTAAGCACAGGGCCCTGAGAAACAGGAGACAGAGCAGAGGGAAGGACCTGGAGAGATGTCCATGGGGGGGGGGGGGGGGGCTGGCTTTGAAGGTGGGGGCGGGGCTGTGAGCCCAGGAATGGGGGCAGCCCTGGAGGCCGGAAAAGGCAAGGAAATGGATTCTCCCCGGAGCCTGGATGGGAGACAGCCCCGAAGGCCCTGGACTGGAGCCCAGTGGGACCACGTCAGACTCTGATGTCCAGCACAGTGAGGTCCTCAGTCCGTGTTGTTTGAAGCTGCCGAGTTTGCAGGGACCGGACTCAACAGCAACAGGGCACAAACAGTGACCAACGGCAATAGACTCTCAGATGAACAGCGACACTCTGAGTGAACGTCCATGCAGAAAGGGCTCTTTACACCCCCTCTCCTGGGGTTCGCTTCCCTTCCTCACCTCCAGCCAGCACTGACTCCACTCGCAGCCTCTCGGCCTCCGGCCGGCTGTCCCCCAGAGATGGACGCTGCCCCAGGCTCCTCCCGGGCAGTCCGGCCTGCCCCTGGGGCTCCCTGCTCTTACTGGGCTGGGAGCTCCTGCCAGCTGTGCCAGCTCCCCTCCCCTGGCACCAGCCTGTCCAGGTTACCCGCCCGGCTGCCCCCATTGCTCTCGCTCGACCGCCCCCCAAACCATCCACGCGGCCCGCCCACACGTTCTGCGACCTCTCCCGGGTTTCGGTCCTGCTCTGACCACTTCCGTCAGCTCTTACGCCGGTAGCTGGGGACAAAACTTCCAGTCTCCCGGAGAGGAACGGCTGATCCTGACAGCATTTTCCCAGTGGCCTGGAGGAGAAAGTGTCTCCACTGCCAACGGGAACCCCACTCACAGAGAAACAAAACAAAACAGCTCCCGAGGAGAGAGCAAAGGCCTGAACTGCCCCGAGCCAGCCCACCGTCAGCTGGTCTGCAGGACATTTCTCTCCAAATCCGCAGGGTGAGCACATCTGGCTTTGATCCTGCGGAGTTCAAGTTTAAATGGGGGCGGACACAACGCTTTCCGGACACGTGTTCCATTTACTGTGAACTCACGCTCAGCTCCGTCTGGGAAAACGGAGAGGGGAGAGGTGGTTTACAAACCCAGCTGTTTGCACTCAGCAATAATTTCCTGAAACGTACGGGCGGAGGCCTCACAAGGGACTAGTTTCCCAATCTGCTTCCTCTTCCTCATGCCTTTTGAAAGTGGACATTAAAGGTCAGTTTCCCCCCCCCCAAAAAAACAAAACAAAACAAAACAAAACAAAAACTACTTGTAATAAATTTATCACCCAGACGGAATATTACCAAAGACTCCTGTGAGGATTTGTCTCATGTTATTCAACATTTGAAGCACAGTTTCTGGGGTTAATTAGATTTCTAACCCTGAGAAATGTTAAGTGCCTCTGATGACTTACTTTCAATTGATAATTTTGTGTTAGGAACAGAAAAAGAGTAACAGACAGTGAATAAATACATTCTTCATATTCCTTCCTATGGGCACAGAGAATATATTTCTGAAATTTAATTAAATATCAAGATGTCCACAAGATATATCATAAACTACTTTGCAGGACCTATAATGTCAAGGAAAAACACATTTTACATGAAACCCTCCCCCTGCCCAGTAAATCCGTGAAGATTCAGGGCTTTTTAAAAAACCTGCAAAGCCGCAAGGACATATTTCATCTCGAAAGTACTTTTTCAAAGACTTGGGAGTAGCTACTTGTTTGCAGTGTGACAGAGTGGGAAGTATTTTAATTTATCACACGGGGGTTCGTACCCTTCGTTCTAGATTGAGGCCAGATGGCTTTAAAATGATGTCAGAGCTGTGGAATTAGAGCCTGAAGTGCGATAACTGAGAGAAGACAGTAAACAATCGCTCGAGTCACTTTTCATGTTCCTCAAAAAGCCACGCTAGGTCCTCGGAACATGGGAGGAAGGGGCTCACTCTGGGGAGGAAGTGGGGGGAGGAATGGTCAGTCCAACAGCTTTACCACCCTGAGAAATAACCGGGTCTCAGTGCAGAGGTCCCCACATGCAGGCCACGCCCCTGTCCCCGCCGGGTGGCAGCCAGAAACCTTGAAGGACACTACACGCGGTGTCATGGAACCACACGGGGTGGGAGCTGTTGCATCTCCCCCATCTGTCCTCTTACACACGGCGCTAGACCGCATCTGCCCCCACCTGTCCGCACCGCCTCTCGGACGCTGCTCAACTCTCCAGGACAGTAGGAGACGCCAGACTCGGGGCCCTGGGCACGGCAGGGGGTCTGGCGAGAATTCTGCAAGTCTATCTAATTGGCCTCATTCTCCTCTTTCTAGCACAGGGGTCGGGAACCTATGGCTTGCGAGCCAGATGTGGCTCTTTTGATGGCTACATCTGGCTCGCAGACAAATCTTTAATAAAAAATAAGAATAACATTAAAAAAATAAAACATTCTCATGTATTATAATCCATTCATTTCCTACCGCTCGTGTTCATGGTTGTGGGTGGCTGGAGCCAATCACAGCTGTCCTCCAGGACAACACCAAATTTTTATTGGATAATGCGTAAAGTACATGGGTCGTTGTGAGGTCAGGAAGTAAACCTCCCTCCTTTTAATCAAGTGGTCAGCTAGCTAATTACAGAAACCCTTTTGACGAAGAAGATGGCTAAAAGAAAGAAGATGAGGAGTATTGTACTTTTCAGCAGGAATGGACAGAGGAATTCACCTCTGTGGAGAGAGCAGGTTCTGCAGTGTGTCTAATATGCAATGATAAAATTGCATCGATGAAACAGTCAAATATAAAGTGGCACTTTGACACATGCCATACTACATTTGCATCGAAATATCCAGCAGGGGACAGCAGGAAGAAAGCATGTCAAGAGCTACTGTACAGAGTGCAAGGTAGTCAGCAGCAACTCCGTGTTTGGACCCAACAAGGTGACCGGAATTCTGCTAGCTTTGCTGGTGTTTTAGCAATTGTGAGAAACAGAAAGTCATTCACAGATGGGGAGTATGCCAAAACATTCATGCTTAATGATGCCAACGACCTTTTTGATGACTTTTCAGATAAAGATAATCAAATGAATAAAAGACATGCCTCTTTCGGCAAGAACTGTTCACGATCCTTCCATCATGATGGCAAATCAAATTGAGGCAACACAAGTGAAGGACATAAATGCAGCACCATTCTTTTCTCTCGCTTTGGATGAGTCAACAGACGTAAGCCATTTATCCCAGTTCAGCATGATTGCAAGGTATGCTGTCGGTGACACACTACGTGAGGAAAGTCTTACTGTTTTGCCTATGAGAGAGACAACAAGAGGGGAGGATTTATTCAAGTCTTTCACTGAGTTCACTAAAGAAAAAAAATCTACTGATAGATAAACTTATTTTGGTGTGTACTGATGGTGCTCTGTGCATGGTGGGGAAAAACAGAGGATTCATAGCGCTTCTTCATGAACATGAAGAGACCCATCCTAAGTTTTCACTGCATCCTACATCAGGAGACGCTTTGTGCTCAGATGTATGGCGAGCAGCTTGGTGAGGTGATGTTGCTGGTCATTCAGGTGGTCAACTTTATTGTTGCCTGAGCTTTAAATGATCGCCAGTTTGAAACACTGCTGGGTGAAGTTGGGAATAATTATCCTGGTCTGCTTCTGCACAGCAATGTGCGTTGGTTGTCAAGAGGGAAGGTGCTCAGCCGTTTCGCGGCTTGTCTGAGCAAAATCCGGACTTTTCTTGAAATGAAAAACTTATAGGCATCCTGAGTTAGCTAACACTGGGTGGCTCCTGAAGTTCTACTATCTCGTGGACATGACTGAACATCTGAACCAGCTCAATGTGAAAATGCAAGGTGTTGGAAATACAGTCTTATCCCTTCCACAAGCAGTGTTTGCACTTGAAAACAAGCTGGAACTCTTCATCGCAGACATTGAAACAGGTCGTTTACTACACTTTGAAAAACTGGGAGAGTTTAAAGATGCATGCACAGCAAGTGACCCTGCTCAACATCTTGATCTCCAGCAGCTAGCGGGCTTCACATCTAATCTCCTGCAGTCATTCAAAGCGCACCTTGGAGAATTTCGTGAGCGCACTCTTTTTAAGTTCATCACCCATCCACATGAGGGTGCAGTGGACAGCACTAACCTGAGTTACATCCCCGGTGTCTCCGTCAGAGATTTTGAGCTACAAGCTGCTGACTTGAAGGCCTCAGACATGTGGGTGAATAAGTTCAAGTCACTGAATGAAGATTTGGAAAGACTTGCACGACAGCAAGCAGAGTTGGCGAGCAAACACAAGTGGGGAGAAATGAAAAAACTTCAACCTGTGGATCAGCTGATTGTCAAAACTTGGAACACGCTTCCCGTCACATACTGCACACTGCAGCGTGTGAGTATTGCTGTAGTGACAATGTCTGGCTCTACGTATGCATGTGAGCAGTCTTTCTTACATCTAAAGAACGTTAAGACCAACCTACGATCACGTTTAACAGATGGAAGTCTCAACACCTGCATGAAGCTTAACCTCACCATGTGTCAACCGGACTACAAAGCCATCAGCAAAACCATGCAGCACCAGAAGTCGCATTAATGGTAAGAAGTACTTTATTCATCATTGGTTAGCCACAGCATAACGTTATTAAAAAGAATTCAGAGATTTATTGTACTTTCAAAGTGTTGGTCTTACATAAAATACACACATTTACTTGTATTTAGTGTTAAACATATTGTATGGCTCTCACGGAATTACATTTTAAAATATGTGGCGTTCATGACTCTCTCAGCCACAAAGGTTCCCGACTCCTGTTCTAGCACCTTCTGTTTCAGGAGTGCTGCTGGAGTTCCTTCCGGTTGTGGCCCTCGACCCTGTGCTGATTCAGCTGTGAGCGCCGGGAGGTACTGGTCTCCGGGGGCAGTTGGGCTTTCTGCCAAGGGGCTGGAACACACCGAGGAGAAATGACATGGGAAGGACAGGGGAGAAGCCCGCGCAGACAGGGCAGAGGTGGGGACGGGGCAGGGACGGGGGGGGGGGGCAGGGAAGGGGACGGGGTGGGGATGGGGGGGCAGGAATGGGGATGGGGACGGGGGGGTGGGGCAGGGATGGGGATGGGGATGGGGATGGGGGGTGGGGCAGGGAGGGGGGACAGAGATGGGAATGGGGAGGGGACGGGGGCGGGGACAGGAGGGCAGGGACGGGGACGGGGACGGGGGGGGGGCAGGGACAGGGACGGGGACGGGATCAGATGGGGAGGGGATGCAGCTACGAGCCAGGGAACTCCAAGGGCTGCCGACCACCAGCAGAAGCGAGGAACAGGCAAGGGAGGATTCTTCCCAAGAACCTTCAGAGAGGAGACAGTCCTGCCAACAGCCGATTTCCGACTCCAGCCTCTAGAACTGGGAGGCAGTAAAGGTCTGTTGTCCTCAGGCCCCAGCACCTCAGGGGACTCACACCGTGGGGCTCAGTGGTGTGTGGAGAGGGGAGGGTTTGGGAAACACAGCATTGGGCCACACAGCCAGCAAGAGTCAGGACAGGTATCTGAGCTCAGACTCTCACTTCAGAAAAGTACAAAGAAAAAAAGAGCTCAGGCCTTACTGTTTGGCCACATGTCTTCTCAGAAAGCAGTGGAACCCACCAGCCGCGCACTGTGCTCTGGGTCGGAACGGCTTCTGGGCTAAAGACGTGTGAGTCCTCTCTTGGTCAGCGCAGGACATCCCGGCCACCTGGAGCCGCCCAGGGAAGTCCACGTGCGCAGAGCAGCCGTGTCTGTGGTGCCGCCGGCCCCACCTCCACGCTGAGGGTAACCCCGACTTCCCACGTCCCGCCCCCCAGGAGCTCCCGGAGAACACAGAAGCCTCCGTGTCCCTGCAGCTGGACAGAAGCCGACTCGAGAGGTGAGCGTGGTCATCCCTGAAATCCACCTTGGCCATGGCTGGACTTTATTTTATTTAGGCATTTTTCTGCCATTTTTTTAAAACAGCTATGGTGTTTATATATTTTTTCTCTCTCTCCCACCGGTTTGGTCCAGGAGATTGGGCTCTGCTGGTTGATACTTTGTTTAGAAGGCAGCAAGGAGGTTAATTAGCTTCTGTGACCTGAGAATTCTCGGGGAAGATGTCAACTGATTCCCTAATTGCTCTTCAAACCGGATGCAGCTGGAGAGACAAGGTCCAAGGCCGGCGCTAAGCCAGCTGGAGCGTGAATTCTACCCAGTGTGCCGGGCGGAGGGTTTACAGAACACTGCCCCCCTGAGCAGTCCAGGCAGGACTGGCCCCTCACACGGGTCCAGCTGCCCGTGGGACCGACCTGGGCACTGCGGGGAGCCCAGCCAGTCTCCCGCTGGGTAATAGAAACCCTCCCCTAACCCCCTCCACACAGCGCACCGGCACCCCGAGCATCTGGAACCACGGACCCTGCACCATTCTCCACTCAGCCAGGGAAACGAAGGCCCAGACGTGAGACCCCCATAGCTCTGGGTGTGACTCGGGTGCGCACTGAGCTTGAGGCCCTTCCTGACTGCTCAAAGCCCAGCAGAGAATGAGTCCCACCCACCCCTGAGGACTTGTCAGCCACGAGGCAGGCTGGCGGCCGGAGTGGAGCACAAGACCTCGGTGCTCGCTCTGTCATAAACCAGCTTTCCTCCGCAGTCCCCGCAGCAGCTCCTAGAGCCACCGGAAACGTGGAGTGCATGGGGCCCCTTCCAAGACCAAGCAGGGGCCCCCGCCACGTGCCCAGGTCGCCACGGGCCGTGTGAGACTCGCGAGAAGACACTTCAGCGTCCGTCGGTTCAGAGGACTGTCTCCTCCTGCTCCGACTTCTCCCAGCATGTCCCCCTCACACTGGACAGTGCCGAGGGGCTGTGGCACTTGTGGGGACATGCTCGTTCCGCGGCAGCTCTGTATGAAGTCGATTCCGCGGAGGGTTCCGTTACCCTGGCCGTCCTGGAGTCGCCACGCTCCGGACGCCGTGCCAGCTCCGCCCACGTCCTGTCACCAGGGCAACCGGAGGCGGCACTGTGCCATGAGCCTGCCCACCGGTGCCCAGCGCTGCAGCTGTGCTGTCGAGGAGAAGCAAGGCTCGGAGCGGATGCGCCCGGACCTCAGCAGGGGACTATTCCGACCGTAAAGAAGTTACCATTCGGAGGGACTCCGTTCTCCTCGGCAGCCAGTCAAATGCACGTCCCACGGTGAGAGATATTTCATAATGCCCGCACGCTGCTGTCAACACCCCACTTCTTTGTGATGGGATGAAACAGAATTCATCAGAATGGTTGTGTCTATTGGGCAACAACCTTTTTACAGTGCGACAGCGCATGTGTCCCTGTGCCAATCTGCCCGCTGTGTGCAGTCAACTCGTCACGATCAAGAAAACCCACTTCCACCCAAACACTCTAGAAAACGCATGGAATTATCTTTCTGTACTTTCTGCTGAAAAACATTCCAAAATATTCTGTCACGTGAAGAGGCATTAAGTGTGCCGCAGAGAAAAATGTAAGGGGAAAGTGTTGTACGATCAGGGGACTAGTTGATTAAAATATTCAACAATGGTATCGGTTTTGTCATGTTTTTGAGTCTCAGTGAATGTCCTCCCTGGCTGACGAGCCCGCCTCGCTTGCATTCTTGTTTGTTTACAGTCCACACGGCCCACCGGGGTCTGCAGGGCTCTGCTGGTCCCGGCACTGGCTCAGCGACGCTCAGCGAGCTCCCGGGGGCACAGCAGAGATCAAGAGTGGGTCTCGCCCCGCGGGGGTGACGCTGCGAAGGGGTGACTGGGACTGGCCGGGGCTGGGGGAGGGCTGCTTCAGCCGGCTGGTCCAGGACGCCCTCTGAGGAGGTGACGCCAGAGCAGAGACAAGGGGCCGCGCAGGGCAAGCACTAGGAGAGAGGGTTCCCGCCGGTGGGCGCAGTGTGTGCCTACGTGCTGAGGGGAACGGGGGATCCGGGGAGGAAGAAGCCCGGTGGGGTTGAGCAGATGGCAGCAAGGGGCCGGGGGGCAGGGTGAGCGGCAGCGCTGTGCATGTGGCGGCCTGCGCTGGCCATCCATGCGCAGCCATGACCACACGTGTGCACGAGCCCTGCACAAGCCCTGACCCTGATTGAGGGGGTGCAGAGATGCCCCCGCCCCCCCAGCAGACGTCCCGGCTCCTCCTCAGTCCCGTCTGATGACACGGGGACGTCCCGGCTCCTCCTCAGTCCCGTCTGATGACACGCACACTCCTGTCCTTCCCAGACGTCCCCGAATTCGTGTGCCACCGACTCCGAGAAACGAGGCTAACCCAAGCAGCAGCAAGAGCCTTTCAATTAGAGGTCTTCTCTCAGAAGGGAGAGGGGCCTTTAATGTGGGCTCCCGCTGGTGCCGTCCAAGGCAAAGCAGGCAGACACACACGCATGACGGGCTGGGCACTTTCTGCAGATATCAAAGCGGAGAGGATTCCTTTTCAACTCGGAGACGCCGTCCTCCTCCAAACACCGCCAGCCAGGGGCAGTCACGGTGCCTCCTCTGGAGTCAGACTCGGCCCCTGTGTGCACATATTTAAGATGAGGAATCTGCATTCGTCTCGTTTCTCTTCAGAAATGGTCCTCTGCTGGCCTGTCTGCCCTGACGTGGAATGACAGCGGTCCCTGTAAGGTTGTCTTGTGGCGAGCACAGGGAAGGGTGGCTGAGATGACACTGTTTTCCCAGCAGCTTGAAAGTGAGAGGGTGACCGCCCGCCATGGCCACCGCAGGAGCGTCGCGGGTGCCGGACCAGTGCCCTCTAGGCGGCCGGCTGCGGACGCACTGGGAGGCGTCACCCGCGCAGGATCGCCCACGGGGTGCGGGCCAGCCCTTCAGACAAGAGACCTGCTCCTTCTCTCTGCGGTGGTTGTGACCCTGAAGGACACAGTGGGTCTACAGTGGCTGTCACAAGCCGAGCTGCAGAGACTGACCCCTGCTGCCCGGGGCACTCGGGGGCACCTGCGGCAGCATGTTGGGGGCGGGGCTGGTCCTCACGGCTGTCTCTTCCTCAGATCTTGCTCTCCGGGAAGGCGGGACCCACGCTGGACCCTGCGTGGCTTACAGCACACACAGAGCCGACGTGTGGGCACCAGCTTGGCACACGGGAGCTCCGCCCTGACTCACGGGTGGGATGAGCCAACTGCCCGGCTCCGAGGCACGGAAACTCACTCAGGGACGGTATAAAGTCACGGCGTCTGCAACGCCTGGAGCGTCTGCTGACCGCAGCCCCTGACAGCCTCCTCCAGAGCACAGGACGGCACTGTGGGTGGGGGGGCTCCGAGGCATGGAAACTCACTCAGGGACGGTATACAGCCACGGTGTCTGCAACGCCTGGAGCGTCTGCTGACCGCAGCCCCTGACAGCCTCCTCCAGAGCACAGGACGGCACTGCGGGGGGTGGACCAGTGCCCTTACCGAGAGCGCACGTGGACGGCGCGGCCGCACAGCAGACGGTCAGTCCGATCACCAGTCTTACTTCCCCTGACAAAGCTGTGGGAAACCTGAGATTCAGGGGGAGAAACAGCCTGTCCAGTGCAAGCCCCTGGACAGAAGAGGCACAGGTGCAGCTGTGTGTGGCCCTGACCCTACAGCACAGCCTCGTGACAACCGGAGCTGCCCTGTGGGGAGCTGCCCTGTGGGGAGGGGCCCTGTGGGGAGGGGCAGCTGCTGCGCGAGGGACGGGGCTGCCCCCGAGTGTCCGCACAGACCCCAGCTTTCCCCTCGGCTGGGCAGGAGTCTGTCGCTCTTTATTGGTTCTGAAGAAAGCACACTGCCGCCCGGTGACTTGGCTGCTACCGTCAGAACTGATCAGGAGCAAACCTGAATATTCCGATGTGCCAGATCACCGCCTGCTTTGTTGGTTGGGCAGACTTGACGGGCAGAGGACCCGGAGGTTGTGACCTAGGACCAGCTTTTCTGCAGAGGAGACGTCGGCCTGGCACATCCCGAGTGCTTGACCCCGGGCCTGCCGGAGGGGACCTCCATTTTCACCGGTCGAGTTCTTTCCTGGGCCCCCAGCAGGGGCCGACCCAGTGCTCTGGGCAGCCGCAGGAAGGGCCCGCCCGCCTCCTTGGGCGTGGAGCATGGAGATGAATTCTGACAGCGGGACCAACAGGAGTGAGTGGGAAGTAACTGAACCGACCACGGTGGGGGGGGCAGAAGGGCATCTAGGGGAGAGGACATCGAGCGGGACCTGAGGAAGAGGAGCAGCGAGTGGAGAAGAGGCAGGGCCTTCGGGAGCCGAGGCAGCGTGTGCACAGGCCTCTGCGGTGCGGGCGGGGGTCAGGACGTGGTCTGCAGGAGGGCCTGAGGGTGACCAGTGTGGCTGCAGCGTGGGGTGGGAGTGAGCCAAGGGGAGACACAGGCAGGGGTTGGGGGACACTGTGACCAAGGCCTCGCTATGGGGAGCCCCGTGGCCGGTGCCCAGCTTTGGTGGGAGACTGGGGAATGAAAGGGGAAGGGGTTTGAGATGGCTTCCCAGCTCTACACAAGAACCGCTTGTGTGCGTGTGCATATGCATGTGTGCGTGTGTGCGTGTGTGAAGACCCCTCGAGGGCTGACCGGCGCTTCAGGGCACAGGCAGGCCAGAGCCTCGCTGGCTGCTGAGTGTGTCCTGTGGCCTCCTCTGCCAGGCCAGCCGGGCCCCGGGCTGCACGGCCTCCCCTCCGTGCGTCCTTCACGGGCTCTGTGTTCACGCCCAAGCACTGTCTGTTCTGACCCGCTGCCCATTAGTGTGAGCACATGTCACGCACTGCCCAGAGCCCTGGTCTGCCCGAGCGCCCCACTCTCCAGCCCCGGAGCCGAGCTGCGCCTGGAGACAGAGAACCACCTGGTGGGCGTGAGCACATGGCACGCACTGCCCAGAGCCCTGGTCTGCCCGAGCGCCCCACTCTCCAGCCCCCGGAGCCGCGGCTGGAGACAGAGAACCACCTGGTGGGCGTGAGCACATGGCACGCACTGCCCAGAGCCCTGGTCTGCCCGAGCGCCCCACTCTCCAGCCCCGGAGCCGAGCTGCGCCTGGAGACAGAGAACCACCTGGTGGGCGTGAGCACATGGCACGCACTGCCCAGAGCCCTGGTCTGCCCGAGCGCCCCACTCTCCAGCCCCCCGAGCCACGGCTGGAGACAGAGAACCACCTGGTGGGCATGAGGACCAGCCTGCCTTCTCGTCCCCGCTTCCAGGATTTCTAATAGAAATCCATCATCTTCTCCATCCCTTTTAGGGTGACAGACAGTTATTTCATGTACCACTGAGAAGATAATTCAGAATTCTATTTATTCTAATGCAGTTCAAAATGTCTGTGACTAGCATTTGAAAATAGCTCTGGGTGTTAAACACGCAGCCAGGAAGCTTGGGGAGCCTGTCTCTCACCATCGCCGGCCTGCCAGCCACTGTCAGTCTGTCTGTCTGTGTGTGCAGGACAAGCGGACCCCTGTGCTGCACGCGGGCCTTGCTGGGCAGGGCCTGCGGGCAGGGGAGGGCAGGAAGGCAGCGTGGTGCTATCTGCCCTGCACCTCTCCCTCCCCACGCCCTGACCTTGTGCTGGGCACCAGCTACGCCCGGGAAGGAGCCAGACAGGGCCCTGGCCTCTTGAAGCGCTCAGTCTGGGGGACAGACAGACAGAGTTAGGGATGATCGCAATCCTCATGGTGACAGGCTCCCATCCTGGGAGGTCCTCGGACTCACTTCTTTCTGATCAGCAATGGGGGATCTGGGCTGAGGGGGGCGTGCAGAGAAGTGTGAGCGGGCAGAGCCAGGGAAGGGGGAGAAGAGAGATGGAGGGGTGGCTGGTCCGAAAGCCCAGGGGCCAGTGTGATGCCGTCCCCACAGCTGTGGGTGTCTGGGGCGGGTATCAGGTGGGGGGTGGGGAAGGGGTTAGACACATCAGAGACATGAAAGCCGGGTCGTGTGGGTGGATGGCACTGGGGTGTGGAGAAAGAACTCAGAATACCCATCATAAGACCCATGTCCACACCCGCCTCCTCGATCTTGGACACGTGGGTGGGTGTGCACCTGGACAGGTGAGCCCAGGCTCCTGCGCCCATCACAAGGTCCAGTGTGGCGTGGCCCTGCCCACCTCTTCAGCTCCACTGCCCACCATCCCCCTCACCAGGCCCAGGACCTCTTCCGGTTCCCTGAATGCCGAGCTCCAGCCGTGTCCTCTGCTTGGAACACTCACTCATTCTCTCTCTCGCCCTCAGAGCAATCATCACCTCCTCCAGGAAGGCTTCCCTGTCCTCTCCTTCTCCAAGACTAGCTCAAATCCTCCCGTTGCTCACGACTGGACCTCTCTGGACCTCATCTGGACTGACATTTACTCATGTTGATATAATTTTTTTAGAAATTCATTATCTGTCTTCCTTCTAGGATTTCAGCTGCTTGAGGACAGGCAGGAACCACACACAGGTTCATTCAACGTGGAATCTGCACAGCAGGAGTGAAATCAATGTTTCAACAGAAAAATGTAGAAATGAGCGAATGTTCTGGAAGAACGCCGCCTAGGCCCGGACCACAGGAGAGGGAGGCACAGGCAGCGAGGGGCGCTTCCTCCAGACCCTGGTGGGCGTGGCTGGGAGGCGAGGGCGCTTCCTCCAGGCTCTGGTGGGCGTGGCTGGGAGGCGAGGGCGCGCTTCCTCCAGACCCTGGTGGGCGTGGCTGGGAGGCGAGGGCGCGCTTCCTCCAGGCTCTGGTGGGCGTGGCTGGGAGGCGAGGGCGCGCTTCCTCCAGACCCTGGTGGGCGTGGCTGGGAGGTGGCGCTTCCTCCAGACCCTGGTGGGCGTGGCTGGGAGGCGAGGGCGCTTCCTCCAGGCCCTGGTGGGCGTGGCTGGGAGGCGAGGGCGCTTCCTCCAGGCCCTGGTGGGCGTGGCTGGGAGGCGAGGGCGCGCTTCCTCCAGACCCTGGTGGGCGTGGCTGGGAGGCACAGGCAGCGAGGGCGCGCTTCCTCCAGGCTCTGGTGGGCGTGGCTGGGAGGCGAGGGCGCTTCCTCCAGACCCTGATGGGCGTGGCTGGGAGGCACAGGCAGCGAGGGCGCGCTTCCTCCAGGCTCTGGTGGGCGTGGCTGGGAGGCGAGGGCGCTTCCTCCAGACCCTGGTGGGCGTGGCTGGGAGAGGGGGTTGCCTTAAATTACCCTATGAAAACCACCATAAATGATCCGAGTTTTCAGAAACTCAGGCTTCGACTGACTTCTTCCTGTACTGAGACTAGACCAACTCCACTCAGTTTGGGAAAACACGGTCACACAGTTTGCCATGTTGTCCCGAGGCCACCGGGTAATAAAATACTGGGAACGAACTTGCCGTGCACACAGTGTTGAATGTGAAGAACCAGCATCAGGACGGGGTGGCCGCGGGCTCCCTCCGGCTCACGGAGCACAATGCATCATCACGTTCAAAGCATGAGCGTTGCTCCCCAGCCAACACCCACCCTCACTGCACCCAGACCTCAGGGCCGTGTCCTGTGCCCGAGCGCACAGAGGGCAGCCCGGAGAGAGGTCGCACTAGCCGGTGTCCAGTTCTCTGTGTGAGCACCCCAGGGTTCCCACTGAACAGCAGGAACCAAATTACTTGGCCCAGGTGAGCCTGCAGTCACCTGCGTTCTGCAAAGCTCGGGCCAGATGAGCTCTGCTGCAAGGCCAAAGCCTGTCCAGCTTCCCCCCTGACCGGGCCTGCAGTGCCAACACCACTGTGTTCAGCGTCAGCTCATCTCCAGACGCGCTGCTGAGGGATAGAGCCGTGGACACAACCGCCACAGCGTATGCTCAGACCGTGTCGCTGGAGGGTGTTCTGCCCAGAGCCTGCCTAGCTGCGCTGGAAAACAGACCCGCTGGGACTGGACAGAAAAGAGACTGACCACAGGGCCTCCTTCTCCTTCCTCGGAGCGTCCACTCAGCTCAGGAGCGGGTCTGCCGGGCCAGGCTGGGAGGGAGGGGACCCCCTGGCCTCATCCAGACCACCCTTGGTGACCAGGAGGCGTTAACTGCCCTAAAGTAATGGGGGGGCACTGTCTAGAGAAGAAGGGATTGGCGCTGGACGATTCAGAAATGACTGTCCAGCCCTGGCTGGGCGGTTAAGTGGACAGAGCATCGTACTGGCATGCTGAGGTCATGGGTTTGAGCCCCCGTCAAGGCACACAGGAAAAGCAACGAATGAGTGCACAGCAAAGTGGACCAGCTATGGAACAATGAGCTGATGCTTCTCCCTCCCCAACCCCTGCTTCCTCTTTCTCTCTCTCTCTCTCTCCTCTTTCTCTCAAATCAGTGGGAAATTATATATATATATATGTTTAAAAAGAAAGAACTATCCGCTGTTAAAATCATGCCAAGCCAATTTCCACCAGAAGTTTTGTCAAAACACTCATTTTCTAGCAATATCAATAGTGTTGATGCTGGATTATAAAATAATATTGAAGCAACCAGTCCATCTCTGTTCATAGCTCTCCCACTTCACATTTAATTAAAGCTTCGAAAACTATAACTCTCTACTGGGTATACAGGGAGGGGTGCTCTCTCAGAAGAGATCTGGGAAATTCTAGCCAGAATCAAAGGAACAGGGTCAACATCCCTTCCTAAGACCGACCTCAGATGCTGTAGAAGAGAGAAAAGCGAGTCTCACCCGGCTACATAAAAACTGAGAAATTTCATGCAAAAGCCATTGCAGATCATGTCAACAAAGGATGTAAAAAATAATAAATATTTGCAATACAGATAACAAGCAGGAAGTGGATAGCTGAAATACACACAGACCTCCTAGAAAAAGAAACAGACTCACAGATTCAGAAAACAGACCGACAGCTGTTAAGAGGAGAGGGGGCGGGGGGCTGGATGAAAAAGGTGAAAGAGAAGAAAAAGACACCTCGAAAGCCGCGCAGACACAGGCCAGTGCGTGGCGGTCACCAGAGGGGCAGGAGCGGGCGGAGGCGGGAAGGGCAGACGGGGAGAAAGGGTGACGGAGGCAGACACGAGGGCTGGACCCGCTGCATGGGGCACACTGCCTGGCATACGGCAGCCACGCTTTTCTCTCTGCTGGATGGAAGAGGAGGCAGGCAGGGGGAGAGAGGACAGGAGAGGGAGATGGGCGGGATGCAGGACAGGACCCGGAGGAGCAGCCCTCTTCCTGCCCCGCACAGAAGACACAGCCAGCGCGGAACCCCCAGGCGGGCGCTCAGGGGTCTGCGGGCACAGCAGTGAGAGGCATAATACTACAGCACATAACTTATCCTCGGGTCATAAAGGTGGGGGGGGGGGCATCTCCTTCCATGTTCGAATTTCATGCATAAAATTTGCATGCATAACGACCTCTGCCAGATGTTCCCAGGTGAGGGACGTCCAGCTCCTATCCTTCTGACGAGCACAGCAGGTCATTTTCCCCAGGTTTCTGCTAAAAAAAAAAACCGTCCACCTGCCGGGGCAGACATTCTACCCATGCCTTCCTATCCTTCACCGTAAGTAATTAAAAAGCCACCGCAGGGCTGCCGGAGAGCGTCTGCGGGAACCTGGCTTCTGGTTCGGGCCCTAATCTCCCCAGGGGCCGCGCACTAATGGAGACAGACACCCCAGGGCTGGAAAGCTCTGCTTGTGGAGGAAGGTCACCATATGTCACTTTCCAGTCCCCCGCCCCCCAACCGAGACAAGGGAGAGAGGAAAGTGCTTAGGAAGGTTAGAGCTCTTCCCCAGGCGGCAGGCCAGTGCTGGCAGTGTGAGGACCTACCCTGATGGCTCCGAGGTCTCCGGGACGGAGACGACGTAGGAGAAGAAAGCCCCTGTCTTGGTCAAAGCCCTGGAGAGGCAGAGGCTCCGTGCCCCCATGTGAGCACCTCACGGAGCTGACAGCCCGAACGCAAACCACCACCCTCCCATCCAGACAGAACCCGGCGTGCGGGGTGTGCGAGCAGAGGTCCTGGATGCTGGGCTCAGACCCAACCCAACCCCGGCACCTTCTCAATTCGGCACCTTGTTTCACCTCTCGGAGCCTCAGTTTCCTCGTCTTTAAACAGGGAATAAGAAGACGCATTCCAGCATATAAGAAAAGGAGAAAACATAGGCGTGTGCTCAGCACCCCTGCGCCGCACCATCGTAGCCGACAGACACCACGCTGTGTGAGGCTTCCCTCTGGCTGCTTTGCAGATTTTCTGACGCAGGAGAAAGTCTCAGCTCCGTGGCGGCGTATCAACACCTCCTACTCACCGGTTTATCTTTGCAGTCAAGGAAACCCGTCTTGAGCTCAGATCCTTTGACAGCTAATGACATCTGGCTAAAACGTATCCCCTTTTTATTGTATCCATTGTTTCCTCCGTTCTCTCCTGTTCATGCAAATGATACTAGTTTTCCATTGAGGACGGATACTTTTCTAGTAAATTCACTTCAATTTAGAAGTCAACTAAGGAAACTTAAATGCATGCCGCTAACTGAGAGAAGGCAATCGGATTCCAGCGACAGGATATTCTGGAAAAGGCAAGGCAGCAAAGACAGTAGAATGTGGAACTATTCCACGTGACCCTGTAACAGCGCAGGCATGCCATTACCCATTTCTCCAGACTTGTAGAACACACAGCCCCAAGAGTGGTCCTAAGAGAAACTACAGACCTGGGTTGATCATGGTGAGTCAGGGTGGGTTCGTCGGCTGTAACAAACCACTCTGCTGAGGGGCGCCTTTAAAGCTCCCAGGCGACTGAACTCAGTAGCCAAGGCTGAGAATCGTGGCTCTTAGCCTTGCCCCCTCTCTAAGCTCAGCATCAAGTGTCCCACACGTGAAAACTGCATGTCCTGTTTCCCAGCTGCCCGACTCCAGCTGGACCTGGAGTTCCGACTGTCATCACCCTCACCGTGACCACGTTCTCTGGGTAACGAGGGGTTTGTGCCTGTGGGGCGGGGCTATACGTCCAGTCTCTGTCATCGGTCCTCCATTTTCCTCTGAACCTAAAACTGCTCTAAACAATAAGGTCGATTTTTTTTAAGTCAACTAAGAGGACACAATAAGTAAACACGACGAGAGGTGGCAACATTGTGAAGGTGACCAGAACCACGGAGAAGGAAATGGCGGCCGAGGGTGACGTGCTCGGGGCGGCACGTGGCACGGGGAACCTGGTGTGGCTCGTGTGCGTGCCTGTAGGGAGGAGAGGACCACCTCACTCCAGGATCGGGGCACTGCCTCGCGTGCAGATGGACTGGCCCACGTCCAGACAGCCTCCCGGGAGGCCTCCTGGGGCTGTGCTGACTGCGTGGGACGTCTCCTCAGCAGACCCTGCAGGTGGGCCCTGGGTACAGTGTGACGTCTCAGCAGACCCCCACAGGTGGGCCCAGGTACAGTGTGACGTCTCCTCAGCAGACCCTGCAGGTGGGCCCCGGGTACAGTGTGACGTCTCAGCAGACCCCTGCAGGTGGGTCCTGGGTACAGTGTGACGTCTCAGCAGACCCCTGCAGGTGGGCCCCGGGTACAGTGTGACGTCTCAGCAGACTCCTGTAGGTGGGTCCCGGGTACAGTGTGACGTCTCAGCAGACCCCTGCAGGTGGGCCCCGGGTACAGTGTGACGTCTCCTCAGCAGACTCCTGCAGGTGGGTCCCGGGTACAGTGTGACGTCTCAGCAGACCCCTGCAGGTGGGCCCCGGGTACAGTGTGACGTCTCCTCAGCAGATCCCACAGGTGGGCCCTGGGTACAGTGTGACGTCTCCTCAGCAGACCCCTGCAGGTGGGCCCCGGGTACAGTGTGACGTCTCAGCAGACCCCTGCAGGTGGGCCCCGGGTACAGTGTGACGTCTCAGCAGACCCCTGCAGGTGGGCCCGGGGTACAGCGTGACGTCTCAGCAGACCCCTGCAGGTGGGCCCCGGGTACAGTGTGACGTCTCCTCAGCAGACCCCTGCAGGTGGGCCCCGGGTACAGTGTGACGTCTCCTCAGCAGACCCCTGCAGGTGGGCCCCGGGTACAGTGTGACGTCTCCTCAGCAGACCCCTGCAGGTGGGCCCCGGGTACAGTGTGATGTCTCCTCAGCAGACCCATGCAGGTGGGTCCTGGGTACAGTGTGACGTCTCCTCAGCAGACCCTGCAGGTGGGCCCCGGGTACAGTGTGATGTCTCCTCAGCAGACCCATGCAGGTGGGTCCTGGGTACAGTGTGACGTCTCCTCAGCAGACCCTGCAGGTGGGCCCCGGGTACAGTGTGACGTCTCCTCAGCAGACCCCTGCAGGTGGGCCCCGGGTACAGTGTGACGTCTCCTCAGCAGACCCTGCAGGTGGGTCCTGGGTATAGTGTGACGTCTCCTCAGCAGACCCCACAGGTGGGCCCTGGGCACACACGGGCTTGGCGGGAGGCGGGTGGGAGTAGGCGTGGCTGTCCCCCGCCACATGACTGAGCTCACTTCCACGCGGGCAGCAGCTCCTGCAGGTGCTCAGTCTCCTGCAGCTGCTGTCCAGCCTCCAGGATGCCGTCGGGGGTGCTGAGAGGCAGCGGGGCACTGGCCACAGAACCAGACATGGGCCTCCTCATCCTGGGGTACACCTAAAGAAGGGGTTCCCACAGGCACCACACTGACTCCGTCCCGAGCCTTCGGGCCACGGTGGTCGGTGCCGGCCCGGCAGGCCCACTGTGCCGGCCTCGAGGAGGGGGCGTGGGGCCCGGCCAGAGACCTCGCCTGCTCTTCCATCAAGCACCCATGAGCATCTGAGCTCAGCCCCTCCTCCCTCCACCGGCAGAGGGGCTCTATCTGGCCTTTGGACCCCAAGCAGCACAGCCGGCCCCTCGGCCTTGTGCAGGAGCAAGGACAGCACTGTGACCGCCGTGCTTTGCGGCTGTGCGTCCCCCACCAGCCCTGAGGACAGAAGCTGGAGGCCGAGGAAGACTGGCCGCCTCCCCCCGCGATCACTTCTCCCACCTCCACACCTCCCCTCGGAAACTGCAGGCCCCTTTTCCAGGTTGGAGGGTGCACGGATGTCTCACAGGGAGCACATGTGCCCGGGCGCTGTTTCCATAGAAAAGAGGCAGAGAGAGAGAGAGAGAGAGAGAGAGAGATGGGGTTGGACTGCCCAGGGCTAACGGGAACCTGGTACTTCAACATCATGGGAACAACCCGGGCTCTGCAGTCTGCTTCTCTCCGATGAACTCTTCCAGAACAGAGCTGTGAAGAGGACCCACGGCAGGCCCCGCTCGCCTGTCATGTTTCCGTGGTGGCCACGGCCATGCTTTCACCGGGTCAGGTTCGTAATCAGATCTCCTCATGGGGGTGGGCGTCTCCGCTGCTCCTGCCAGCGTGTTCGGCCAGAGACACGGTGCTCTTTATTTCAACTCCCATTTGTCTCTTGCTGCGTTTTTTATCTGCAGCTAAGGCCCAACTGTTCATTTTGGTGTGGGGGAGGCTCGGTACAAATTATTGAAAAGAAAATGAGGGGCCTGGGACCTCTCTAGGCATTTCTTCCAAAATGCATTTCAAGGCAAGTGGATCCAGGGACCAAGACTCAGGAACACCGCAGAGTCTTTTAAGAAGGGCGGGGGCGGGGGCAGGGCTGAGAGCCACCTGCCCTGCCAGGTCACCTACAGGACCCGTGCCCGGGAGAGGAGAGGCCCTGCCAGGTCACCTGCAGGACCCGTGCCCGGGAGAGGAGAGGCCCTGCCAGGTCACCTGCAGGACCCGTGCCCGGGAGAGGAGAGGCCCTGCCAGGTCACCTGCAGGACCCGTGCCCGGGAGAGGAGAGGCCCTGCCAGGTCACCTGCAGGACCCGTGCCCGGGAGAGGAGAGGCCCTGCCAGGTCACCTGCAGGACCCGTGCCCGGGAGAGGAGAGGCCCTGCCAGGTCACCTGCAGGACCCGTGCCGTGCCCGGGAGAGGAGAGGCCCTGCCAGGTCACCTGCAGGACCCATGCCGTGCCCAGGAGAGGAGAGGCCCTGCCAGGTCACCTGCAGGACCCGTGCCCGGGAGAGGAGAGGCCCTGCCAGGTCACCTGCAGGACCCGTGCTGTGCCCAGGAGAAGAGAGGCCCTGCCAGGTCACCTGCAGGACCCGTGCCCGGGAGAGGAGAGGCCCTGCCAGGTCACCTGCAGGACCCGTGCTGTGCCCGGGAGAGGAGAGGCCCTGCCAGGTCACCTGCAGGACCCGTGCTGTGCCCGGGAGAGGAGAGGCCCTGCCAGGTCACCTGCAGGACCCGTGCCCGGGAGAGGAGAGGCCCTGCCAGGTCACCTGCAGGACCCGTGCCTTGCCCGGGAGAGGAGAGGCCCTGCCAGGTCACCTGCAGGACCCGTGCCCGGGAGAGGAGAGGCCCTGCCAGGTCACCTGCAGGACCCGTGCCCGGGAGAGGAGAGGCTCTGCCAGGTCACCTGCAGGACCCGTGCCCGGGAGAGGAGAGGCCCTGCCAGGTCACCTGCAGGACCCGTGCCCGGGAGAGGAGAGGCCCTGCCAGGTCACCTGCAGGACCCGTGCCCGGGAGAGGAGAGGCCCTGCCAGGTCACCTGCAGGACCCGTGCCGTGCCCGGGAGAGGAGAGGCCCTGCCAGGTCACCTGTAGGACCCGTGCCCGGGAGAGGAGAGGCCCTGCCAGGTCACCTGCAGGACCCGTGCCGTGCCCGGGAGAGGAGAGGCCCTGCCAGGTCACCTGCAGGACCCGTGCCCGGGAGAGGAGAGGCCCTGCCAGGTCACCTGCAGGACCCGTGCCTGGGAGAGGAGAGGCTCTGCCAGGTCACCTGCAGGACCCGTGCCCGGGAGAGGAGAGGCCCTGCCAGGTCACCTGCAGGACCCGTGCCCGGGAGAGGAGAGGCTCTGCCAGGTCACCTGCAGGACCCGTGCCCGGGAGAGGAGAGGCCCTGCCAGGTCACCTGCAGGACCCGTGCCCGGGAGAGGAGAGGCTCTGCCAGGTCACCTGCAGGACCCGTGCCCGGGAGAGGAGAGGCTCTGCCAGGTCACCTGCAGGACCCGTGCCCGGGAGAGGAGAGGCCCTGCCAGGTCACCTGCAGGACCCGTGCCTGGGAGAGGAGAGGCTCTGCCAGGTCACCTGCAGGACCCGTGCCCGGGAGAGGAGAGGCAGACAGGAACCACTGCTCGCCCCCTCCTGTGATACGAGCCGCAACTTTCTTTCCCTGGTCTGTGTGCTCCTCTCGTCTCTGTAGGAGCTGGAGAGGCAGAGACTCGGGCTGCGAGTGTCCAGTGTCCCTGGACTCGGCTGCGGGTGTGACACCCTCCGCCCGGCTCTGGAGGCGTCTCTCGGGGCGACTGGGAGCCACACGCACTTACTTCCTCTCCCGGGAAGTGGCGCGTCTCTGAAGGGCTCAATGGCAGGTCCTGAGGTCTGGGCCATTCGGCATGAACGCGGCCGTGGACTGGCTCTTCCTTCCGCTCGAGAGAAGGAGGTGGAGACCCCAAGGGCGGCGGCCACCGAGAAGAAACGGAAGAATGTGGGTGGTGGTGAAGTCGGCGAGGTGCTGGAGTCGGGGCAGCTGGAGAGAGGGATGTGCGGCTTTCACGTGTGGCGGCTGGACACTGTGCTGACAGAACGGGCAAGGCCGAGAGCAGTGGTTCTCTTCGGCCATGGCCACCGAATTAAATCATCCGGGGGAGCTTTCAGTGCGGTCGCCTGGTCCTCACCCTGTGGGTTATGATACAGAAGTCCTGGGGCGAGCCTGCACGTGGGAACTATCTCACGCTCCCCGAGGCTGACCAGTGGTCTGGCATCTGACCGGAGGGACTGAGTGGCAGCAGTGGAGAGGAGTACAGGGTCTTTAGAAGGGAGAAGGTCAAAGGCTTCATCCAGCAGGAGACAGAGATCGCCAGGCACGCCCCCAAGCCGTGTGCGGGGGGAGGGGGGTGCGGGCATCAATGCCTTTAAGAACGAGGGGAGGGGCGGGGACGCCTGTGAATAACAAGGTGGGTGATGGGCAGCTTTATGGCAGATGTGAGCAGCCAGCCGAGGGAGGGATGGGTGCAGTTATGGAGAAGGGCGGGACTCCCAGACTGAGTGACAGGCCAGCCTCTGTGTCCTTCTTCAGCGTGGCAGGAAGCAGTACGATCACGGCTGCGCGTGGTGTTGTCGGCATGGCCCAGCGCCCGGTGCAGCAGGGAAGTCACACTCACTTCACTCAGGAGGGTGCAGCTCCCTGACCGCTCCTCACGGGTTCGGACGGAAGCCCCTACTCACGGAGAATGCCAGTGGGCCTAGAGACCCACTCGGGGATGTCTCCCCCCCCCCATGCTGCCTGTGTCCCCCACGGGCCTGCCGTCCCCCGGGCTCCCGTTCTCGGGACTCGCAGCCCACGATGCCCTTCAGGCTTCTCCCACTGCCGTCCCCTGCCTCCGACCCACCAGGCCAGGGCAACCCCACCCTCTCTGCGGCCCCTCAGGTCCTGGGCAGGAGCCGCCTCCACCCCGTCCCAGGAGCTGCTGTCAGAGCCAGGAGCTAACTCGGAGTCCGGGGTGAGTGGGTTCGTCCATTCCCACAGAGCATCCTCGCATCTTAGAAAGCGGTCCCTGGAGTCCGCAACACATTAGCCCAGAGGTCCTTAAGCTAGACCGCACATTAGTCACCTGGGGAACACTTAGAAATCCTCACCCCATGGCCCCCTTGGACAAATAAACTGTCTGGGAGCAGCCCCAGGCAGCCCCAGCAGATTCTAAAGTGCAGACAAGCCCCTGAAGCTCTGTGTGAACTCCTGACGAGTGACACCCACTGGCAACATAAAAGCAGAAAGTTGCTTCCATTTATTTTTGTACCTAAACACCCAGTGCCTGCCTGGCATACAGCTAATACTTAGCAAACACTGTGTTTGTTGAATGACTTTCCAATGGTATTTCCAGTGATTTGGAAACAGAGGAAAAGAAGCAGACACTAAGTACTTCATGCACCTCTGAGTGCTGGAGTGGACTTCCTGCCCTGTGCCCCCCAGAACGTGTGGTGACACCAGTGTCCAACCTTCTCTGACAGCGGAACTCAGAGAGGTGGCCTGGCCACTCTGGAGACCTTGCAGCTCCTTGTCCACACGCAGCTGTTCTCACAACGGTGAGGCAAAGTCGCCCACCGAGGAACCAGCAGCTCTAAGAGGCGTCCTTCGTCTGGGTCTCCATCTCCAGATTAAATTTCAATGACTTGCTAAGAAAATGTGTTCCTTTATGTGTTTCCATAAATCGCTCATTTCAATGCTATATGTTTCTTTTTTATTACAGAAGGAGCTAAAAAAAAGTGTTAAATGACCTACAAGAGCTATATTTCACCTTGTAAAAGATATTGCCATCTAACTAGACAGCTGAGTGGGACAGGCTTTGCAAGCAAAACATGCCAGGGGTCGGTGGTGAGTGTCCAGGTGGCCCCTCCACTCCACAGACAGCACTTGCAAGTCAAGTGGCCGTTGAGAGCCATCCTGGGGGCATCAGGAGGCCTGACAAGCAGCGATTGCTGCTTACACCTCTTCAGTCCACACTTCCTTTTTCTCTCAGTCCACATGCATTCAACATTATCTTTTCTTTTTTTTAATTAACTGAAAAGAAAGTCCTTAGGGTTACCCACTAAGAAACAGAGGAAGACATGATATAGATATAACTATGGATAGAGGTATATAGATTAGAGATGGACATGGATGTATAGATTAGGTATAGATTATATGCAATTCTTTGGAGAAATAATCACTTTGATTGGTTAGTTCCTCCTTCTTTGACTGATAACAATGAAAAATTGGAGGCTTCTCCAGGTACTACGATTCCGCTCCCCTGCAGGGCAGCCTGGGCATCAACCCCGTGAGGAGCTCCTCGTCTCATTCGAGGCGGTGCTCCCTAGGTGGTGGTGCTCCCTAGGTGGTGGTGCTCCCCAGGTGGTGGTGCTCCCCAGGTGGTGGTGCTCCGCAGGTGGTGGTGCTCCGCAGGTGGTGCTCCCCGGGTGGTGCTCCCCGGGTGGTGGTGCTCCCCGGGTGATGCTCCGCGGGTGGTGCTCCCCGGGTGGTGGTGCTCCACAGGTGGTGCTCCGCAGGTGCAGAGTGGCAAGTGCACGCATGCCTCCCTCTCCTCCCACGAGTCTGCCCTGTGGGCCGTGGTGCAGACACAGGACACACCCACCAACACCCCTGCACTCCCACCCCACGTCCACACTGCACCTGCCCCCAGATAGGCCCCTGACAGACGCCTGTGGAGGGAAGGGTGCGTGCCGCTCGGACCACATTGTGAGTTCGGGAGTTTGCTGTGACTTGGTTACATTCTGCACCCCCTTTTCCTGCTTACAGGGGTTTACACATAAAAGGGACTTAATAAACGTTCATAGAGCTGTAACAACAACAAACAAAACAGCAAGACAAACACATCGTGCTTCACGCTCGCTGTGTGCCGTGCGGGCTGCTGACCCCACGCACGGCTGCTCCATCGCTCCTCAGCCGCTCGGCCCTGCCGGGGACACCAGTCCTGGCTTCTCCAGCCCGTGCACCACGGGCCTGTGCCTCAGAGCAACCTCAGCCCCCGTGAGCCCTCGTGGAGACACTGTCCCTCTGTCACAGGGCGGCCACCTCTCACCCAGCACAACAGGGACCAGACCGGGAATCAAGAAAGTCACTTAGAGGGAAGACCTTGCACCGCGACACATGCCTCCAACTTTCTAACAAGCACTCGGGGGTACGCTCAGGCCCCTCTCTGCCAACCTTGCGGAAACAGCGGCCCTCTCCTGCCGACCCTGGGTCTGCACGGACCACCCCACGACGCCGGGTGAGCCGTCGAAGTGGGCGTAGCCGTCACTCACTCTCTCCCGCCTCCTTCCCTGCTGTCGCACCGAAACAAACTGGAAAGAAAATACTCACCTTTCTCATCTTCCCAGAACTTCCACTGTGTTTGTAGAAACACAGCCTTCTACCTGCACTCAGACGTCCTGGTTTTAGCCGACGTTCAGTCACATGACGTGATTGCGCTGCACACAGATCTGAGAATGGCCCCCACCAGCCCGCGGGGAGCACGCTGCTCACGGGCAGCGGCCTGGGGCGCTCCGAGGCCAGCCCTCAGCCTGGTGAGAGCCGGAGAGAGTGCGGAGGGCCTGCGACCCCTGCAGACGGCAACGGGGCCGATGAGGACGGCCTGATTTTACCCCGTCGGTACTCTGTGCCGGGCCCCAGATGTCCTAAGGGACACAGGACTCCACTGGCCACACCCAGCACAAAGTCTGATCATTAGTCACACTTACGTCTCTCAAAGCAAGAGCACTAAGTAGCCATCTTAGTCATATTGGGTTGCTATGACAGAATACCATAGACTGGTGGCTTATAAACAACAGAGATTTACTTTTCACAGTTCTGGGGGCTCAAAGTCCAAGGTCAGGGCACGGGCAGATTCGAAGTCTGGTGGGGGCCGCCTCCTAGTTCACAGTGGCATCAGCACCTGTGTCCTCATATACGAGGAAGGGCGAGGGAGCTCTCTGGGGCCTCTTCTTATAAAGGCACTAATCCCATTCATGAGGGCTCCATCGTCATGAACTAATCACCTCCCAAAGGCCCCGCCTCCTAACACGTCACATTGGGAGGACACACACACTGAGTCTATAGCAGTAACTTAAAAGAATGAGAATTTTACATTGTGTCTGCTGTGAAGTCAATGCAACAGGCAAGCTGTTTCCAGAGAACCACCCAGGGCTGCGGATGTAGCATATGTTTTGCCTCGAGTTGAAGGAGAACATTTGCTGGGTTTTGCCTTCAGTTTCCTGATACCAGGTAATCTGAGTTCCAGCATCTGTGTGGAAGCTTCCCCACGCCGTCTGAGAATTGTGGAAGCAATTCTCAGACGTCGGCAAGGTGTCCGAGAGCTCAGCTCAGCTCTAACCCTATCTCCCTGGAGACAGAATGAGATTCCACCGGCTAGCAGCCCGGTGCCACGCCAGCCACCGCCCACTGCAGACTCCAGAACAAGCCCAGGCTGTGGCCGGTGTTGGCGACCGGCTGGCTGCGGATCAGAGGTCCCCACGGCCCCTTTCCTTGGGTTCCGCTGATTGGCTGGAACGGCTCACGGAACTCAGGAAAGCCGTCTGCTCAGTGGAACCCTGTGAGTGACCGAGGCCACTGAAGGACGTGTCTGCAGCCAGGGGAAGGGAGAAGGCCCGACCCAAGGGGCTGCCGTCCTGTGGAGTGTGGGGCCCAGCACAGGGGCACAGGGGGACACTCTGGCTCCCCGATGTGGAAGCTCTCCAAGGGGCTGCCGTCCTGTGGAGTGTGGGGCCCAGCACAGGGGCACAGGGGGACACTCTGGCTCCCCGATGTGGAAGCTCTCCAAGGGGCTGCCGTCCTGTGGAGTGTGGGGCCCAGCACAGGGGCACAGGGGGACACTCTGGCTCCCCGATGTGGAAGCTCTCCAAGGGGCTGCCGTCCTGTGGAGTGTGGGGCCCAGCACAGGGGCACAGGGGGACACTCTGGCTCCCCGATGTGGAAGCTCTCCAAGGGGCTGCCGTCCTGTGGAGTGTGGGGCCCAGCACAGGGGCACAGGGGGGCACTCTGGCTCCCCGATGTGGAAGCTCTCCAAGGGGCTGCCGTCCTGTGGAGTGTGGGGCCCAGCACAGGGGCACAGGGGGGCACTCTGGCTCCCCGATGTGGAAGCTCTCCAAGGGGCTGCTGTCCTGTGGAGTGTGGGGCCCAGCACAGGGGCACAGGGGGACACTCTGGATCCCCGATGTGGAAGCTCTCCAAGGGGCTGCCGTCCTGTGGAGTGTGGGGCCCAGCACAGGGGCACAGGGGGGCACTCTGGCTCCCCGATGTGGAAGCTCTCCAAGGGGCTGCTGTCCTGTGGAGTGTGGGGCCCAGCACAGGGGCACAGGGGGACACTCTGGCTCCCCGATGTGGAAGCTCTCCAAGGGGCTGCCGTCCTGTGGAGTGTGGGGCCCAGCGCAGGGGCACAGGGGGACACTCTGGCTCCCCGATGTGGAAGCTCTCCAAGGGGCTGCTGTCCTGTGGAGTGTGGGGCCCAGCACAGGGGCACAGGGGGGCACTCTGGCTCCCCGATGTGGAAGCTCTCCAAGGGGCTGCCGTCCTGTGGAGTGTGGGGCCCAGCACAGGGGCACAGGGGGACACTCTGGCTCCCCGATGTGGAAGCTCTCCAAGGGGCTGCCGTCCTGTGGAGTGTGGGGCCCAGCACAGGGGCACAGGGGGGCACTCTGGCTCCCCAATGTGGAAGCTCTCCAAGGGGCTGCTGTCCTGTGGAGTGTGGGGCCCAGCACAGGGGCACAGGGGGACACTCTGGCTCCCCAATGTGGAAGCTCTCCAAGGGGCTGCTGTCCTGTGGAGTGTGGGGCCCAGCACAGGGGCACAGGGGGGCACTCTGGCTCCCCAATGTGGAAGCTCTCCAAGGGGCTGCCGTCCTGTGGAGTGTGGGGCCCAGCACAGGGGCACAGGGGGACACTCTGGCTCCCCAATGTGGAAGCTCTCCAAGGGGCTGCTGTCCTGTGGAGTGTGGGGCCCAGCACAGGGGCACAGGGGGACACTCTGGCTCCCCGATGTGGAAGCTCTCCAAGGGGCTGCTGTCCTGTGGAGTGTGGGGCCCAGCACAGGGGCACAGGGGGGCACTCTGGCTCCCCGATGTGGAAGCTCTCCAAGGGGCTGCTGTCCTGTGGAGTGTGGGGCCCAGCACAGGGGCACAGGGGAGCACTCTGGGCACAGGGGGACACTCTGGCTCCCCGATGTGGAAGCTCTCCAAGGGGCTGCTGTCCTGTGGAGTGTGGGGCCTAGCACAGGGGCACAGGGGGACACTCTGGCTCCCCGATGTGGAAGCTCTCCAAGGGGCTGCTGTCCTGTGGAGTGTGGGGCCCAGCACAGGGGCACAGGGGGACACTCTGGCTCCCCGATGTGGAAGCTCTCCAAGGGGCTGCTGTCCTGTGGAGTGTGGGGCCCAGCACAGGGGCACAGGGGGGCACTCTGGCTCCCCAATGTGGACGCTCTCCAAGGGGCTGCTGTCCTGTGGAGTGTGGGGCCCAGCATAGGGGCACAGGGGGACACTCTGGCTCCCCGATGTGGAAGCTCTCCAAGGGGCTGCTGTCCTGTGGAGTGTGGGGCCCAGCACAGGGGCACAGGGGGACACTCTGGCTCCCCAATGTGGAAGCTCTCCAAGGGGCTGCCGTCCTGTGGAGTGTGGGGCACAGCACAGGGGCACAGGGGGGCACTCTGGCTCCCCAATGTGGAAGCTCTTCAAGGGGCTGCCGTCCTGTGGAGTCTGGGGCCCAGCACAGGGGCACAGGGGGGCACTCTGGCTCCCCAATGGAAGCTCTCCAAGGGGCCAACCAGCAGTTCCTTCGGTGTCTGATGGCGTCTTCATTCCACAGTCATGATGGATGAAGTCACTGAACACTGGCGAGTAACTCAAACTGAAGCCCTTCTGCTGTCCCCAGAAATCAGGGGGTCAGACTGAGAGGCCCAATCCTTGACCCACACGGTTCACTTCTCTCTCAGCCACCAGCCCCCAAGCTTGGCTGCGGCCCCTCACTCACATCATTACCACAACAGAAGACTCCACTGTGGCTCCTCTCACCGAGGGTGTTAGGTACTCCGTGACGAAGATCAAATGCATGTTTGTTATTAGAGATCAGAGGATGCTCCGAGTGTCCCCGAGGAGTGTCCCCGAGCACCTCTGCTCCCCACGCGGACTGGGGGAGCTCGTTAGAGCGGAAACGCGGGCCTGGAAGGCGCCTGCCTGGCTCCTCTCGGTCTCTGGATACGGCCACTGTCACGCCACCATGCTGCTTCTGTCCCCTCGTGCCCCCCCTGCGCACACAGAACGTGTATCATTCAAGTCCCTACATCTCGAGTTCTGCCCACCCGGAGCTGTTTTACACAAACCTGCTTTCAGCCCCGACAAAGGAGGTCAGGAGAGGAGTTCATTACCTTGGGGTGGCAAGATGATTAAATTCCACCATTTGTATCCTCATTAATTTCTGGTTTTACACATCATAATTAAGTAACTAATTATGGCACCCATGTGAGTGTGACAAATAAGCTTAGGAAACTGACAACGTTATGCCCTTGAAAGGCTGGCCTGGGACTGAGTGTCCCACCCCAGACAGAAGCCTTGAACCCCGAATTCCCTCCCCGTGAGATGCCAGCCCCCAGGGAGGGCAGCGGGCAGGTTTACTGGGGTCCCTGCCTCGTCCACTCATTCAGGCCTCTTCTCACCTTACTCGTGGAAAGGATGCCGGTTTGCACACCCGCCCCCCCCCACCTGTGCGAGGAGCACGGATAAATTACACCGCCTGGCGCAGCTTGGACCTGGGCTGTGCCGGCACCGGGAGAGGGTGGGGCTGAGAGAAGCCCCGCTGAGGAGAGGGGCTCTTCACGTTTCAAAGACAGAGCCGACATCAAACAGTTCCTCCTCCGCATCTCCTGCATTTGTCACTTGCAGCCAACATTGCTCCGCGTGGGGTGAAGCTGCCGCTCAGAGTCCACACTCAGAGTCCACGTGGAAAGGACGCAAGTTCAGCTGCAAACATGAGCTCTACTTTCCAACCTCTGCTGCGGCAGACCCGTGTGGGTCCGAGGCGGGGGCCACTTCCCCGTGGAGTTCCAGGTGGCAGTGTGGTGGGCTGTTAGATATGCGCAGAGCAAGGACGTTGGGCTGAGCACAGGAGGTCACCAGACAGAAAGCCCCAGGTGCCTAGCAATGGGCACAACTGGGAGGACAGGGACCTTGTCCCCAGAGGCCTCCCCTCCCCCATCATCTCTCTGGTCGTGCAGTGTGGACCCTCCCCCACCTCCCCTCCCCGAGCATCTCTCTGGTCGTGCAGTGTGGACCCTCCCTGACCTCCCCTCCCCCAGCATCTCTCTGGTCGTGCAGTGTGGACCCTCCCCCACCTCTCCTCCCCTGCCATGTTGCTGGTCACCCAGGTTAGACCCCCTTAGCAAGGGAGTTAACAGAGGGCCCGAGAACAGCCCTTAAACATTAAAGCCTCCGGAAAAGTGAGGTTCTGACCCACATCGAATACAGCTGGGCCTCAGTTGTGTTTCAGCTCCCAGCCCAGAAAAGCAGCGACACCAGACAAGGGATGCCACGCTGGCCTCAGGACCAGCTGCCATGATTAATGACCCCCTGCCCTGGTGCTGACCAATCAGAGGAGACCAGGACCTGAAAGGACACATCTGCAGAGCTGGTGAATGCTCTGTTGGGGTCTCCCCTGGACTCTCCCCTAAGATCTGCACCTTTAAAAGACCTTAGGATGGAGGGCCCAGGGCGCTCTCCTTCTCAGGAGCGTGCCCACCCATGCCTTTCCCTTCCACCTCCCCCCTCTCCCCCACAGGTATGTACCTCCCAAACCCTAGGGGTCCCCACAGACATGCAACCAGGGAGCAGTGGGCAGCGGCAGCTCAGCCCTGGCTGACCCCTGAACCAGGCTCCAAGGCAGCTTCTCCCTGACTCCCAGGGGCCGAGGCAGCCCCGCCCGGGCTCTCTTGTTGCTGCTTCTGTCCCAGGCCCTCCTGTGTTTCACTGTCCCCAGCTTTGTTAACCTTACTCTCAAAATCACCTGGACACATATTGTGAATTTCTTCCAGCAGAAAATCAAGAACCCATAGCACTGCCGTCTGGAGAGCCGGGTGCCGTCTGGGGAGCCAGGTGCCGTCTGGGGAGCCGGGTCCCATCTGGGGAGCCGGGTCCCGTCTGGAGAGCCGGTCCCGTCTGGCACCAACAGGGGTGGTGAGCTGGCAGAAGGTCTCTAGCCCAGGGGTCGGGAACCTTTGTGGCTGAGAGAGCCATGAACGCCACATACTTTAACATGTAATTCCGTGAGAGCCATACAATATGTTTAACACTAAATACAAGTAAATGTGTGCATTTTATGTAAGACCAACACTTTTAAAGTACAATACGTCTCTGAATTCTTTTTAATAACGTTGTTATGCTGTTGCTAACCAATGATGAATAAAGCACTTCTTACCATTAATGCGACTTCTGGTGCTGCATGGTTTTGCTGATGGCTTTGTAGTCTGGTTGACACATGGTGAGGTTAAGCTTCATGCAGGCGTTGAGACTTCCATCCGTTAAATGTGATTGTAGGTTGGTCTTAACGTTCTTTAGATGTGAGAAAGACTGCTCACATGCATACATGGAGCCAGACATTGTCAGTACAGCAATACTCACACACTGCAGTGTGTGGTATATGACAGGAAGCGCATTCCAAGTTTTGACAAACAGCGGGTCCACAGGTTGAAGTTTTTTCATTTCTCCCCACTTATGTTTGCTCACCAACTCTGCTTGCTGTTGTGCAAGTCTTTCCAAATCTTCATTCAGTGACTTGAACTTATTCACCCACATGTCTGAGGCCTTCAGGTCAGCAGCTTGTAGCTCAAAATCTCTGACAGAGACACCGGGGATGTAACTCAGGTCGCCGCTGTCCACTGCACACTCGTGTGGATGGGTGATGAACTTAAAAAGATGAATGCACTCACGAAATTCTCCAAAGCGCGCTTTGAATGACTGCAGGAGATTAGATGTGAAGCCCGCTAGCTGCTGGAGATCAAGATGTTGAGCAGGGTCACTTGCTGTGCATGCAACTTTAAACTCTCCCAGTTTTTCAAAGTGTAGTAAACGACCTGTTTCAATGTCTGCGATGAAGAGTTCCAGCTTGTTTTCAAATGCAAACCCTGCTTGTTGAAGGGATAAGACTGTATTTCCAATGCCTCGCATTTTCACATTAAGCTGGTTCAGATGTTCAGTCATGTCTACGAGATAGAACTTTCAGGAGCCACTCAGTGTTAGCTAACTCAGGATGCTTGACATTTTTCATTTCAAGAAAAGTCCGGATTTCGCTCAGACAAGCCGCGAAACGGCTGAGCACCTTCCCTCCTGACAACCAACGCACATTGCTGTGCAGAAGCAGACCAGGATAATTATTCCCAACTTCGTCCAGCAGTGTTTTAAACTGGCGGTCATTTAAAGCTCAGGCAACAATAAAGTTGGCCAGCCGAATGACCAGCGACATCACCTCACCAACCTGCTCGCCACACATCTGAGCACAAAGCGCCTCCTGATGTAAGGTGCAGTGAAAACTTAGGATGGGTCTCTTCATGATCACGAAGAAGCGCTACGAATCCTGTTTTTCCCCACCATGCACGGAGCACCATCAGTACACACCGAAATAAGTTTATCCATCAGCAGATGTTTTTCTTTAGCAAACTCAGAGAAAGACTTGAATAAATCCTCCCCTCTTGTTGTCTCTTTCATAGGCAAACAGCAAGACTTGCCTCACATAGTGTGTCACCGACAGCAGACCTTGCAATCACGCTAAACTGGGATAAATGGCTTACGTCTGTTGACTCATCCAAAGCAAGAGAAAAGAATGGTGCTGCATTTATGTCCTTCACTTGTGTTGCCTCAATTTGATTTGCCATCATGATGGTACGATCGTGAACAGTTCTTGCCAACAGAGGCATGTCTTTTATTCGTTTGATTTTCTTGTCTTTATCTGAAAAGTCATCATAAAGTTCATTGGCAACATCAAGCATGAATGTTTTGGCATACTCCCCATCTGTGAATGGCTTTCCATTTCTCACAATTGCTAAAGCACCAGCAAAGCTAGCCGAATTCCAGTCACCTTGTTGGGTCCAAACACGGAGTTGCTGCTGACTAGCTTGCACTCTGCACAGTAGCTCTTGACATGCTTTCTTCCTTCTGTCCCCTGCTGGATATTTCGATGCAAATGTAGTATGGAGTGTGTCAAAGTGCCGCTTTATATTTGACTGTTTCGTCGATGCAATTTTATCAGTGCATATTAGACACACTGCAGAACCTGCTCTCTCCACAAAGGCGAATTCCTCTGTCCATTCCTGCTGAAAAGTACGATACTCCTCATCTTTTTCTTTTAGCCATCTTCTTCATCAAAAGGGTTTCTGCAATTAGCTAGCTGACTACTTGATTAAAAGGAGGTAAGTTTACTTCCTGACCTCACAACGACCCGTGTACGTTAGGCATTATCCAATAAAAATTTGGTGCTGTCCAGAGGACAGCTGTGATTGGCTCCAGCCACCTGCAACCATGAACATGAGCAGTAGGAAATGAATGGATTGTAGTACATGAGAATGTTTTATATTTTTAACATTTTTTTTTTATTAAAGATTTGTCTGCGAGCCAGATTAGCCATCAAAAGAGCCACGTCTGGCTCGCGAGCCATAGGTTCCCGACCCCTGCTCTAGGGGTCTCCTTTCTGCTCAGGAGAGGGACGGGTCAGCTCTCGCCCCCGCTCGAAAGCTCTTTGCTAAGAGCCAGCTTGGGGACCCAGAACAGAAGACGGAGGCCCTTCTCCGAAATCTCCATCGGTCAACACTGTTGGCAGGTCCATGTTTCTCATCTCCCCTCGTGCGGGGACCTACCCACTGGGCCCCTTCTGGGGCTAACATTCCTGTCTCCACCGCAGGGAAGGGAACTTGGCAGAATGGAGTCTCATCTTCTCCCTCTGCCTATAACCCTTCAGTAACTTCTCGTTATTCTCACAGAAAAACTGAGACCCTGGCTGGCCCCTGTTGCAGCAGAAGTCATGGGTAACGCCCCGCCCTGGGCTTTGGGGTGGAGCGGTGGTGAAGCCCAACACCCCACAATCACCCAACCTCTGATAGCTTCTCTTGCCTATCATAGTTTTTTTCCCCTCACAATTATTGAATCAAGCTCAGTCAGTATGTATGCCTTTCAGGCTATTTATCTTAAAACAGTCCTAAAGCACAGGCACTGGGTCTCCATCAAATACCTGGGTCTTTTCCACAGATCCTGGGGACTCTGGTCTGAGAAATCACCCCACTGTCCCCATGTTTTCCTCAGTAAAATCCCTTCCAAGTGAGAAGGTACAAGCTTGGGAGGGAACGGGATTTTCATCCTCCTCTGTATGAAATGTTCACAACTGTCTTTGCTCTTAGTTTTGGTGCAAGAGTTTGTATGTTCATGGCTACCTGTTGTTCCAATGTAAATATTTAATGTCGTGCAACACCCCCTGTATTTTTGGTGAGGGCACACATTCACACAGCTGGAAGCCCACTGGTGTCTACAGTGATGAACAATACGTCTGTTGGTTGAAAAGATCTGTCTTTTTGCAGAACTGACACTCTGCTTCTTTTATAACCAGTGAGTGTGCTTTAAGATGTCAGATGCTGTACCAATCAAGTAAAATATTTATCTCACTTCAGGATACAAAAAAAATTTTTAAAAATGAAGATACTGTTATTTCTCAGGAGCAGATGGTTCAGCAGTCCTGAGCACTCGGCCCGGTGCTGGTCAGTTTGCACCCAGCGTCTCAGTTTCTTCTGCACAGACGGGGAAACTGAGGTCCAGGGCGGTGCCACATCTGCCAGAGCCACCTGGGACACACACAAGGGCTCCCACCCACCTGCCAGCCCCGCTCGGGCTGACCTGGAGCCGCTCTCTGCCTCCCACGCGATCTGCTGTTTACAAACACGGCCGGCTTTGATCAAGCCAAAACACGTTAAATTAATAATTAGTCACGGGGCTTTAAGTTACATTCTTGTTGACGGTTCTTCCCTGCTCTATGAATTTTTCAGTGGTTAGCCCTGAGTCAAGTGCATGTCTTTTGTTGAGGAATTAAATGTGGTTAGGAATTGGTGATTCCTTGCAGGGACCTCGGTGAGAGCCGACTTGTGCATGTGCTATATTGCTCGAGGTTAAGCAAAGCGGACCGGACCCAAGAGCCTCCCCTGAGACCCCCACAGTCAGAGTCTGGAAGCTCGGAAGCAGCCAGAGAGGGGGAGGCCCACCAGGCAAGTGTGTGACCATAGGACTGGTCCTACTGCCGGTTACGGGATGGACGTGACAACCAGCTGGCCTCCCTGAGCTCCCACGCTCACCCACCCCGGGACAGCTCCGGGGCCACTGACAAATCACAGACCTGGTCCTTTCTACCAAGAGCATAAACACGGGGGGGGGGGGGAGAGACGGGGACGGTGAGGAGGAGGAGGATGAAGAAGGGAACACCCACGAACCACTGACCACTCACCCCGTCTTCACTTTCTCTCACGTTGCTCTCAAAACAACTCAGCAAGAAGATACACTGTAGCATGCCCGTTTCACAGCTCAGGACATGGGCGGCCTAGAGACTGCTAAGCACCCTGCTCAGGGTCTCCCATCCCAGCTTTCCAGGGGCCAAGCCAGGATTCGAACCCAAGTCTCTGGCTCCAGGTCCTACACAAGGCGGCCAGGTGTAACCCACAGGGGACAACCCAGCCCCTAATGGAGTCACTTAAAAACCACACCCACACGGCCTCACGGAGCAGTCAGAGGTCCTTCCTGTTTTTTGTCAGAGTAACAAGGACACTTTCATTTTCAGTCTCCCTTCCCCTTCCCACCCACTCCCAGTCTCTCCCTCATGCTGTGCCCTCAAACCCTCTCTCTCTCTATTTCCCTCTCGACTTCCAATCCAAAAAAACTGAAAATTCTGCCTGACTGTGGTGGCACAGTGGATAAAGCTTCAACCTGGAAATGCTGAGGTCGTGGGTTCAAAACCCTGGGCTTGCCTGGTCAAGGCACATATGGGAGTTGATGCTTCCAGCTCCTCCCCTTTCTCTCTCTCTGTTTCTCTCTCTCCCTCTCTCTCTCCTCTTAAAAATGAATAAATAAAATTTTAAAAAAAGAGAGAACTTTAAAAAAAAAAAAACCCTGAAAATTCTCCACAAACCTAGTGCTCATCTCCCCTTTCCACTCTCCTCTGACTTTTTTGTTTGTTTTTTGTATTTTTCTGAAGTGAGAAGCAGGGAGGCAGAGAGACAGACTCCCACATGTGCCCGACTGGGATCCATCCAGCCTGCCCACGAGGGGGCTGTTGCTCCATTGCAGCCGGAGCCACTCTAGCGCCTGAGGTGGAGCCCGGGCCAACTTTGCTCCAATGGAGCCTTGGCTGCGGGAGGGGAAGAGAGAGACAGAGAGGAAGGAGAGGGGGAGGGGTAGAGAAGCAGATGGGCGCTTCTCCTGTGTGCCCTGGCCGGGAATTGAACCCAGGACTTCCACATGCCAGGCCGATGCTCTACCACTGAGCCAATTGGCCGGGGCCGCCTCTGACTCTTGCTTTCCAGAGAGCAAGTCTTCCCCAAGTCCACCTTCACTGGTGACTTCCTCTGCCTCACGGTCTCCTTCCCGGCCTCCCACCCAAGGTCCTGACTCTTCCCATGAGCTGGGAAGGACCCAGGCTGGCAGAGGACACCCCCCTAGAGCTGGGGAGTGGCCTGTCAGTTCCACCAACAGATTTCCTGTGAGGGGGCTGAGCAGAAATCGGGCGGCAAAATGGCAAATGTTTCCTCTTCTTCTCAGACTTGTCCTGAGAACAGAGTTAGAGAGGTCAGAGGACAGGTCTGAGAGGCAATGGTGACCAGCAAGCACAGCTCACTCCATCCAGAGGCAACCATGGCAGACTTCACGGAGGAGGGAGCTTCAAGTTTAAGCACCGAGGTAAGAATTATAAAGAACAGAAACAGGGCACAGAGGGATAGAAAGCAGGTGGCAAATGCCACCCCCACTGTAATTAGCCTGGGTCGATGGAGGTGTTCAAACCTCAGTGACCGTTTTTAATCACTGATCTGGGTCCAAAGGGAACCAATTGTGAGACAGCACCTGCGTTTTCCATCAGAGGTGGTGGCTGCTCTCGGAAGAGCCTGTTACCCGACATAAAATAGCAAGCTAAAATTGGATGGAAAAATGGGTTTCTACTCCAGAAATACATAATACAAGCAGTTTCGTGGGGTTTTTTTCAAATTGACCTATCTCAGCAACTGATTTCTCCTTCCATGTGAAAAACCTACAGGCTCCTTCTCGTCTAATTATCACAAGTTTTTACTGGAACTGTTGACAAAATGCATAGCTAGAATTTGACAGGCCTTGTTTACCCTGCGTGGGGCGTGGCCCTGGGTCCGCAGCTGACACGGAGCCGTACACTGCCAGAATCGTGGGCGGCGGGTCACTGCGTGCGACGCCTGGGCGGGGCTGCCTGCTAGTTGCAGTGGCTAAGAAATGTGTTACCTCCACAGAAGTGTCACCTTTCTAAGGACGGGGTGCGACTGCAAAGACCCCCCCCGTCCGGGGCAGGAGGAGCCCAGCGTCTGTTAATGACGTTTCAGTGGCTGATTCAGGCACAGGTGTGGAGTGAGTCACAGAAAAGGTCTGTCAATGACGTTTCAGTGGCTGATTCGGGCACAGGTGTGTAGTGAGTCACAGAAAAGGTCTGTTAATGACGTTTCAGTGGCTGATTCAGGCACAGGTGTGGAGTGAGTCACAGAAAAGATCTGTCAATGACGTTTCAGTGGCTGACTCAGGCACAGGTGTGGAGTGAGTCACAGAAAAGGTCTGTTAATGACGTTTCAGTGGCTGATTCAGGCACAGGTGTGGAGTGAGTCACAGAAAAGGTCTGTTAATGACGTTTCAGTGGCTGATTCAGGCACAGGTGTGGAGTGAGTCACAGAAAAGGTCTGTTAATGACGTTTCAGTGGCTGATTCAGGCACAGGTGTGGAGTGAGTCACAGAAAAGGTCTGTTAATGACGTTTCAGTGGCTGACTCAGGCACAGGTGTGTAGTGAGTCACAGAAAAGGTCTGTTAATGACGTTTCAGTGGCTGATTCAGGCACAGGTGTGTAGTGAGTCACAGAAAAGGTCTGTTAATGACGTTTCAGAGGCTGATTCGGGCACAGGTGTGGAGTGAGTCACAGAAAAGGTCTGTTAATGACGTTTCAGTGGCTGATTCGGGCACAGGTGTGGAGTGAGTCACAGAAAAGGTCTGTCTGAAAGCACAGCTTTTCCCTCCTCACATTTGGTGAGATGAGGATTTTATTGACACGGCACACAGTTCTGACATCAGGTCTCTGCCGCCTCGAGGGCCACTGATCACTCCTCACACTGTCCCGGGGTGCGTTCCTCCACCTTTCACCTCTGATGTCCGCAAAACAAGCACTTTCTGACGCCATGAATGAATGTGTTTCTGGAAATAGGTCCCTGATCCAAGGACTTGCTTACATAACATGAGGACAGTTTGTTTTTCTTTTTGATTTTTTTTTTTTTTTGTATTTTTCTGAAGTGAGAAGCAGGGAGGCAGAGAGACAGACTGCGCCCGACCGGGATCCACCCGGCATGCCCACCAGGGGCAATGCTCTGCCCATCTGGGGCGTCACTCTGTTGCAACCAGAGCCACTCTAGCACCTGAGGCAGAGGCCACAGAGCCATCCTCAGCGCCTGGGCCATCTTTGCTCCAGTGGAGCCCTGGCTGCGGGAGAGGAAGAGAGAAACAGAGAGGAAGGAGAGGGGGAGGGGTGGAGAAGCAGATGGGCGCTTCTCCTGTGTGCCCTGGCCGGGAATCGAACCCGGGACTCCTGCACGCCAGGCCGACGCTCTACCACTGAGCCAACCAGCCAGGGCCCTTCTTTTACTTTTCTTACAGGTGTACTTCAGCTATCACCAAAGTAACTCCCTCCCGTGTCACTTCAAAGTGGTTCTTCTAAGGCCCGTGCACAGGAACACGCAATGCTCGCGAGGGAGTCCCATCCATGGGATAACTGCCAAACATGTGCTGAACTCTCCCACTGCCTTAGAGAGTCTCCCCAACACCAGCTCCGACACTGCCCTCTGGGAGCCTCCCGAGCTGGAAGTGAACGGGGCTCTCGCAGCTTCACGGGTTTTCCTGAGTCAAAACTTCGTTATTCAAAGTAAAGACTGAGCCACAGGAAAGGAGAGACATTTAAAAAACGCAAACACAGTGTGACACACACTTTCTGAGGAATGAATGGCTTTTGGGAAAATAGGTCTTTGTACTCAGGCGCTACGGTGAATCAACCGTGGCTGGGACCTGGTCATCAGCACACCCAGTGGGGGAAACGCCACAGCCTTTTAGTTTGAGTTTTTAACTTTGCACTTAAGGAAAGAAACAAAAAGAAGGCAACCCCACTAGGTTGCATGAGGCTCCACAGAGCCTTGAAAAGAAGTCTGACCCTTCATCCAACTCCCCAGATGCTGTATAAACAGAGGAGAAGCCGTGCTTCCCCCACTGGGATCCTTCCCGCAGAGCTGTGCCCGCTCACTGGTCCCTGTGGAGAGAACGGGGAGGGTGGGGAGGTAGCAGAGACCCCTTTTTCCTTGGAAAGACTGGAACAATGCTGAGTGGAGGTGGGTCTCTGGTGAGAGCGAGTGCCCCCCTCCTCTGCACTACCTGCGGCCACACGATGACCAGGAGCGATGTCAGGGCACTAAGACGTCCCTCTCTACAGGTCCCCAGCAGGCCTCTCACTGAGAAACACGTTCCGAAGGCACCACAGCAAAGGAGACGCCACGGGGGAGACACCACAGGGGGAGCGCTGGGCTCCTCGGCTGACGGAGACCGCCCGAGGGCCCCGTTTGCAAAGTGCACTGCGGAAGCACGCTCAGGCTGGTCTTTGATTCACACAAGCGGCTCCGATGCACTGCGGTCCAGGGGAGAGAGCCACGGTGCTCTCTCTGGTCCCCAAAGCACAGGCCACCGTGGGCTGCAGGTCCTGTTAGGCAAGGAGACAGGCCCCATCTTGCTGGGCCTCCCCTGTCCGCACCAGCAAGTCAAGGGCCGTGCCTCCTGTGTCCACCAGGAGCCTGGGTCTCTCCGTCTTTTGTGACAGCTCAGAGAGGTCGCTCTGATCTGGGCTTCATGTTGCTACCCGGGGGGAGCCCCACCATGGCAAGCTGCTTCCGTGTCTGCTCTCCATAGACGTGGACTAGCCTCTCCCCTCCCACCACGAGTCTTGGAGAAGGGGGCGGCCGCAGGACCAGACCCGGCCTTCTTCTCTGGGAAGCACTGTTCATTACGGATGTCATGTGGTTTTCGGAGCTGTGACACAGTCCCATCCATCTAACAGAGGCTCTCAAGCAGCTGGGACTGACTCTGTCACGTACACGGAGGCCGCGGCACGGAGTCGCAGGAATGAATGGGATGAGAAAGAACAGAGATGTCCCCCAGCCTAAACTTCTGTCCACGCACATGTTGAAACCCTCTCTTCTAATGACTACCCGCTGAAGAGAGGTACTTGGGAAAAGAATCTAATATGGAACCTGCTTTCTGGAGTTTTTACAACGGCTATCTCTGAACTGAGAAAATAAAGAGTGTTCTGGAAGCATGTGCTGTTAAAGGACCAAAGTCCAAAACGAACATTTAATCAATTAATACCTCCCATTAAAAAGCAATAACAGCCACAATGTATGCCAAGGACGTGTGCCAGAAGATATGATCTTTCCACTCCCTGTCCTTGTCATTTTGTATCACTCTGCTGGCTGTTCCCCAAGGAAATACCCTTGCAGAAGGCGAGACCAAGAGAAAGGCCTTCGCAACAGACTCCAGGCTGAAACTCTGTTTCTAAGAGTCTTGTCCCCGCCCTCGCCCTCCAACCAACCAAGGTTGCCTTTATTTGCATTTTGATGGTTCCCCTAATTCCAAACTTAAAACTACCGACTTTTCTCCCAGCTGCTTTTTTTTAAATGCTACATTATAATCTTGAGGAAGCATCATACGTAATTACATTTAATAGACAGAGAATTGATTGAAACACAGCTGGAACAGAAAGCCCAGGCCTAATTCTGTAAACATGTTATTGTACAGTAACCCCCAATGAGTTTGTTCTTAAATCTCCTAATTAATTTTTAATTAAAAAGCTCAAAGATGCTATTACACTTGCTGTCGGCAAATGGCATTCTCACGCAAGTGGAAATGACGGAGCGGTGCAGACAAGTATCTCCCACTAAAATCTGTGCTAATGAGGGAGGACCGCAGCGCCCGGGGTTCCCGAGATCGGACGGGAGCAGAAACCGCGTGCGTTTCGGGGAGCCGCCGCTTGGAAGCTCGCTTTCTCCCTTCACTTGCGGAGAGAGGTGCGCGGGCAGTGTGATGAGTCCGCATACGACAGGCTGTCCAAACCTTTATTTAAACAGATCCTTCTTCTCCCCTTTCCAACTAACAGCTAAATATAGTTTGTGCATTCCATGGCAAACTGTATCTAATACTTTCATGAGTCAAAAAGAAGGCTTCTGCTTCCCACAGTGGTGACGCTCTCGCTCCTACTCAAACGCCACCCTCATGTTAAATTGCAGGGCTCCCCTCCTCACTGCGCGCACGCATGCGCATGCGCACGGCGGGCAGGCCCCTGCAACCCCTGCGTCCGGCGGTCTCCATCAGCCGGTCCAGCCCAGCAAGAACTGTGTGGTGGTGCAGGGACCGGGAACTGCTTCTCTGGGGATGTGGTGAAGTCGCAGATGGAGAATTAATCAAGTGTCTCTTTTCAGTGCCATCTCTTAATCACAGGAGGGAAAGTCTTTCAGAAAAGACCACGTTGTTCTCCTCGCCTGCAGCTCACCTGTGACCCTCAGAGGGGCTTCCTTCTCCCGCCTGGGCCACGTCGAGGACTCTGACTCGGAAGTCCTGGTGCTGAGCTCCGGAGCCTTACCTTCTGATTACAAGGAGAAGTTTCCGTCACCAGGTTACCGTTGCTGTTCTTAATGACGCATGGTTCTGTGAGGTGCAGGGGGAGGGCAGGGTGTTCCTCCTTTGCCCGTTTTCCAGAGAAAGGTACCAGTGCTGGCCACACGCTGTGGGCCAGGGTCCCTCGTCCACACTTCACTGTGGGTTACTCGACCCCTCCGCAGGATCCCCGACAGACCGGGGCTTCCCGGCCTCGGCACGAGTGGGATTTACTCTGGACCATTCTCTGCTGGCAGCTGTCTTATGCATGGAGGGTGGTCAGCAGCTTCCTCGGCCCCGGCTCACCAGATGCCAGTCGCAGGCCCTGCGGTCTGACCACCAAGAATATCTCCAGGTATTGCCCAGACATCCCCGGGGCAGATCAAAATCACCCTCCGTTGAAAACCACTACTCTAGACTTAAGACAAGTGGACTCTCTGTTAGGACAGGAGAGCCATCCAGAGACACAGGACGGAGAACACTGACGTGGCCAGAGGACTGCTGAGAAAAGCCGTCCCGGTCAGGGTCTCAGGTGTGCTCAGGCCGTGAAGAGGACGCCTCAGTGCGTCCTCTCTCTCCTTCACCTGAGGAGAGACTGTGGGCACGCAAGCACTCTGCTGTGCATCTAGAAGGAGCTGGCAGGAAGCGAAACGATCCTTGAAGCTAAAATATGGGGACTTCATTTAGCCCAGACTTTCAAGAACACCTTCATCTGCCCGGTCTTTCAAAAAAAAAGTGGCTAAAAGTCGGGACAGGAGCAGCCAGACCATGGGACAGGTTGCCAATCACGCAGTTGTTGAGCAAGGCCTGAAACTCCGCAGCCGCGCACGCCAGTCGGGCACCAAACAGACGAGTGGTTTAAACGCACACAGGCTGGGCCTGCCCTGCCCAGGCAGCGAGGCTGGGGGCACGACACCACCCTTCCTGAGCAGGATGACTCCGGTCTTAGATGTGCCTCCATTGACCCAGGGGGTGTGCCCCCAAAAAAGTTACGCCATGTTCTTTGTAAATTGAATGACAGTGTGCAGCCTAATCTTTTTTATTTAGAGAAACTCATGGCAAACTCCTTTGCGAAGGGGAAAGAAATTTTCTAAGTGAGGCATCTCTCTCCGTTTCTGTGTTCTCTAAATAAACGTGGAGGGTAGAGGTTTCTCCGCTAAGGACCGTGGCCTGCACACGGAACGTGCTAATTCCCTCGGGACTGGCAGCGGGCACGGGGCACGCCAGGGGAGAGGGGCCCCAGGAATCGGACAGTCGGAAGACGGGCTCAGCTTGTGACCGTGGGGCCTCGTCGCTCAGGCCGTTGTCAGGTCCCAGCGTCACAGAACCCGTTACCCTTTCTCCCGGGTGCATGTGGACCCGAGCGCCAAAGGGCTGGGAAAACCGTAGATCACCAGTGCAGATGTTGGTTACTTTTCAGGGAGAAAGCATCTCTTAATGGCCGGCATCGGTTAAATAAACAATAGCATAGCCTAGACACCTTTGTAGAACTGACTTGGAAAGTCCTCACGGGGTCCCAGCGGCCTCTGCCCACAGGAAAGCTCATCTTCTTGTCTCCTGAGGACCCTCCTCCAGGCCTGAGCTCTCCCACGTGATGAGTCTTCTGTGCAAAAATCCTTATTTTCAGCTGTTTTCACTGAGGCACCCAGAGGCAAATATTATACAGAAACCGCCACATTCAGACCATGACAATCGGCCCCTTCTGAGGGCGTCACCCTCCGCACGGAGAGGGGTCGCGGAGTCACTGCACGGCACACACAGTGTGGGCAAGACCCGAGTCCTTCTTCAAGTACCTCAGGCAGTCCAGAAGCCCCTGGCCAGTAACCCGTGAGTGACAGCCCCTTCTGTCTACTCGGAAAGCCAGGGGAGACTGCTGTCTGGAGGAAAGTCCCTGTGTTGGGAGACATAAAACTGCTCTCCTTCCCAACACCCTGCGTTTCCGAAACCCACACGCCCAGGATTCGTCAGCATTCCCAAGCAACGGCTGCATTGGATTTCTTCTGTGCCACGTAACATCGCCAGAAAACGAGGACACCGTTATCTCGATTTCCATCCTCTTCCCAAGCCCACTTCTCCTCTCTGAGTTCTCCTCACCTAAAGCACTCCCAGTTTGTCAGGCTGGGCTCTAACAAACGGCGGCGGCCCCCACCGCCCCTGACCTCCCTCCACCCTCAGGCACGCCTCGCAGGGGTCTGAGCCCAGGTCCCGCCCCAGGCCCCTGGCACCCCGTGCTCCGGGGACCAGCGCGGCAGCCTGGACGGGGGAATAAGTACATCAGCTTTGCTTTGCGAAGCTCCTGCCCGGCAGGGGGGCAGGGGTGAGGGCCGGCAGAGCTCTCCCTCCTCAGACCAGCCTCCGTCTCCCAGGCCCGAGCTCTGAGAAACACGCCCAGCTGGCTCCCCACTCGGGAGGGAGGTGTTTTCTTTCAGTTAAGGCTGCGCCAGCCTCCTCTGCCTTCCAGGGGAGACGGACAGTCACTGCCAGCCAGCCCTCCAGGGGTGTTCTGGAGCCCATCTCTGGAAGAAGCCCGTCTCTGGAAGAAGCCGGTGCTTCCTCCTGCCGCGGCCCTCAGATTCCGGCAGCCTGCATCCTGGGGCGGCAACGCCTCTGGGTAGACCCCCGGGTGGGTCGGATCCAGACGGAAAGTCTGGAAGAGGCGTTCCTTCCTCGCCCCCTGGCCTCTCCGGGGGAGAAATCGAGCCAGGTCAGATTGGGAGTGTCGAGGCAACGACTCTCTCTGGGACGGGGGCTCGCTCATGAGGAGGGCCCCACTTTATTATGCACATGGATTATTCCTGAAGATGTGGGGGGCGGTGCAAAATCTGCGTATGGCAGGTAGTCATTTTCTGTGAACTTGCATTGTCATTGGAGGGGTAATACGCATTCATTTTTAGTGCCTATCAACATGGTTTCTAAAATGTAAGTGTTTTTATTCTTCCCTGTCAAGATTTCAACTCAATATTTCAGGCCGTGACCTGTGAAAAATGAAGGCTGGCATTTCCACCTGTGTTCCTGACAGTGTGTGTTTTATATGCTAAAAGCTGGGTCCTCACTAACCACCTACCTGGGAGGGAGACGGTGCGGGCATCGCATTCACACAGGAGAAACTGAGACGGGGCGGGTCCGTCACTTCCCCAAGGGCTACCCGAATGTGTGTGGCCGCCTCCACCCTCCCCACACCACCATCGCATTCGTGGGCTGAGATCCTGACCCATAAGGCAGTGGTGTTAGGAGGTAGGGACTTTAGGAGGTGATTAACTCATTAAGATGAAACCCTTGTGAATGTGATTAACGCCTTTTCATTGATTATTGATTGATTGATTGATTTCCGAGAGACAGAGAGGGAAGCATTCGTTTATTGTTCCACTTTGTTGTGCATTCATTGGTTGCCTCCTGTACGTGCCCCAACCGAGGATCAAACCTGAAACCTTGGCTCTAACCTACTGAGCTGACCAGCCAGGGCCAGCGACCTTTTAAAAGAGCCCAGAGAGACCCCCACCCCTCCCGCCCAGGGAGGACACGTGAGAAGACACTGCTGTGAACCAGCAGCGAGGGCTCGTGGGACACCAGACCTGCCAGCGCCCTGATCTCTGAACGGCTGCCCAGGCTCCAGGGCTGTGGAAATCAATGTTGGTCGTTTATCACCCAGGCTGGGGTAGTCTGTGATAGCATCCCCAGTGGACTAAGACTCCGAGTCCCTAGCCAGTGAGCAGCAGAGGCCGGCAAGGGACCCAGCAGTCTGGGTGCAGCCCCCTGTGCTAAAGCACTGAGCCTCACTTCCTAAGACGCTCACGCCCCCTCCACCGCTCCTTCTAAAGCACGCCTCCTAACTTGCGTCACTGATAAAAGGCACCGCCTGAATATACGCCTGTGATTTCCCTTCATGCTGAGACCACTGAAAGCCCCACGGACCCCAGTGGCACCCAGTGTTGAGTGGTCCCAGAAGGACGGGCATGAAGACCTAACCTGTGGACCAAGCCAGCTCTGTCGTGCCCAGGTCCCCAGATTATTATTGCCTGCCCCAACCGGTGCATCTCCAAAGGTGACCCCATTGCCAGAACCCCCTCTCTGAAGATCCCCAAACTGACCCAGAGGAGGCGCCCTTGGCTGGCTGGTCTCGGACTTTTCTCATCCACGGCCATCCGGCTTCCAGGACATCAGAAGTAGCCGTTCCTTGGGCACAGGGCAGAGATGTCCCGGCCCCTGCCGGGGACTGTGAAGATGTCCCCCTCCAGCTCAGCCTCCTGGGACCTCCCGGACTCTCATCACCCGGGACACCTGACTTGAGAGCTCTGACTGAGCAGACCATTTCCACCCGATGGATGCAGTCCTCCACGGGGGGCGGGGGAAGGGGTGTTTCCTCGTGGTTTCTGTGGAACAGTCCCAGGCCAGTAATGAGGTGACGCAAGCTTCTGTCTCACTCTGGAAGGGCGTCCGTCCTGATGCGGGAATGGCTCACGGCTCGGGACCGATAGTCCTAGTGACGTGTGGCGCTCGACTGCCAAGCTCCGGGGAGCCAGACCCCACACCGGCCCTACGTGCCTCTCCCGGTTTACTCCACTTCCCGAAATCCTGAGAGACTGCCGACTGTCACGTACCAACAAGGGCCTTCCTGACTCAGTCTAGCTCATCAGGACAGCTCCTGCCTCCAAGGCCAAAGCTCGAAGGGGCTGAATGCACTCTGCCCCTGAAACGCTGACTCGAGTTACATCAGGATGTGACAGCACAGGGCTGAGCCTGGAGTCTCTTCTCCGGAACGGGGAGCCCCCCCCCCCCGCTGTGATCCCTGGGTGTCGGGCTACACTCCGCGTGGCTGGGGGGGACGCACTGCGTGAGCCACTGGGAGGGAAGTGCGTTTCCATTAGCCTCTATTGGAGGCTGGGGAATCACTGAGTGAGAAGGAAATCTCTCTCCGAGCTGCACTAAAGAAATACGTTTTCTTTCTGCGCCCATTCTAAAGATGGGGGCTCGTCATCCTGCTAAGAGGCTGAGTGCTGAGGGCGTGAAACAGGAGCCTGTGGTCCTCCCAGAGGCTTCAGGGGTCGGGGCCTCCGTGACGGATTGCAGGGCCCTTCCACCCCCGCCCCCGCCCCCCAGCCAGCTGCCACCGGGCCCCGGGCAGAAGCAGGAAAGGCCCATCTGTGTCCCCAGAGCCTGCGGTGCCGCTTCACCCTCAAACACCGACCTCTGCTCTGTGCTGGGCACTGTGCAGGCTGGGCCGGCTCCAGTTACAGGAACTCTCCATCCCACCAGCCTGGGCGAGGAGAAGAAAACTCTCACATACTCAGAGAGCTCCGTGGCTCCAGGCTGACCTAAGTCCAGGTCAGAGCAGCCTTCTCAGAGCAGCCTTCGGTCCAACCCTCTTCTCGGGATGCACACCTGCTAATAACTCAAGGGGAGGTCCGGAGCTCCCTGGTCAGGCGTGTGACTGGAATGGAGGAGGTCCGGAGCTACCTGGTCAGGCGTGTGACTGGAATTGAGGAGGTCCAGAGCTACCTGGTCAGGCGTGTGACTGGAATTGAGGAGGTCCAGAGCTCCCTGGTCAGGCGTGTGACTGGAATGGAGGAGGTCCGGAGCTACCTGGTCAGGCGTGTGACTGGAATGGAGGAGGTCCGGAGCTACCTGGTCAGGCGTGTGACTGGAATTGAGGAGGTCCAGAGCTCCCTGGTCAGGCGTGTGACTGGGATTGAGGAGGTCCGGAGCTACCTGGTCAGGTGGTCAGGCGTGTGATGGGAATTGAGGAGGTCCGGAGCTACCTGGTCAGGCGTGTGACGGGAATGGAGGAGGTCCGGAGCTACCTGGTCAGGTGGTCAGGCGTGTGACTGGAATTGAGGAGGTCCGGAGCTCCCTGGTCAGGCGTGTGACAGGAATGGAGGAGGTCCGGAGCTCCCTGGTCAGGCGTGTGACGGGAATTGAGGAGGTCCGGAGCTACCTGGTCAGGCGTGTGACTGGAATTGAGGAGGTCCGGAGCTCCCTGGTCAGGCGTGTGACTGGGATTGAGGAGGTCCGGAGCTACCTGGTCAGGTGGTCAGGCGTGTGACTGGAATTGAGGAGGTCCGGAGCTACCTGGTCAGGTGGTCAGGCGTGTGACTGGGATTGAGGAGGTCCAGAGCTACCTGGTCAGGTGGTCAGGCGTGTGACGGGAATTGAGGAGGTCCGGAGCTACCTGGTCAGGCGTGTGACGGGAATGGAGGAGGTCCGGAGCTACCTGGTCAGGCGTGTGACTGGAATTGAGGATGTCCGGAGCTCCCTGGTCAGGCGTGTGACTGGAACTGACTGGGGCTATGAAGTGTCCCTGAGCTGATGGATCAGCCCTGGCCAGGTGGCCAGTCCCTAGGTGCGCTGTTTCGGCCAAGGCTGGGTCATGTGCCCATCTCTAAGTGGGTATGGGTAGACTGATCCAAATCAAATGTCCTCTGCATGGGAAAGGGGGCCCGGCTAACAGAGAGCAGTGAGTGGGCTCAAACAGCCACCATCTATGTCATCGGCCTCCTGAGCGCCCAGTAAAATACTTGGTATTATCCCCGTCTTCTGGGGGGAGACAGCTCAGGGGAGAGCAGCGGCCAGCCCGGGTCACAGAGCTGGGGAGGAGCCGGTGAGCGCCGGGTCCGAGATGTCCGTATTCTGGGGTGCTTTCTGCCATGTTCCTGACCATCCATCTTTACCTCTGGATGACACACACCACTAATGCCATCGACACCCCGCACACAGGGCGGTGTGCAAACACCAAACATGCCGTGTCTCAGAAAGCAGTGACGGTGCAGCCCACACGCACCCCCACACGCACCCCCCTGCTCCAGAGAGCCCCTGTCGCACCAGCTCTGCACCCCCACACGCACCCCCCTGCTCCAGAGAGCCCCTGTCGCACCAGCTCTGCACCCCCACACGCACCCACCTGCTCCAGAGAGCCCCTGTCGCACCAGCTCTGCACCCCCACACGCACCCCCCCTGCTCCAGAGAGCCCCTGTCGCACCAGCTCTGCACCCCACACGCACCCACCTGCTCCAGAGAGCCCCTGTCGCACCAGCTCTGCACCCCCACACGCACCCACCTGCTCCAGAGAGCCCGTCGCACCAGCTCTGCACCCCACACGCACCCACCTGCTCCAGAGAGCCCCTGTCGCACCAGCTCTGCACCCCCACACGCACCCACCTGCTCCAGAGAGCCCCTGTCGCACCAGCTCTGCACCCCACACGCACCCCCACACGCACCCCCCTGCTCCAGAGAGTCCCTGTCGCACCAGCTCTGCACCCCACACGCACCCCCACACGCACCCACCTGCTCCAGAGAGCCCCTGTCGCACCAGCTCTGCACCCCACACGCACCCACCTGCTCCAGAGAGCCCCTGTCGCACCAGCTCTGCACCCCCACACGCACCCCCCTGCTCCAGAGAGCCCCTGTCGCACCAGCTCTGCACCCCCACACGCACCCACCTGCTCCAGAGAGCCCCTGTCGCACCAGCTCTGCACCCCACACGCACCCACCTGCTCCAGAGAGCCCCTGTCGCACCAGCTCTGCACCTCCACACACACACACCTGCTCCAGAGAGCCCCTGTCGCACCCGCGGAGAGTGGGAAAGCAGGGGGTGTGGGCACCAGGGGCTGGGACAGGGCCCGGGCAGGGAGATCAGGCTAGAAGCAAAGGTCAGCGAAGGGCACGGGAAGCAGGCCAGGGCAACCGGTGGGCAGGCACCGGGCCGGGTGAGCAGAGGACCGTGGCTCTGGGTAAAGGCTCTCAGAGCCGAAGGAGAAGTTAGTTTGGTGGAGGGCGCATCCCAGATTTCTGGAGGGCCCGTGGGGGAGGGCTGGGGAGGGACTGGTGGGACAAGCTCCAGAACAAAGCAGATGTCCAGGGTGTGAGCCGTTAACCTGAAGAGCAGGAGCAAAGAAGACAGTGAGTGAGGACAAGGGGAGGAGAGAGGGTGTGCAGCAAGAAGCTGCCCAGAGGCCGAGGGGGCAGGACGGTGTGGCCCCGGCAGCACCGCCAGCGGCAGGCGGAGAATCGGGTGAGGGCAGGCTGCCTGAGACGCGGCAGCCAGGAGGAAGAAGGCGGATCTGACCCCGGAGACGACCCGGCAGGTGTTTCCTCACCAGGGTGAATAGCCTCTGTGACCCGTGGGCTTAGGTGAAGCTCCCAGGATAGGAAGCGTTCAGAGCCTCCGGGTACTGTGACAGCTCAAGGCCAATGGCCGCAGCAGCTCCACAAACAGCCTTGATCAGAGCAGAGCCCAGCTGTCCAAAGGCCACCGCCCCCAGGGTGACCCACCCACACAGCCAGGCAGACCCCACACCTACAGGCTCCTCCCCAAAAGCACCTGCTTGCTTTCCTGCTGGGAGCCCCAGGGACCACAGGAAGGGGACGAAGGGGGCCCCTGACCAGAGCCAGGGTCGGCCAATGCCGGGTTCCCTCGGGACCAATGGTCACGTCCATCGTCGTCATTCCAAACCACTCTCCTAGACTCTTCTTTCTGCACCAAAGCTCTTCCAGGTGAAACTCTTCTCCGGGACAGCGAGGCTTCCTGTTCCCCTCCCCTCGCCGAAGCTCTGGGACTAGCTCACCGCCCCTCAGAACCCAGTGTGGGTGCTCCTCCCGGGCGGGGAGCGTCACAGAAAGTTCCCTCTGCTGCACGCACTGCGCTCACAAGCCTACGCTTAGAGTTCTGGGACTCATTCACCTTCCCCCTCAGCACCCAGTGTGGGTGCTCCTCTCTCAGAACCCAGTGTGGGTGCTCCTCCCGGGCGGGGAGCGTCACAGAAACAGGTCCCTCTGCTGCATGCATTGCGCTCACAAGCCTTCGCTCAGAGCTCTGGGACTAGCTCACCGCCCCTCAGAACCCAGTGTGGATGCTCCTCCCGGGGAGCGTCACAGCAAGTTCCCTCTGCTGCACGCACTGCGCTCACAAGCCTACGCTCAGAGCTCTGGGACTAGCTCACCGCCCCTCAGAACCCAGTGTGGGTGCTCCTCCCGGGCGGGGAGCGTCACAGCAAGTTCCCTCTGCTGCACGCACTGCGCTCACAAGCCTACGCTCAGAGCTCTGGGACTAGCTCACCGCCCCTCAGAACCCAGTGTGGGTGCTCCTCCCGGGCGGGGAGCGTCACAGAGACAGGTCCCTCCGCTGCACGCACTGCATTTGCTTGGACTAGGAAAGACCGAACCCGCAAATTCGCTTTGCAAAGCACATGATGTAACAATTCAAGTGTTCCTGCCTCAAACGCAATGTTTAGCTTAAATAAGAGAATGAGGCTAGCGGCATTTCCAGGTGAGTGGGACCGCCACCTGGTTCTTGGAGGAAAGAAAGCCATTGACAGTAAAGTGGTGTGTTGCCCCCCACCCCCCCACTGACAGTAAAGTGGCGTGTCGCCCCCCCCACCCCCCCACTGACAGTAAAGTGGTGTCGCCCCCCCACCCCCCCACTGACAGTAAAGTGGCGTGTCGCCCCCCCACACCCCCACTGACAGTAAAGTGGCGTGTCGCCCCCCCCACCCCCCCACTGACAGTAAAGTGGTGTCGCCCCCCCACCCCCACTGACAGTAAAGTGGCGTGTCGCCCCCCCACACCCCCACTGACAGTAAAGTGGCGTGTCGCCCCCCCACCCCCACTGACAGTAAAGTGGCGTGTCGCCCCCCCACCCCCCCACTGACAGTAAAGTGGCGTGTCGCCCCCCCACCCCCCCACTGACAGTAAAGTGGTGTCGCCCCCCCACACCCCCACTGACAGTAAAGTGGCGTGTCATCCCCTCACCCCCCCACCCCCACCCCCACCCCGTGTGAAGGAGGGCCATGTGGGGGAGCCTCTGTTGGTAAGGGAGCAGTGGCGGGGGCCCCCCCTGGGCAGTTAGTTCTGGGAAGCAGCAGCTCTGGCTGCTGGTCTGCATCGCTGAGTCAGAGCAAACACAACCCAATGAGTATGTTGCAATCATATCCCTATTATTTTTCTGTATCTCCAATTTATTCCGGGAGCAGGAGAGATATTTAACAATTACTTAGCAGCCTTCTTTACGCACCGAGAGGATGAATCCAGATAACGCAGGAGAAGTGTACTGAGGGCGGAATATTGAATTATCTGAGGACGGAACCAGCGCATGAATAATGCATCCCGCCCAGCTCGGGCATCCGCTAGGCTGCGAGGCCGGGCTGCCCTGGGCCGGGTAGGGGCAGGTGGCATCCCCTGGTCTGCAGGCCGGGCAGCACCGGCCCTGGGACCCGCGTGCAGAGGCCGCTGCTCGCTGCTCTCCGCAGAGCGTGTCTAATTTCTGCATGCCGTGGACAGTAATCAGTAATGAAGTCATTAAATGGAGAGAGAACTGTCTGCCAACCTTCTCCATTAAATGCAGGTACTCTGGCACATCTCTAATTAAGACCGGAGGCTTGAGTTCCAATTGACAAAGCACTCCATCCCCACGATACGCAGTCAAGAGCGCTCAAGGGCAGAGCGAACGCAGGGCCAGGGTAATGGCGTGGGTAATTCCAATCAAGACTTCCAGTTACACTCGATTCTGGAGGTGAACCGGTGCTGCCCAGAGAGGGAGCCCACCCGGGGGCGTGTGGCCAGGTCTCCCCTGCACTTGCTCATGAGCTGTGCCAGGAGCCCATGGGCACCGCCCCAGAGGCCTGGCACTCAGGACTCGCTCTGAGCTCCCGGGTCCGCAGCATCAACTATTCCCATCTGGGTTGATTCTGGGAACAGGGAACAGCAAACGGATGCGTTATGTCTATGGAAAAGGAAATAGGTGGCCAGGTGCCCAAGGGGAACGACACTGTTTTATTTCCCACTTATTTAGAAACTGGGGGGGGGGGGTTGACATATGCTGATGACCCCCCCACTCCTCCCACAGGAACCCAGCACGACCACATCAACTTCAAGTTCGTACCTGAGCAATACACAGCTCGTAGCTCGCCTGTGAGTGGGAAGGATGGGGTGTGGGAAGGCAGGGGACTTTCGAGAACTATTTCTGTGGATGACCAGGAGACCGTCAGGGCTGGGGGGCAGGGGGACAGGGGGCAGCAGGACGTCTCTGACGCGCAGGAAGGCTCCTCGTCCACCAGAGGCTGCTCTCCAAGCCCAGCTCCTTCTCCGTCCACTGGTCCTGCCACCAGCAGGAGGGGACAGGGGCCCCGTGAAGACTTCCCCAGACATCTGGGCTCGCCCTGTTTCCTTGCTCTGCGAGTACTTTACCAAAGGGCCAGCCCCCACGTGAGTCAGCAGAAAGCCTCCAGGTCTCCATAAACCGTCCTTCCCCGTGGCTCTGGTGCTGGAGGGTGAAGAGGAGCACTCGCAGGGGCTTGCTAGCCCAGCAGACCCGCTGCCTGCCTCAGTCCACATCTCTCAAAACCTCTGCGAAGGTCGTTCCTGAGCTTTGCGCAGCGCTGACAGGCATATTATTTTCTCTGGAGGGCGTGCCAGTAGTTAATTCGTTAATGTGCCATTTTAAAGTTTATTTCACAAAATACTTGTCATATGTCTACATCATATAAAGCAGTGGTCCCCAACCCCCGGGCCGCGGACCAGTACCGATCCATGGGCCATTTGGTACCGGTCCACAGAGAAAGAATAAATAACTTACATTATTTCTGTTTTATTTATATTTAAGTCTGAATGATGTTTTATTCTTAAAAAATGACCAGATTCCCTCTGTTACATCCGTCTAAGACTCACTCTTGACACTTGTCTCGGTCACATGATACATTTATCCGTCCCACCCTAAAGGCTGGTCTGTGAAAATATTTTCTGACATTAAACCGGTCTGTGGCCCAAAAAAATTTGGGGACCCTGGTATAAAGCAATGATTGCTTTAAAAAAAAAAAAAAAAGGTTATAGGAAAAAAAATTAACATTACCAAGTCCCAAAGTCTTCCTTTATTGCTTAAAACAATCTAATAAAAGAGTTTGTGATGGTTATTCATTATTAAAGCCATACAGAAACATCTAGAATGAAAGGTAAGAGCCTTCCCTCACCAACCCCCCCCTGCCCAACCCGGCTCCACTCCTCCAGGGAGCCTAATAAGAGTTTGGTCTGCAAGTTTTTAGAGCAAAGTTGGAAAAGTTATACTTTTGTCACAAGAAAAGAAGTAGCTTTAATAAGATGTTTTAAAATTTAATAAAGTAACCAAGAAAGCAAGTAATAAAACAAGAGAAAGGAAATCTTGACAAAATTATCCCGATGAGCATGACCACAGCAGGAACTCATCTAAAACCCAAGGAGGAGGCACCGAGGCTGTGAGCAGCCGCTGCCCCCGGCCCCCACGGCGGACGAACCACGTCCAAGCAATGGCAGACAGTTCTCCTGCAGGAAGTGCTGCTGTGTCAAGTAGAGAACTGGATGAGAATCTTGTCACATGGGGGAAAAGAGATTATGAAGATAGGTGATGAAAATGCAAAACGAACAGGAAGCAAATGACAATGGATTGGGTGGGTGGCTCCTGACATCCCTGCGAACTCGGTTCTCTCTGCAGCTGGGGGCACTCCAGGGGTGCCAACCCTCGCCTTCCGCAGTTGGAAACCCACGTATAATTTTTGGTTCCCCCAAAACTGAACTACTGATAGCCTACGGGTGACCGGGAGTCTTACTAATAACGTGAACAGCTGACTAACACACACGTTGTATGCCATATATATTATACATTGCATTCTTACAATGCACTGAGCTACAGAAGAGAGCGTGCTGTGGACAAAATCACGAGGAAGAGAAAACACATGTGCAGTACGGTATGTGTTTCCTGAAAAACACCTCGTGCAAGTGAGCCCGCCCAGTCCACACCCGTGTTCTCCAGGGTCACCCATGTTCCCATGGCGGCTCTCGGGGGCAGTGGCATCCTGTCCAATGGCAGAATGGACGCAGCTGAGCCCTCTGCTGCCACCACGTGTGAGGCTCTTTCCTACTGGTGGTTGGTAGGAGCGAGGCCCCCGAGGGACCCAGGGAGGCAGAAAGCCCAGGCACTTAGCACCCTCACCTCTGTGAGGCCAGGAGAAAAGAACTCGGGGTCATACAGACTTGGGTTCAAATCCCAGCTACACCACGGACGCAGTAGCTGCAACATTCAACAAGGTACCTGAACTCAGTGACACTTGATTACACGCGCACACTCACGTCCCAGGCAGGGAGAGAGGGGGAGGGGGGACTAGCTGATCTCAGAGCTCCCACAGGCTCTACCCATCACAGTCTACCTACTAGCCTTCCCTGTGACCCTGGGGTCTGCACGTCCTCTGCTAAAGCCTAACGCTGCTGCGTGTTTCTGCAGGAGGCTGAGACCCAGGCTGTGCCCTGACTCGCCCTCTATCACACCCAGGGCACCGTGCAGCATGGACTTTCTCGGTAACAAGAAGTCTTAGCAACAGCAACCAAGAGGTTTTCTCTCCCCGGGCTGTGCTCAGGCTCACTGCAGGAGAGCAGGGCGGTCGGCCAGGAGAATGATTAAGTGTCAGCCAAAGTGACTCCAGGGTCACTGGGAGGGAGGTGCACTCTGACCTCTGCCACCTAACACCTGCCACCCTGGCTTAGCAGCAGCCAGGACTTCCAGTGTGAGGTACGTAATCTGTTGGAATCAAGTACTGCTATGTTTAAGGGCAGTGGCTTTTTCAAATATGAAGACCCTCTGACTCCCCACCACCATCACGGGAACAAGAGCCAATGACCATCAGCCATGACCCTCTCAGGCCACCACAAGGGTCTTGGCTGGAGCCAACAGGACAAAGAGGAGAGGACACAGCTCACCAGCCCTGCAGGTCTGCTGTCAGCCTGCGGGACACAGAGAGACCCTGAACCAGCCGGGTAACCGCTACACACAGGCATGTCCACCCGCACAAGGAAGATGTCCCAAAGGCCAGGCTGTGTCCCCGCAAGCTTCAGAATCGCTAGAGAATGCCCGTCTCCTGCCCCTCAAGATGCCCTAGGTGCGGGGAAGTTAACCACAGACTAATGCATTAATAAACATGCATGTGTGGAGGTCCGCCCTCTGGGCAGGTGAGTCTGATTAGTTACATGGGCAGCAGAGGCTAGTAAGAGTTTACTAGAATTCGACTCCCAAGCACCCCAACTCCTCACACTGAAGTAGGCAGGCTCTCAGAGATGCCACAGCACACCCGTCTCCCAAGTCAAGTCCATCGTGGGGGGGTGCGAACACCACAGTGACAGCCAGGTGCGTCCACACTCAGAGCGGGAGGGGTAGACTTATTCCAGGTTTTGTTCTTGTTGCCGCAGACCATCTTCGTCACCTCCTTCTCTGAGGTGCTGGTGGTTTCCAGAAGAATCCGGGGGGGGGGGGGGGGGGCGCGTTCCTTGGGTCTTGGGTTTCTCCTCTACACCGGGAAGAGGACTGTCGTAATCTCTAAGCCCCCACATTCCACGTTCGGTTCTTTGGGGGAACCGCGCTCCGCTCTTGAATTGACTCCTCCAGGGGTTGAACAGAAGCTGACCGGGTGTCAACAGGACACCCGTCCCTTGGATGGGCACAGAGGGAGGGTTTCCGCGGCCGCTTCTGTCCCTGGGAGCTCCAGCCTCACGCTTCTGCCGCAGATGACCTGAAGCTAACAGGCTGGGTGATGAATGGAGCCATCCTGAATTATTAACAACATTGGTAATGGTGAGATAAAAATAATCATTGAGACACCATGAGGCGCCCTGAATTGCAATTCAATTGCGATAATCATTGTTATTGTAATGGTGAGTTAGAAAATGATTTTATGTTAATAAACCACAGAGCAAGGACCAATTCCGTAAGGGCACGTGAGCTGGCGGGCTGTCCTGGGTACTCGGGGCCTGGGGGAGGAGGAGAGGACAGGGCAAGGACAGCGAGTCCCGTCAATGCACACAGTTCCAGAGTAACGGCAGCAAATCAATGGGCAGAGCGCCAAGGAGCGAAAAAGCAGAGAACAGACGGGGTATGATCCCGAGTCCTGGAACTCCCACGAAGCTCAGAGGGGCTGGATCGAAGCAGGAACCCTGGGCTGGGGGGAATGCAGGCAGTGAGAGCAGGCACGAACCACAGATTAGGGGGGCAGTCCTCTTGCTTCGAACCCTCCGAGAAGCCCAACAGTTGGACAGTCACCCCTGCCGTCCCCAAGTTACAGCAGCATCTCCGGGAGACAGCCATTAAGTACACAGCCCGTGGCCAGGCCCTGGGGGTGGTGGAGCTAGGATTCAAACCCCACACCCCAAGCTTCTTTGTTCTTGCAAAGAGACAGAACAAGAATAAACGAGGGGGGGAGGGAGAGAGAGGGAGAGGGAAAGAGGGAGGGAGAGAGGGAAGGAAAGAGGAAAGGAGGGAAGGAGGGAGAGGGGAGAGGGAGAGAGAGGGAGAGAGGGAAGGAGGGAGGGAAGGAGGGAGGGAGAGGGGGGAGGGAGGGAGAAAGAGGGAGGTGAGGGAGAAAGAGGGAGGTGAGGGAGGGAAAGGGAGGGAGAGAGAGGGAGGGAGAGGAATAGAGAGAGACAGAGGGAAGCAGGGAGAGAGAGGGAGAGAGGGGGAGAGAGAGGAAGGAGGGAGAGAGAAAGTGAGGGAGGGAGGAAGGGAAGGAGGGAGGGAGGGAGGGGGAGAGAGGGAGAGAGAGGGAGGGAGAAAGAGAGAGGGAGGGAGGGAGAGAGAGGGAGGAAGGGAGGAAGAGGGAGGTGAGGGAGGGAAAGGGAAGGAGGAAGGGAGAGGGAGGGAGAGAGAGGGAGGGAGGGAGAGAGGGGGAGAGGGATGGAGGGAGAGGGGGAGAGAGAGGAAGGAGGGAGAGAGAAAGTGGAAGGGAGGGAGGGAGGGAGAGGGAGGGAGAGAGAGGGAGGGAGGGAGAGAGGGGGAGAGGGATGGAGGGAGAGGGGGAGAGAGAGGAAGGAGGGAGAGAGAAAGTGGAAGGGAGGGAGGGAGGGAAAGAGAGGGAAAAGCCACGTGATAATCGCGGCCCAGGCAGGGAGAGGCGGAGAGGAAACCATGCACCCAGCCCTAGGAAATGAAAAACACCAGCTCAGAGCTCTCACCACGTTAACCTTTTAATACAGAAATAATCCTGTGCTGATGGGCTTCGTTTCCACCCTCCTGCGATAGATACTGTAGCTGAGGCATGAGGTCTGGCTGCTATTGTAAATGTCACAAATGGATGCATTTGATAGCGGAATTTTAAAGCGATGTGTTCCTTGTCCCTCCCTTTCGCATCCCTTCCCCTTCAAGAAGAATACGGTGTGTCTTATGCATTGCTTTCCAGTGAGATTTCAGTGTGTCTGGGAGTCTTTTCAGCCCTCTACGATTTTACAGAGATGAAAATATAAAAACCCTCAAAATTTCAAAACTGAATTAGCTTGCAACATATATTTAAGCTACATTTCCTTTTGACCTAGTTTATCTTTTTCTTTTTTTTTTAAGTCCAAAAACTACTCGAGAGCTTTCTTTCCTTCTTTTCTCTGTTTTCCTCTTAAATCTAACAGTCCCTGAGCACATGACAGGTGCGACGTACTGTATGCTAACACCTTTAAAGGATAATTGTGACCAAACACCAAATGGGTCCGCGAGGTATTACTACACTATGCTTGGCACAGGAAAGACCAGGGGACTGAGACTCTAGGAGGCCAAGTTGCTTCATAACTGAGGCCACTGAGGCCATGAGCCAGAATCCAGAGCAGAGCTCATCCCTCTTGATTTGATACAATGTGGGTCTCTTTCTATACATAGTAGTGTTCTATTGCTACAGTAACCAATTAACCACAAATGCAGTAGCTTGGACAGTATCAGTTTTCCACTTTATCACTGGAGGCCAGAAGGCCCACACAGGTCTCAAGGGGCTAAAATCAAGGTGTGGGTAGGTAGGTGTGTTCCGTTTGGAGTTGAAGGGAAGACATCTTTGTCCATGAGATGGGAAGGGGCAAAACATAAACCTTCTAGTTCTGATCTGGAAGAAAGAGGCCTTCTCTACCACCCACCCCAGTGGCCTACAGAGAAAGTCTCCCGGTCTAAGTATATGGAGCCTTTGGGGACACTCCCACCCCTAAACGAAACACCATGGGCCAGCAGTTGTCACGTTCTGACAGAGCGGCTCTGGGGGTCATCTCCTCCACGGTGGGGAGAAGGGGGCAGGCAGCCTCATCTCCAACCAATGGAATGATTTCTAAAGGAACTCAGGAGACAAGACATGCAGAAAGCAAGCAGTCTTGGCACCAAGTAAACTTTCAGCAGATGGATCAATTACTACAACTCTAATACTGTCGTCACTGCCAATCTTACTTGTATTTAATAAGTGCAACCAGAAAAGTTCTAAAATTTCAGGAGAGAGACATGTCTTTCAGGGAGGGATGTAGAGAGAGAAGTCTCCTTCATAAAAGTGTGTCAATAAACAAAAGCGCACGTGAATCTAAAGACCGAGGCACAACTACGGGGAAGAACATCACGTTGCTTGTGTGTGTTTTGCAAGACGAGGTCCACGGCATCTGGGGGACTTGCCCCAAGGGGACAAGGATCGGAGTCACACCTACATCCAAAGACAGTGAGAGGGCCAATTAAAATTTAGCAATTTTTAAAACCAATAAATGATAAATCAGCCAAAGGATCGAGGTAATGAGCCAGAATCCAGAGCTACAATAAACAGAGAGAAAAGAAGGAAAGAGAGCTCCCCAGTAGTTTTAGGACTCTTAAAAATAAAAAATGATAAACTAGGTCAAAAGGAAATGTAGCTTAAATATATGCTGCAAGTTAATTCAGTTTTGAAGTCTTGAGGGTTTTTATATTTTCTTCTCTATAAAAAAGGGCTTCCTGCCCTGGCTGGATGGCTCAGTTGGTTAGAACCTAGTCCCGAAGTGCAGAGGTTGCCGGTTCGATCCTGGGTCAAGGCACATTACAGAAGCAGATTGATGTTCTTGTCTCTCTCTCCCTTCTTCTTTTTCCCCCCTTCTCTCTAAAATCAATACAATAAACATTAAAGTAAAAAAAGAAAATTAGAGAGAAAGGGCTTCCTTTCCTCTCCTCTTCCTGGAAGAGGCTGGAAGTACACGTCAACCCTGGAATCCTGGAGAGCGTGCACACGTGTGTGCGTGCACGTGTTTTGACACAAATTAGTTATTTGAATTTGATAGCACAAAGATACGACCCTCGGTCCCCAAATGTTATCGTTTAAAATCCCTGGAATCAGGATTCTTGTGGCCTACAGCCCGCTCCTCCTCAAGACGGCTCTGAGTGGAAAAACATTTAAAAGTCATCAGTGTACTTCCATTGCGACCACTTCCCTAGAAAAATGCTCCAGGGAAACTAGTATCACAAAATAACACTTTATCGTTCAGCGTCCTCACTTTCTCAAAAGGGCAGATTCCAGTCCCAAGTAGTTGGGGTAAAAAAAAGGTTAATTCCTTCGAAACTCATTCTGTATTCAAATGTGAAGTTTCCAAAATGTGTGTAATGTGAGGAAGACGAGAACGTGCCTGTCCCTGCGCCACGTGCAGGGACAGCTTTCCCGCAAGGCGCGCAGCGCTGGGCCCTCGTCTGCGGCAGGCTGGAAGCCGCCCGTGTGGACGGCTGGCCTGTGGAGTGTGGCTCTCCCCTGAGGACTGTCCTGACGGCACTGCTTCTCTGAAAAGACTTCCTCACTGTGGGCGCTGTGGCCACCCTTGGCCACAGTGGGTTTGGTTCTAAGAGAACTTAGTGAACACTCACAAGTACCTTGTTGGGTCGATGTTCTTCCAACCTCCACCTTGCGGAGGAGGAAAATGAGACTCAGGGAAGGTGACCGACTCTCCTGCCCGCCCACCTCGTGAGGTCCACCTGTCTGGTGTCCTTTATGCCACCGTGGCATCACTTTTCATGAAGGTCACACAGCAAGTAAGTGAGAGAGGACCAGACCCGGCTGCCCCTGGAGCCCACGCTCTCCTGCGTGGAGGAACCTGGGTCATGCAACGACGGACACTAGGCATCAGGATAACGGCTACTACTAATCTTCTTGCCCCTGCGGCACCTGTGGACTGGTGTTACCCTCTCCTCCTCTCCAGGGAGACAGGAAGCTCCGAGTGCCGGTCTGGGACTCCACCCTGGCTGACTGGCCTCATCACCAACAAAGCCAACATGTGCCTCCCTGGACTTCCTCAACGTGGCCCTCTGCGCCTGGTCACGGTGCGACACGGAATGACTAGATTGGGGGGGGGGGGGGCATGGAGATTTGAACCCAGGCTATTTGACCCCGCATAACCTCTAAACCCTCTTCCAACTGTGATCCTCCACATGAGTGGCCTCTGCATCTCGAAAGCCCTCATCAGAATGACCTGCATGGCTTGTTAACACACAGATTCCTGCCGGCAGCAGGTCCAGAGAGGGGCTGGGCACCTGCATCTCTAACATTTCTAACTGGCTCCCCAGTGCCTGGCCCAGCCTGGGGCCTCCTCTGAATAGCACCCCACTCTGTTAACAGGACAGTGACTCAGCCTGGACCCCACGCTGTAGTGCTGTGAAAGTCACATAAGAAAACTAAACAGGGAACCCTTGTTTACTTCTTTCTGAATAGGGTGGGAAACCCTTGCCTGAAGAATGGCAATAAGAAACACAAACCTCTGTTAAAACCTTAAAAAGACGTATCTTTACGGATGCCTGTTTTAAGTGTCTACGTTTTATTTCACAAACAAAATTAGCGTTCCTCTCCATAAAAGTTGTGTGATTAAAACCCTCATAAAAGCTTGATGTTTAAACCTCAAGGAACGAAGGCGGCCACCATCCTGGAGGTAGAAGCAGCTCTAGGAAACAGCAAAGGTGGCTGTTTCGGATGGTTCTCACCACTAATACTGTCATCAGCAGTGTCACTGACGGCCCCCGCGACGCAGTCCAGAACACCCCCCCCCCCGACAGCCGGGGGCTGGAGAGCAAAGGGGAGCTCTGCTCCCACTGTCATCACCCTGACCAGAGGTGCTACGTGGCACCGCCAGGAAGCCACTGAACCATCTGCGGAAGGGGCTGGAAACTTTTTTTTTATCTCTTTTATTTCCATTTCCAGGCATTTCGCTGTGATGAGAGGAGGCGCGAGCCGGCGGAGACTTCATCTGGCATTCCGCGTGCTGGAGGGCGCGTTCCGTCCGGATCTCTGCGAGAGTGTGAGTGCTGCGCCTCCCCCGCACGCCAACAAAGAGCGCAGAGGGGTCGGGAAGCAATAACGAAGATAAATACCTTCGCAATAAAGTTTCAGCTCCAGTAATTTTCCATTTATATTTTCTCACTGAATCATGTCGTCCCGAGCTGCATCATGCAAAGTCATTTCCTATCTAATGCTTCCCGGAGAACCCGGAGAACCCGGATCAGGGCGGTGGTGCACGGGCCGTGAGACAGCTCGCCCGGTGATAGGGCTTCCTGTGCGCCGGCCTCGTCTTTCTCGGGCAAGCAATCTCCACATCTTCCAGGGGAAGGGCTGTCAGTCAAGCCCTTTCAGAGCAGGGCCTCAGATGAGAGTAGGCCCGCTGCTCCTGGTGGGAAACAGAATGGGCCTGTGGTTTCCTGGGTGAGACCACGGACGGCTTGTCAGCCAGCACGTGCAGCCTTGGTGAGCTCAGCAACTGCCTAGTGCGCTGGGGACCTCGGGGATGTTCCAGAGAGGAGGGGGTGGGAGGGAGAGAGGGAGGCAGGGCGGGAGGGAGGGAGGGGGAGAAGCGAGGGCTCCCCAGGCTCCAGGGAGGAACCCTCTTCTGCTCTGTTGCAATCTCTCACGCTCTCTCTCTCTCTCTCTCTCTCTCCCTGCCCTGCCTTCCTCTCCTCCAGGCCTCCTGCTCCTTCCTCTCTCCCAGTCTCCCAGTCCTCCTCCCCCTCCCCCACTGTTCTCTCCCCGACAACTCCTCCCTCTCCCCCGCCCTCAGACACCTCCTCTCTGAACTGATCTACATCAGAGGCAGCAAGGGTTCCCCTGGACCCCGCTCAGGCACGAGGGCAGGGGGTGTCTCCTGGAGACCCGTGAGGAGCTTCGTGGATGCCGGGTCACTGCTGCTGCTGGGCCCACAGAGCTCCCCCCATCCAGGGCCCTCCTTCCTCTGGGCCCACAGCCCCCCCTGGGCCCGGGCCTGCTGCTCGAAATGCACAGCTGGTGGGGACACGCTGTGGCCTGGACCAGCAGTGAGCACCTGCAGATGTCCACCGCGCTCTCTCCCTCCTGAGCCCAGTTCTTGGGTGTTCTCTCTTCCCTCTCTGGGCCAGGCTTTCTTGTGTGAGCTCAGAGCCTCTTTTAAGAAGTCTTTATCTCTGTGAGTATTCAGCGACTGGTGTGTCTGTTCAGTGAACACCTAACACACACACACACACACACACACACACACTTTGCTGTAAGCTCCTTGGGGCAGGGTCTCGTCTGTGCCCTCTTCCTGGTGGCCTGTACTGGGTAGAACAGTGTCCTTCAAAGATCCAAGTCCTCCTGAAACATCAGAACGTGACATGATGGAGACACGGGGTCACTGCCAACGGGATCAGGTTAAAATGAGGTCCCCGGAGTGGAGGAGGCCGCTACCTGAAGTGACAGGCGTCCTCAGAAGAGGAGGAGAAGCACCAAGACGCAGGGGAAGGACGCCAACGAGGACGGGGACCCGGGAGGAAGGGGGACACGGGAGGACGGGGACCCGGGAGGACAGGGAACCCGGGAGGACGGGGGGACCCGGGAGGACGGGGGATTAAGGAGGACGGGGGACCCGGGAGGACGGGGGGACCCGGGAGGACGGGGGACCCGGGAGGACGGGGGATTAAGGAGGACGGGGGACCCGGGAGGACGGGGGGACCCGGGAGGACGGGGGATTAAGGAGGACGGGGGGCCCGGGAGGACGGGGATTCAGGATGAAGGATCCGGGAGGACGGGGGGCCCGGGAGGACAGGGAGCCCGGGAGGACGGGGGACACGGGAGGACGAGGGGACCCGGGAGGATGGGGACCTGGGAGGACAGGGGGCCCGGGAGGACAGGGGACCCAGGAGGACGGGGACACGGGAGGACGGGGGACACGGGAGGATGGGGGACCCGGGAGGACGGGGGGCCCGGGAGGACGGGGGGACCCGGGAGGATGGGGGGCCCGGGAGGATGGGGACCTGGGAGGACAGGGGGCCCGGGAGGACGGGGGGCCCGGGAGGAGGACGGGGATTACTTTGTTGTGACGGCCTAGGAGACTCTAGGAGACCCATATACACCGGGCCCTGCAGAGGCCTGGCACCTGCTGATGCCACCCTGGGCGACACAGTAGTTAACAAAGGGGGACACAGGCCATCCCAGGGCCACACGCTAGGAAAAGGTGGAGATCAGACTCAGACCCAGGCTTGTCTGGCTCCAAAGACCACGTTCTCGCTGGGCCATTCTGCAGGGTCCGGGACGGAACGGGGAGTGAGGGAGACCTGGACCCCGTGATGGGGCGTAGGGCTTGTCTCTTGACAAATGCCCTTTGCAGGGCCATCCACCAGCGGCTGCTCCCTAGAAAACCTCCACGCCCTTTGCAGGGCCATCCACCAGCGGCTCCTCCCTCGAGAAACCTCCACACCCTTTGCAGGGCCATCCCACCAGCGGCTCCTCCCTAGAAAACCCCTCCACGCCCTTTGCAGGGCCATCCACCAGCGGCTCCTCCCTAGAAAACCTCCACGCCCTTTGCAGGGCCATCCACCAGCGGCTGCTCCCTAGAAAACCTCCACGCCCTTTGCAGGGCCATCCACCAGCGGCTCCTCCCTAGAAAACCTCCACGCCCTTTGCAGGGCCATCCACCAGCGGCTGCTCCCTAGAAAACCTCCACGCCCTTTGCAGGGCCATCCACCAGCGGCTCCTCCCTAGAAAACCTCCACACCCTTTGCAGGGCCATCCACCAGCGGCTGCTCCCTAGAAAACCTCCACGCCCTTTGCAGGGCCATCCACCAGCGGCTGCTCCCTAGAAAACCTCCACGCCCTTTGCAGGGCCATCCACCAGCGGCTGCTCCCTAGAAAACCTCCACGCCCTTTGCAGGGCCATCCACCAGCGGCTCCTCCCTAGAAAACCTCCACACCCTTTGCAGGGCCATCCACCAGCGGCTGCTCCCTAGAAAACCTCCACGCCCTTTGCAGGGCCATCCACCAGCGGCTCCTCCCTAGAAAACCTCCACGCCCTTTGCAGGGCCATCCACCAGCGGCTGCTCCCTAGAAAACCTCCACGCCCTTTGCAGGGCCATCCACCAGCGGCTCCTCCCTAGAAAACCCCTCCACGCCCTTGGCAGGGCCATCCACCAGCGGCTCCTCCCTAGAAAACCTCCACGCCCTTTGCAGGGCCATCCACCAGCAGCTGCTCCCTAGAAAACCTCCACGCCCTTTGCAGGGCCATCCACCAGCGGCTGCTCCCTAGAAAACCCCTCCACGCCCTTTGCAGGGCCATCCCACCAGCGGCTCCGCCCTAGAAAACCTCCACGCCCTTTGCAGGGCCATCCACCAGCGGCTCCTCCCTAGAAAACCTCCACGCCCTTTGCAGGGCCATCCACCAGCAGCTGCTCCCTAGAAAACCTCCACGCCCTTTGCAGGGCCATCCACCAGCGGCTCCTCCCTAGAAAACCCCTCCACGCCCTTTGCAGGGACATCCCACCAGCGGCTCCTCCCTAGAAAACCTCCACGCCCTTGGCAGGGCCATCCACCAGCGGCTCCGCCCTAGAAAACCTCCACGCCCTTTGCAGGGCCATCCACCAGCGGCTCCTCCCTAGAAAACCTCCACACCCTTTGCAGGGCCATCCACCAGCGGCTCCTCCCTCGAGAAACCTCCACGCCCTGCAGCCAGAACACCCAGTCTCAGCTGCTGGGTCCCTTGTCACCAAATCCCAGCCACCTCTTAACAACAGCCTTTCACAGCAGGGTTTTCTTTCTCTCACAGGAACCAAATCAACCTGAACCAAATCTCATTAATAAAAGACAAGAAATAAATTTTAGCAAAGGCTTTTGCCGAGCCTCCTCTGCAGCAGCACACACTCTGTCAACACCTACCCAACCTCCAGGAACAGAAAGGATTCTCTCAGCAAAATCATCCCCACTGCTCTAGGGCAGCTCCCCTGATCACCAGGCAGATGGGCCCAAGTTTGGACCAGTATTTCCGCATCTGCTCGCACGTCACCCTCCCCGGAGAAAAATGCAGATCTCCCTGGCATCCTCACACTGTGCCACTAATTACTGAGCATTGTCTGGTTTGGAAAGGAAAAAAAAAAGAAGCACATAATTGGAAACTCCCTTTCACTCGGAAGATGTTCCAGGGAACACGGGAGGAAGTCACTGGAGTGTGACTGGTTGTCACCCTGGAGCTGGTGGGTGACAGCAGACGTCAGCACCGTGCAGAGGCTGCAACCTGGGAGGCACACCCTCGGTGGAGACGCTGCCGGGGCCCAGGGCAGACCCTGGATGGCGCTTTTGGAGAGCCTTTGCTTTAGTGCACAGTCTGAGAATCTGCTTGGGTTGTGGAGCCAAACTGCAGGGCCCAGGATGGACACGCCAGCAGGCCACACAGGAGTCCACTCGCTCACACAGGAGCTGTGCCAAAGCACGCGTCCCTAACCAGCCCCTCCAGGGGCACAAGGCGTTCGCGGGAGTCTGCAGGAGGCTTGCTCTGCACTGTCGTCCCTCTGTGGCCTCACGTCCCACTCAAGTCTACTCAGGCTTGTTCCCCAGACAGGAGGGCTCGCCAGCACCCTGGAGCTCCCGACCAGAGGCGAGCAGATCAGGAAGGCGCGTCTCCTTGTCGTGTCTTCTCTGCCGACAGGTTTAAAGAGCAGGGGGTCCGAGGCCCAGCCCCACACCGCCGGTCCTGCCAAATGCAGCCCCTCTCTGGCTGCAAGCCCCGCTCTGCCCGCTCTGCATCGCCTCGGCAGCCTGAGCCCCGTGCGGCACCCTGCAAAGCCAAGGGCTTAACAGATCACTGTGATGCGCTCAGGAAGGGAGGGAAATGGAAACTCACAGACTCCCTGCCGGCAGCTCTGAACAATGTCTTAGAGCAGTGCGGGCTCCAAGCAGCTCAGATAAATTGGAAATCGTTCTTGCTCTGTGGAAGCAGCAATCTGCCACATCTTCCATTGTTCGCGGTGATGCTGGGCTGTGTGATTGCCCTTAAGGGACAGGGTGCTGTAGCTGGGTGCACGGGGCCGAGGACAACCACTCTCTCTGACATCCCTGCAAAGCCCCTGTGGTCTCACTCCCACTGCCCTTGAACTCTCTACGGACATTTGAGGGGGGTTGTTATTAGGGTGACAAACGCATCCCTTTTGCTAAGGACTCTCTCAGACTTAGCACTGAAAGCCCCCTATCCTGGGGAACACCCCAGTTTGGGGGAAAGGTCACCTCACCTGTCTTCCCTATGGTAACTGGCCACTTCCTAACATTGTATCCATGCCTTTCAGAAGCGGCACCCACTCCGTGCCAGGAACTGTCCCGGGTGATGAAAACGCAGGTGCAGCCCCAGCTCACACGGGACAGGCCCCAACAGGGAGTGTGTGCGCGGGCTCTGAGATTACAGGTCCGGAGCAGAGAGAGGCTGTGGGCGGGGGGACAGGAGAGAGGGGACAGGAGAAGCAGCAGCGGCGGAGGGACGAGGGGGCAGATCTGATTCGGTTTAACATAATTACATTTTCTTGACAGCAGGGTGGTAAAATACGCTCCTCTGAGAGCTCAGAACTGCCTATTCTTAAGGAGGGGAGTCTTCACTTAGAAAAATATCTTAAAAGGCCACAGGCGTAGGTGAGATCCTGAGAACTCTTAAAGGCGTGAGGGCTGGCACGTTGTATGCATTAGAGATGAAAAGGCAGCCAACCAAATGGGAGAGGATATTTACAAACAACAGCTCCAACAAGAGGTTACTGGTAAGATCCAAAATATATAAAGAGCACACAAAGCTCAACAACAAACAAGCAAACAAGCCAATTAAAAAGTGGAGAGAGGACCTGAACAGACACTTCTCCCAAGAGGACATACAAGTGGCCAACAGATATATGAAAAGATGCTCATCTTCACTAGCTATTCGAGAAATGCAAATCAAAACTACAATGAGATATCACCTTACACCTGTTAGACTGGCTATTATCAATCAGACAGGTAATACCACTTGTTGGGGAGGCTGTGGAGAAAAAGGAACCCTCTTCCACTGCGGGTGGGAATGTAAACTGGTACAACCACTATGGAAGAAAGTATGGTCGTTACTTTAAAAATTAGAACTAGAACTATCTTATGACCAGCAGTCACTCTACTAAGTACGCAAAAAAACTCAAAAACATTGGTATGCAAAGGCACAGGCACCACCATGTTCATTGCAGCATTATTCACAGAGGCCAAGACATGGAAACAACCCAAGTGCTCTTCAATAGAGGATTGAATAAAGAAGATGTGGTACATGTATACAGTGGAATATGACTCAGCCATAAGAAATGATGACATATTGCCATTTACAACAACATGGATGGGCCTTGAGACCATTACACCAAGTGAAATAATCAGAAAAGACTAAGAACTATATGATTTAACACACAGGTGGGATATAAAACTGAGACTCATGGACACAGGTAACCGTGGAGTGGTTACCAGAGGGAGGGGCTTAGGGGGAGCGGAGTAGAGGACAATATACAGTGATGGAAACGATCTGACTGGGGGTGGTGGGCACACACCACGGTCAACAGTCCAATGCTACAGAAATGTTTACCTGAAACCTATGTCCTCTATTGATTCAAGTCTCCCCACTGAATTTAACTTTCCAAGTAAATCTTTTAAAAATATTAAAAAAGAATCGTGGAGGTGAGAGAGACAGAGAAGAGGTGCGGCTGAAGACGGTAGGGCCAGGAGAGCCCCTCCTAGCAAGGAGGGCTGTTGAAAGACTTCTAAGACTCAGAATGTCGGATATTTGGTTGAGAATTGGTGGTGGTGATGAGCTGTAAGACCTTCCTCTAACTTCCCAAATGTAGTAAAGGTGGCTTCACACTCACAATAACTCATTGAGAGACAGGGGTCCCGTGGAGCTATAAAGGCTCCATGGCTGCCCAATTAACAGAATACAGACCAAGTGATGCTCTGCTAGCATCTGGTGCAGCCCCAAGCCTCAGACACACCTACCTTCTGTCCCTGGGAACCCTGTACTGAGAACCCAGCTGCCACACTGAGAGGGAGCCCAGGTGGCCTGTGGAGATGCCCGATTGGACGGAATCAAGGTCTAAGAGTCCTGCCTCACCTCCCCACCAATGGTCAGCACCAATTTTCTAGCCAGATGAGGAAGCCTTCCTGGAGATGCATAAGCAACATTAATGACTGCTGATGTCCTAAGTCACTGCGTTCAGGGAGGCTGGTACTCAGCCACAGGTCACTAGAACGCTAACTTATATTCACAGCGGCTTTGAATGGGTGGCGTCATGGTGGTGGAGGACAGAGGCTGGTCCACGCCGGGTCAAAGGGGTGCGAGGACGACCAGCACGTGCAGGGATGTTGCAGTGACTCGGAAGCTGAGTGGCAGCTGGGGCTGGAGTCACAGGTGACCACACCAACTGGCAGGCCCCCTGGGAATGGGGAATTGTCAGAAATATTCAAGAGGACATTAAATTTCTTGTCTTTTCTTGAGATAATTTATCAAACATTCAAGAGGCAGAGTAATCACATCTGTGTTCAGGTTTCCCACCTCCTATTGGACAGAATCCACTATACCAGCCCACCCAGGGAAAACAACCTTAACCAGATGTCCACACCTATCTCACAGGGGACCGACCCAGCCCACCCAGGTAAAACAACCTTAACCAGATGTCCACACCTGTCTCACAGGGGACCGACCCAGCCCACCCAGGTAAAACGACCTTAACCAGATGTCCACACCTGTCTCACAGGGGACCGACCCAGCCCACCCAGGTAAAACGACCTTAACCAGATGTCCACACCTGTCTCACAGGGGACCGACCCAGCCCACCCAGGTAAAACGACCTTAACCAGATGTCCACACCGATCTCACAGGGGACCGACCCAGCCCACCCAGGTAAAAAGACCTTAACCAGATGTCCACACCGATCTCACAGGGGACCAACCCAGCCCACCCAGGTAAAACGACCTTAACCAGATGTCCACACCTGTCTCACAGGGGACCGACCCAGCCCACCCAGGTAAAATTACCTTAACCAGATGTCCACACCTATCTCACAGGGGACCGACCCAGCCCACCCAGGTAAAACAACCTTAACCAGATGTCCACACCTGTCTCACAGGGGACCGACCCCACCTGTACACACAAGGAGCCAGGGCTGCTCCCAGCTCAGGTGGTTGAGGGAGGACTCCTTCAGCCAGAAGACAGTGGGTATGATGGCTATTATGACCACCCTATTGGATACACGCACGCCTGGACAAAGTGTAAGGGAAGCAGACCCTGCTCACCCCTCAAGCAGGCAGAGCTGAGCATGATGGAACCCCTCCAGCGCGAAAGTTTCCATGGTTATCGTTCAGCCGACTTCAACTAGAAGATTTACAAGAAAGAAGACACTTACCAATGTTAGATGACTATTTTTGTTTAGTATTTGTTTACCTTTCACGTCATCCCCAATCCTCACATTAATCCCATATTGTACCAACCTGATGTTATAAGTCAATTTATAAACTCTATAAACTGAGGCTCAAAGAAAACAGTAAGTACCCCTGTGTAGGCAGCTTGTGGGGAAAGACCCGGGGTTCAAACCCAACTAGCCTTACTCCTGAGTCCTTTCTAAAGCACCAAGAGATGCAGTCACGCTCATGGTTTGCTTTGGTTTTAAACGAACTCTCAATCGATTCGTGTCTATTTAAGAAAGGACTACGAACATCATTACATAAGTTTTGCAACATAAATAAACAGAACCGCACCAGACTTTGCAGGGGAGCATCTCGCTTTAAACAAAGCTTGTTTCATGCAAGTGGTCACAAGGCGAGTGACCTGAGGAACGTTAACGGCTGAGCTCAGTCGCCCCTGTGACTGCACCTGCCCTCAGCCCTCACTGCCCGACGGGCGCTGCCCCACAGCCACGGGCCGGTCAGAGAGCAACACCAGCAGGGCAGGAATCTGTTTACTCCTGACGCCTGTGACAGTGTCCGCTCTATGTGTTTTTTATTGAAGGAACCTCTTTCACAGATAACTCAATACAAACTGTTTGAAAGAAAAATGTGTTTTGTTATTACTTGGGATAAAAAAAGGCAATAATGTTGGAATAAAACGCAGATAAAAAAAAATGAGATCACAGAATAAAAGATATGAGATTTGGCAATTTAAGCTGAGCCACTCGAAGGTTGGGTGACTCGTAAACAAGCTGAACGGGCGATTTGGCCAACATTTTGTAACTGCCTACTGTGTGCTGGGAACTCTAAAGCCCTCCCCCGCTTTAAGCGATGACTTAAAATGCTAGGTCATAATCTGTAAAAAGAAGAGACTCATGTGGAGGGAAGGTCCCCACCTCTGACAATATGACGGAGGAACCAGAGTGAGTCACTGCACGGAGGCTGACCCCCCCTGCCACCTTCTCTTAGGGGAGGGCCCGGTTTCCCAGCTCCCTCTGTGCGTGGGGAGGGACACGGGCCGGAGTTCTGGCCACTGAGACGTTCACCAGAGCCCTCAGTGCATGGCCTCCTGACACGGGAACGGCCGCACAGACACGTACTCCCCCTGCCTCGGCGGCAGCCACCGCAACCATGAGGGTGAGAACGGCAGAACTGCCGGCTCCGATACTGCTGCGCTACTGCATCGGCGCTCAGCGCTGTCTCCAGACTTCCTGCCGTTCAAGAAAAATAAACCCTGAGCCATTTAAGCCCTCGTGAGCCGAGCTGGTTTCTTTTAGCCAAAATTTTCTCACCCGGTGTATTCCTTGAAGTATGAGAAGGGGATGCAATGGATACATACTCTTCTTTATATTGATAACAACAGAAAACAGAGGTTGAGATAATTAACAATTAGAGATAATGGCAATAAAAAAAAAAAAAAAAACAGGACACATATCTTCAAGATCACTAGGAAAAATGACCAGACAACATAATCCACATATCAAAGACAGTAACAAGGAAGCATAAACACAGAAAACGATGATAACGTGGAAGTCAAGCATATCATAGCCATTACTATAAAAATGTAAATGGGCCTGACCTGTGGTGGCGCAGTGGATAGAGCATCAACCTGGAAATGCTGAGGTCACCGGTTCGAAGCCCTGGGCTTGCCTGGTCAAGGCACATGTGGGAGTTGATGCTTCCAGCTCCTCCCCCCTTCTCTCTCTCCTCTCTCTCTCCTTCTCTGTCTCTCTCTCTCCCCTTTCTCTCTCCTCTCTATAATGAATAAAAAAAAATTAAAAAAAAGAAAATTAAAAAAAAAATGTAAATGGGCTGAACTTTCTAGTAATGATAAAATTTCTTGTATTGGTACATACATAGCCAAGTATGTCTACCAAAGACATACCAACAAAGTGATGGAAAAACATTAAAGGCAGAAGAAGTAGTTACAAAAGTATTTCTATAATTAGAATAATATATTTAATAAGAGATTAAATAATAAAAACCTTATTACCTCCTACATGGATATAGGCATGGAAAGGCATCTGGTGAAGTTCAACATTTATTTCCGAGAAAAATTTTTTAATAAAATCAACTTAGAAGGAAACTTGTTTTATTGTAAAGAATCACTATCTTCATACAATGCCACACTGAACAGTAAGGTACTTATAGAATTACACCAATGTCTATAAAAAGATAAGAATCACCACCATTTTTGTACCTAACAGTGTTCTATTAAAAGTAATTAGAGGCCCTGGCCGGTTGGCTCAGCAGTAGAGCGTCGGCCTGGCATGCGGGAGACCTGGGTTCGATTCCCGGCCAGGGCACATAGGAGAAGCGCCCATTTGCTTCTCCACCCCCCCTCCTTCCTCTCTATCTCTCTCTTCCCCTCCCGCAGCCAAGGATCCATTGGAGCAAAGATGGCCCCGGCGCTGGGGATGGCTCCTTGGCCTCTGCCCCAGGCGCTAGAGTGGCTCTGGTCGTGGCAGAGCATCGCCCCCTGGTGGGCAGAGCCTCACCCGTGGTGGGCGTGCCGGGTGGATCCCGGTCGGGCGCATGCGGGAGTCTGTCTGACTGTCTCTCCCCATTTCCAGCTTCAGAAAAATACAAAAAAAAAAAGTAATTAGACATTCCAAAATGAACTGTTGAAAGAGACAAATGTTATTTTCATACCTCCCCCACAAAACCATCACAAAAATAAGTCTCCCTGATATAAGAGAATCATCTAAAAAGCTTTTGAGCCTGACCTGTGGTGGCGCAGTGGATAAAGCGTCGACCTGGAAATGCTGAGGTCGCTGGTTCGAAACCTTGGGCTTACCTGGTCAAGGCACATATGGGAGTTGATGCTTCCAGCTCCTCCTCCCTGTCTCTCTCTGTTTCTCTCTCTCCTTCTCTCTCTCTTCTCTAAAAATGAATAAATAAAATTTTTTAAAAAATCTAAAAAAAAAAAAAGCTTTTGAGATACTAAAGTCACTAAAGCCACACAATCACCACTAAGAAAAACATAATAAGAATTACAGGTGTCACAGCCCCTCAAATATGCCATACCTGAGGGTAATCTCAACAGGACACGTGCAGGACTTTCATGGAAAACACTGAGAAATCTAAGATGATGAAGAAATGCAGAGGCATATCATATTCTTGAGTAAGAAGACATAATGCAGTAAAAACAGCAAAACTTTTTGAATTAAACTATAAATTTAATGAAATTCCAATTGAAATCCTAACATGAGGTTTTCTGAGGCTTAGCAACGTGATTCTAAAGTTTACCAAGAAGAATAAATGTATATGATCAGCCTAAAAGTTATGAGAGAGAGGGAGAGAAGGAAGGAGGAAGGGAGAGAGAGAGGAGGGTAGTGGCGCAGAAGCAGGCTGTCTCAACAAAACATAACACTGAATTAAAACCGTGTTACTACTCAGAAACCATCATAGAGAGCTCCAGAATCAAAATTCAAGTACAGTATGTGTAAGAGCGACATTTACAATCAATAGCACAGAAGTGGGTAATTAATTCAACAGGTGTGACAACCAGTTCATCACTCAGGATGGAAGCAAGGTTGGACCGCTACTCTGTAACTTGCGTCACAGTCAGTTCCCTGTGGATTCATGATCCCAGGGTCAAACGGGAAGAATGAACTTGGAGAGAATAGTTGCCTTATGTATAATGTGTTGACGCAGAAACAGATCTCCTAAATAAGAAAACAAAAAGCACCCCATAAAGAAAAGATGGTGAGAAGACAGGAAAAGGTGAGTCACAAAAGAAAATGTCCACGTTCGAACTCACCAGAGACGAAATGAATTCAGTAACAATATACAATTTCTCGCTTGGAAGCTTGGGAAATACTTTGGAAGACATTCATGCTTACTGGTGGTCACATCAAGATGAACTGGATGGAAAGGCACGTGCCGCTACCGAGGGTGCACAATGCTGTCACGCTGGTCGGACAACATCTTCAGAAGTAACCTCAGGTGAAAACAAAGAAATGCAGGGTGAGGGCTACTGCACACGGAGCTGAGCTTTGTGCTTGCTCTCCTCCCACTCGGGTCAGCCCACAGGCGGCAGGATGCGACCCCAGCCCCACCACCGGGGAGGCGGAAGGCAGGTAGGAGCGTGCCCCTCCCCCAGGGCCACTGGTGCAGAGACACCACCTGGCTCGGTCTCTCCCCTCCGGGAAGCACACTCTGCCAGGGCTCCCAGAGTGCCCTCAGTCAGAGCAGAGCCACTGAGTCTTCCCGTTCGGACTGAAATCCCAGGTGAAGGATTCTTTCCTCTTAGCGATGCCGGTGTGTTCTACCCCTGGTTTCAGGCTGGAGGCCAAGCCAGCAGGCTCACAGAGTGTATCTGAGGCCATCTGTTGCACAGCGGCTGCTGGCTCGTCAGACGTATCTGTAGCCCTAACTCACACCAGACAGCATACACCATGGCTGGCTTCTCCCGCAGTTCAGGGACACACAGGTGGATCCTCAGAGCAGTGGCGTGGCTCCCGATGCCGAGTGCACTCCCTAATGCGGGCAGCTTGGCCCTCCGTGGGGGTCGACAGGAGCTGAAGACCCCCAAGCTCAAGGCACACCCAGGGCGAGGACCGGGATGCCTGGTTCTTAAACGCCAGGTTCGATGCGAGAGAAGCCAACTGATATTTCAGGGAAACTTTTTTAAAGAAGAGTCACAGTTCCCATGCCCAAGATGTGCATATTATCTTGCCCTAATATGAAGACACAAGAGCGTCACCCACACGAATATCCTCCACCCTCTAACTCCTTGAAAATCCCATGCTGCACTGCACTTTGCCATTTGGCAACATCTGTTAAACAGCTACTAGGTCCAAGCACTTTATAAAGAAAGGACAGTAAAGACAAGCCAAGAACACTAAGCCACTATGCCTGCTCTTCAGCTTCCCACGGTCTACTTGAAGAAACAGACGTATAAGCAAATAACTAGAGCTCTGAGAGTCCAGGGGAAGGTTTGAGTGGGTGGCTCTGGGGCTCTGGAAGGCGATGCTCTACCCGCCGCCCCCGAGGAGGCCGAGAACCGTGATGGGGAAAGTCTCATCTGAGCTGTCAGGAAGAGCTTTCACACGGGCAGGGTGACACGCAGAAGCAGAGGGAGCAGGAAGTGCTATCTGCATGAGCTCTGGTCACCTGGGTGACTTTACACCCACGTCTGGCCTCCCCGGACATGACCATTAAGTCCAATTTGGTACAGGTTGTAGTTTTTAGCTAAGAAGTCCAGGGGCCCAGGGGTCCTGAACAGAGACTCCAGGGACCCGCAGCCTGTAAAGTCAGGTGCGTCTTCCTGGTCCCCAGCCTTCGTCAGATTCTTAGGGGACATCATTCCCAGGGGCCCCTGCGTTGTGAACGAGGGTTAATTCTTGCTTCGCTGAGCTGTGCTTCACGAAAGGCCTTGAACAAGAGCACCACAACATCTCCTAGGCACTGTCAACATCTCAGGGGAGCTGGCACCTTTGTGGGGAGGCAATGAGACGTCCTCTTTCACAAATGCCCTCCACCATTCCATGGCAAGTTGAAGTTCTGGGCGCTAAGAGGAAGCTGACCAAGGTGAGGTCCTCCCATACCGTGTCTCCTCTAGTGCTGGGCTCAGGGGCAGGTGTGTAGTCACAGTGTCCGGGGATGCGAATTCACCCGTGTATACGTCACTGTGCAAAAATAACTGCGTCACCACTAGGGACCAAGCAGTATGATAGACAGAAAGGATATATACACTTGAACCAGTCCAACCAAATCCCGGCCCTCAAGGACTTCTGGTCCAGAGCAGGGCTTCTCAACCTCTGCCGACTGCCGTGACAGGCCAGGCCGCCTTCCTGTGGGGTGGGGTTCCTGGGCCCTGGAGGGTGCTCAGAGCAGGGCTTCTCAACCTCTGCCGACTGCCGTGACAGGCCAGGCCGCCTTCCTGTGGGGTGGGGTGGGGTTCCTGGGCCCTGGAGGGTGCTCAGAGCAGGGCTTCTCAACCTCTGCCGACTGCCGTGACAGGCCAGGCCGCCTTCCTGTGGGGTGGGGTGGGGTTCCTGGGCCCTGGAGGGTGCTCAGAGCAGGGCTTCTCAACCTCTGCCGACTGCCGTGACAGGCCAGGCCGCCTTCCTGTGGGGTGGGGTTCCTGGGCCCTGCAGGGTGCTCAGCAGTACCTGGGCCCCCACCTCCGAGACGCCAGCAGCGCCCTCTCCCCAGCTGGGGTAACCAAAACTGTCCTCAGACATTTCAAAATGTCTCCTGGGCAGCCTTGGACTTTGTCAGACACTTTGCACAGCAATTTCGCTTTCAGGAGCTCAGGAAAACAGCAAGAGAGTTCAGCACCACTTGGCTCTGAATGAAGACACGAAGCCATGTCAGAAATTCTAGCCCTGGTCTCCATCACCTAGGATACAAGTTCAGGTTTACAGACACATTACTGACAACGCCGAAACCCCAAACCAAAATAAACAGAGCATCTGCGTTCAGGTTGGGGAAGCTCATCTGTAAGGACCCTCTCATAACCAATGTCACATGGAACTGTCACAGTGCATAGCCATACCAGCCACAGAAATACTCAAAATTAAAATTATAAACCACATGAGGAGACAGTGGATCATGACAGAGGGCTACCATACACAACAAGCAGAATTTATATTTCTAAAGACTTGGAAAAATCAAAGAGGCTAAAAGGGGTAAAATAATTAAGATAAGCCCTTATGAAAGGACAACAGAAAGAAATGTGCACTTGATAGGGAGAACCAAACAGAACTGCTAGAAATGAAAAAGACAGCCACTGATATCTGAAACTCAAAGGAGGGATTAAACACAAGATGAGATGTGACTGGAACACAGCTGAGGAAGACACTGACTGCACCCCAGAGGAATGAAGAGAGTGGGAATCACAACAAGACACTGAGACAGAGACAACAGAGCCTGGGGCCCCTGCACACCCACCACCTCAGACCCCGCACGCAGGAGTCACTAAGAGAAGTGTTTGTCTAGTAACAAACGAGCATCAGAGAGTGAGAGTCAAGACAGCGGTAACAAAGGGCAGGAACTGTGTGGAGAACAAAGTGGTCTTTGGTTATAAAAATTCACAATCATTACTAATTTGGGGAGGTTAAGAAATTAGGTGAAAGTTAAATACTCAAAGCAGCGCCTTGGAAAACAGAGGGGAACACACTGAAAAAACTGGATAACTTCCCGTTGTTCAACTTCAAAGTGTATCAAAGCAAGTGAGTGCACGTTAAAAATTTAAGGCTGGCTCTTCTAAGAACTGCGATTGAATGTGGGACTCCCGCACCAGTCCAGGGAAGTGAAGGGAATAAAGAAACTGACCAGTTATGCAGTCGACACTAGAAGACTGAAAAGAAGAAAAAAGTCAAAGAAAAAGATGATGGGAAATACCAAATAATATTATAGACGTGCACCCTACATTCATCATTAATCACAATAAACGTAAGTGGATAAAACATGGCAGTTAAAAGAGATTTTGACTGGAATTTATCTACCTATATGCTGCTTAAAACCACTGTAATAACACCAAAAATGAGGAGGATGGAAAGATGTCAGACATTTGGCAAAGACCCCAGCCTCCTGTGGGCCGACCCTGTAAGGGAGCCCTCGATATGCCCCAAAACCAGGAGGTCATCTTGAAGAAGCAGGAATTCCGAAACCCCTCGCTCCGGTGAACTTTGGGAACCGTCTGAAAAGGCACAACCAGGCTGGCTTCTCAGCCCGGCCCACGCCTCTGCACCAGACTCTCCCGGCTGCTGGGGGGGGGGGGGGCACACAGAAAGGTCAGCAAGCCAGAGAGTCCCAAAACTGGAATATCAGTAAACAAAGACATGAAAAGGCCAGGAGAACGTTCTGATGGGAGTTGCCGTCTGCCCGGGAGGAAAGGTGTTGCGTCACCGTTGGTCATGGGTGTTGATGGAACTTGACAAGCTGCTTCTACAATCTTTTGGATGAGGCACTGACCTCTCTGTTACCTGCAATTAAGGCCATACTGGATCAAAGAGACATTATTGGCCTCGGGATAAAAATAGAGCTTGGAACAGAAGAGCACAGAAATAACTACCTGGGAGCCTGTTAATGTGGTTTATCAGAGGGACCCTTCAGTAACTGATGCTGGTACAATAAGCCAAACATATGGAAATAATCTAATTGGATCCACACAAGTACACAGATGAATTCCAGATGGAGTCAAGCCATAAATACTAAAGGAAAACTAAAACTTTTGGGGACAATAATGGTAATCTAACATTTCCTGAGTGATTTTCAGGCCTCTGGACACTTTTTTGAGGACATTACATGAGTTAATTCCATTAAATATGAAAAATGATTCAAGGAACCATATTATCCCCACTTTAATATAAATGAGAAGCCTGGGTCCAGAGAGAGGCAGCTTCTAAGTCCCAGGACTACTACGTATCAGCACATTCCTATGCTACAATACAGAGAAGCATTTCTTTATTATAGGAGCAGGTAAGTTCTTCTTAAATGAGACCCCAAAGCACAATCTGTACAAGAAAAGATGGATAAGTCTGACTATCCTAAACTTTAGAATCTTTCTTTGACAAACGACACGATATGCCACATTAAAGACAAGTTCCAATCTAAAAGAAAATCAAGTCTTTGCAATACATATAGCTGACAAATAAATAGTATCTAAACTGTATAAATAACTCTAAAATTCAATAAGGAATGTGCACTCGAAGCCAATAGGAAAATCGGCATGTCACCGAAGGGGAGACAGAGAAGCAAATGGAACGTGTTTAAAGTAAGCACAGGGAACACAGTAACAGTGAAGTAACTGTGGATGGTGCCGGGCAGGGACTTGAAACATTGGGGGAATCACTTTGTACAATAAAATGATTGTCTAACCACCATGCTATACACCTGAAACTAATACAAAATAATACTGAAAAAAATAAAAAGCAACAACAATAGTAACAACATCCAGAAAAACTTCCCAAGTAACACAGTAACCACGAATGAATCGAGTGAGAAAATGTTACTTCCACGCCCTCAGGAGGGGCTCCTGTTCCTCTGACAGCACCGTGGTGACAAAGCTATGAGCTGCTAGGGAATATGTATTAAAACAGCCCCTTTGGAGGGAGATAGGTGCCCAGAGGCGGTGTATCTCGGGGGAGTCTGGGGGGTCCTGCACCCTGCTTCCTGAGGTGTCTCCTCAGAGACAGTCCCCGCACACTTTGCCACGGAGAAAGACTTCTTTCTTCCCCTGTGTCTGTAGGCCCCACTCCCTCTGTGGAAGCCCATGGAAACTCCCACACAGAGTATAATGAGGCATTAAACACAGCTTTGAAGACGGATGTTTAACCACAGGGAAAAACATTCACAGTATATTGTTAGAGGGAGAGGGATTCAAAACATTATGTACAATGAGATCCAAAGAGAAAATGTGCACGAGCTATGCTCTAAACATCCCGTGTTCTTCCTGTGTGGTCTCCACGCCCTCCTTCTCTTCCCAGTTACAGGTCTTGTTTCAAAAATTTAAATTGTCATGAATGGTGCGATTTTGTGATTAGAAATGGTTTTTAAACCCATGTTTCAAATAAATGCACTAGTTATATATGTTTATTAAGGTATCACATTTATTTAGTATTAAATATATATTTATGCACAAACACGTATTATATTATTAAACATATGATTTTTTATCTCATGCTCTGTGCTCAGCTAGCGCGTGATCTCAAGGCCCACTTCCGAGGTGGGCAGACTGAGGCTGAGCATAGCAGGCAGCCTGCCAGGACCAGGAGCTGTGCCCGGCTGATGCCACCACCATGCTGCTTGACCAGACACCCAGCTGAACCCACAAGCTAAGTGTCCGGGTGAGGCGGAGGCAGGACCAGGTCCCCGGGCTGCCCCCCACAGTGTATGTACCTCTGAGGCAGGACCAGGTCCCCGGGCTGCCCCCCACAGTGTATGTACCTCTGAGGCAGGACCAGGTCCCCGGGCTGCCCCCCACAGTGTATGTACCTCTGAGGCAGGACCCCGGGCTGCCCCCCACAGTGTATGTACCTCTGAGGCAGGACCAGGTCCCCGGGCTGCCCCCCACAGTGTATGTACCTCTGAGGCAGGACCCCGGGCTGCCCCCCACAGTGTATGTACCTCTGAGGCAGGACCAGGTCCCCGGGCTGCCCCCCACAGTGTATGTACCTCTGAGGCAGGACCAGGTCCCCGGGCTGCCCCCCACAGTGTATGTACCTCTGAGGCAGGACCAGGTCCCCGGGCTGCCCCCCACAGTGTATGTACCTCTGAGGCAGGACCAGGTCCCCGGGCTGCCCCCCACAGTGTATGTACCTCTGAGGCAGGACCCCGGGCTGCCCCCCACAGTGTATGTACCTCTGAGGCAGGACCAGGTCCCCGGGCTGCCCCCCACAGTGTATGTACCTCTGAGGCAGGACCAGGTCCCCGGGCTGCCCCCCACAGTGTATGTACCTCTGAGGCAGGACCAGGTCCCCGGGCTGCCCCCCACAGTGGACCTCTGTATCTGGCTGTACCCTTGTACGTCCAAAGGATGAGACCTCAGGTGTGGGCGAGTCCCCAGTCCCCCCTAGTTTCACCAGATGCAACAGCTCAAGGGGGGAGTCCCCCTTGACCGACGACAGCAGAGGAGGCCACGCCCGTGTGATCACTACTGGGCCCGTGCCCAGGAGAGAGGGGCTTCCGGGCCTCTCCTGCAGACCTCAGCTGACTCCACGGCCTGGGGCCCCCGCGGTCACCCTCGTCATCCCACAGGTGCTCCCACCAACAGGCCCACACGAGCCTCCTTTTCCACTTGTCCTGGTCCTTTTACACACACAAGACCAAACCAGAAATGCCCACTGGAACACAAAAGTGTCCCCTGAAGATCGTGGCAAGTCAGACCCAGGTCTACCAGCCGCCCGCCCTCCCTGCCGGCGTGCCAGTCAGCCTCCCGGGGGATGCGGGGAGGTCGGACTTGGGCGCACACTTCAGTCCTTCCTCCCACTCCTCTCCTCTCTGCGTCGAGGCTAACACCGGGGAAAATGAAGATGACAGAACTTCTGACGCCAAACCACCCAAGTGCCACCTAACCTGCATCGATGACACAACCCATCTGGACAACACGGGCGGATCTCACAGGTGGGGCACTGAGTGGCGGCCGCCAGGCACAAGAGGCAAGGCCTGCCGTGTGGCTCTGTCATGCGAAGTTCAACAGGAGGGTAACCTCCCCTGCGAGCTCTGAAGGCGAGGCAGTGGCACGTCTGGGGTGGGGCTGGGGTGCGGGTACCCCCCCTGGGGGACGGGGTGCTCCTTTTCCGCGTCGGCTGCTCAGTCTGCGTGCTGGGGTCATCCTCACGTGTTGTTCACTCCGCGATCATTCACCGATTTGCAAGCGGACTTCTGTGCTTTCCTGGGTGTGGGTTTTACTTCAATAAAGGTTTGAAAATCGCCAAGCCGAGGGAGGGTGTTCTTGTCCTGAGATGCCGGTGGCCTCCCTCAGAAGGAACAGACACAGGGGCTGATGAGGTGGAGAGTGGGGGCCACGGGGACAGTCAGGAAACGAACAGCACGGTGGGACATTGTGTGTGAACTGATCCTCTGCACTCGTTCACACAGAGAGGTCAGCAGGGGTGTGAGCTGTCCCCTCTGCACCGTTCACACAGAGGTCAGCAGGGGTGTGAGCTGTCCCCTCTGCATCGTTCACACAGAGAGGTCAGCAGGGGTGTGAGCTGTCCCCTCTGCACCGTTCACACAGAGGTCAGCAGGGGTGTGAGCTGTCCCCTCTGCATCGTTCACACAGAGAGGTCAGCAGGGGTGTGAGCTGTCCCCTCTGCATCGTTCACACAGAGAGGTCAGCAGGGGTGTGAGCTGTCCCCTCTGCACTCGTTCACACAGAGAGGTCAGCAGGGGTGTGAGCTGTCCCCTCTGCATCGTTCACACAGAGGTCAGCAGGGGTGTGAGCTGTCCCCTCTGCATCGTTCACACAGAGGTCAGCAGGGGTGTGAGCTGTCCCCTCTGCATCGTTCACACAGAGGTCAGCAGGGGTGTGAGCTGTCCCCTCTGCATCGTTCACACAGAGAGGTCAGCAGGGGTGTGAGCTGTCCCCTCTGCACTCGGTCACACGGTGAGGTCGGCAGGAGCAGCTCGGCCCTCTCCCTCCCAGGGCACTTGGTGACATCTGGAGACAGTCTGGGTTTTGTCACGACCAGGGGTGCTGGCAGCGCATGTTGGGTGGAGCCAGGAACGCTGCCCCTACACAGGCGCAGGACCAGCCTGCCCTCCTGTCACTGACAGGAGACAGACAGGAGACTGACACCCAAGGTCCCGGGAGCCAGGGTTCCTGACTGCTGACCCCAAACTTCAAGCTGCACGAGCTTGTTGCTGGTGGCCCTGTAGGCTGGTCCCAACTTTCAGACTCAGGGTGCCCAAATGTTCAGCTGGGATATGACGCCAGCCCGCACCTCCCCTGGGAGTTCATATAAACTAGGAAAATCCCACTCAGTTCAGGAAATCAGACAGCGAGAACATTTTCAGGAACAAAGAAACGCCCTGTTCTCCTTGTTACTGCTTTAGTGTGAGAGAGCCTGGGAGGAAATGCCAGCCGGGGATCACCACGAGGAGTCTGTGGTGTTGCTACACTGCGCAGGTGGACGCTGGTTAAACAAAACGCTCGAGAAGTGGAACCCCTCACGGGGTGCAGACAGGCCCCGCGGCATTTCCTTCATCATCCGGTCGTGTCTTCAGGGGCAGGGAGGGGAGACCCTTCTCTTTAAGCAATTTATCTTCTTTCACCCAGAAGATCAGGCCACGTGGCTGCAAAGTCAAAGCAGACCATCACAAAACTCTGCGGGACACTTTCTGGAAAACGTAGGCAGTTTCGATCCACCTGTCCATTCAAACAGAGCGGAGCCTGTGCGGGGCGTGGGGTAGCATCACTGCGATGGGTTCTGCCTCAGCCACACAGGCCGTGGGTTGTGATGACGTCCCCACGGGCGTTTCCCCAGACCTCGACCATCTCAGCCTGAGATATTGGCGTAAAATGCATGCCGAGCTCTGCCACTGTGAAAATGCATCCGACCCAAAGTGCTGGCTCCCCATCGCCTCCCTGGCAGTGTGCTGGGCGCTGGGAGGAGGGAGGGCAGTGAGACAAAGAAGTGGGAGGTGCCCGGGCTCTCTGCCCTCAGCAGTCTGAGACCCAGGAGGAGAACAAGCCCCCTCAGTGGAGGGCTACATAAGAACAATAAGGACCAGGTCACATGGTAGCAATGCACAAGCAATTTCAGAAAGATCTAGCGTCTCTAGAGGTGATCTCTGTGTTCTATAGACACTCAGCATCCATCACAGCTGCATGGGAGAGTCTTTATCTTGTCAAAGTTCCCCGAGGAACTGAGAAGCGGCCGGGGTGGCGATGACAGCTGGCCAGCACTGCCAGGGCGTGACACACACCTCGACACGAGCACAAGGACAGCCATCTGCATACGTGCGGGCACTGTGCTGAGCACAGACACGGCTTGCTCGTGGGACCCTCTCCGGATTAAGATCCAACGCCACTCCCGATGAAGAAACTGAGGCCCAGGGAGCCTAAGCCGCTTACTCAGCGTGCACAGCAGTGCTGGCTCAGGCAGGGCCCACCCAGAGCTCGGTCTCAGACTCTGCCCTGCACCTTGGCCAGCAGGGCGTGCAGCCACCCAGAGCTCGGTCTCAGACTCTCCCCTGCACCTTGGCCAGCAGGGCGTGCAGCCACCCAGCGGTCTCAGACTCTGCCCTGCACCTTGGCCAGCAGGGCGTGCAGCCACCCAGAGCTCGGTCTCAGACTCTCCCCTGCACCTTGGCCAGCAGGGCGTGCAGCCACCCAGCGGTCTCAGACTCTCCCCTGCACCTTGGCCAGCAGGGCGTGCAGCCACCCAGCAGTCTCAGACTCTCCCCTGCACCTTGGCCAGCAGGGCGTGCAGCCACCCAGCGGTCTCAGACTGGCAGTCATCCCGAGCACGTGAAGCAAGACCTGACTGTGGTGGCCTGGGCCCTCCCTGCCCATCATGCTCCCGGAGTCACCAAAGAGTTAGACAACTGCTCCTGGGTGAGCTGTGGGAAGAGAAACACCCGGACAACTGGACGGGATGCTGGAGGACAGGGCCAGTGTGCCGCCCCAGCCTTCTCCCCACCCCCGCCACCTGCCCCCAGGCCAGCCCCCACGGCCCCTTCACAACCTGGTGACTAGGACCCAGCTGCAGTGCCTCATGAGGAAAACCAGCAGCGCTTCGGTGTGGATGCCTGGGGTGTGTATTCCTCCGGGAACTCACACAGCAGTCTGTCAACACTACTCACTGTCCCTTACAGCCCATGACCTTCTCAGGGACGGGGGCGACATGAGACTCACCTCCCTGTACACCCAGGGTCTGGCACACAGTAGGTACTCAATAAATGTATGTGAAAAGGGTTTAATTCCCAAAGGAGCCACTATTCCCCCAAATGCATCTCAAAACCACAGCAGCAATAACAGAACTGCATTTGTCATCTGACTCTTCCTGAAACTGCCTTTGGTCCATTCCGCACTGTGTCAGGCCCAGGGACAGACGGAAAGCACGTGTCCTTCTGTCTCCTCCGAGGAGGATCCATGTGCACAGCCCGAAGTCTAGGGTGAGGCAGGATGTGGTGAGTGCTGGATCAAACATGGGGTAAGGAAGGTGTCAGAGCACAGACCTGAGTGGTTGTTTGCTGCTGTAACAAGCTCACAAACGCCGACTCCCGCTGGACTCTGGGGCGCGTGTGTCACAGAAGCTGCCTGGGCACTACTCGCCGAGGGGGTGGTCAGCAGTGAGTGTGGGTGGCTGCCTCTCAGGGGGAAGATGGGGCCGTTCCCCAGCCTGCGCCTCAGTGTCTGTCTGTGAAGTGGGAGGGGGGCAGGGCCTCCCAGGAAGCTGCTGAGTGGAGTGAACGGGGGACGTGGGGGGTGTGAGCTGTCCCCTCTGCATCGTTCACACAGAGAGGTCAGCATGGGTGTGAGCTGTCCCCTCTGCACTCGTTCACACAGAGAGGTCAGCAGGGGTGTGAGCTGTCCCCTCTGCATCGTTCACATGGTGAGGTCGGCAGGAGCAGCTCGGCCCTCTCCCTCCCAGGGTGCTTGGTGACATCTGGAGACAGTCTGGGTTTTGTCACGACCCGGGGTGCTGGCACCACCCCTCCACTCTGTACTGACGCTTCACGGGCGGGTCCAGTCTCCAGGTGTCTCTGAGAGACCTGGTTTTCACACCCGCACCACCCGGGGCTGCTCCTGTTTCCACAGCACCACACGGCAGCACCCCGTCCTACTGGAACCCTGAGACCAGGGCAGGGCAAGGCCCCCGTTCTCCCCACCCAACACCCTGCACAGGAACCGCTCACCTAGTCACACACAGTGCTGCTTGGTAACCACAAACTGAAAGAAAGCCATTTCAGGGTCTACCTAAAAGTTCTTTTTTTTTCATTAGTCAAATTCCTGCTATTCTTTCATTTTTATTTCTTTCCCCTACTCTTTCTCATGACAGTCGAGCCAGTTAAAAGACTCCATTTATATAGTTAAATAAGAGCTCCATTTAATCGTGCTATCCTGTGCTGATTTTAAAGGCTGATATAAAGGATGTAGATTTCCAAAACTCAACACTCATTTTTGAATATTGATTATGTGCCAGGTACTGGGAAGAATGGATTCCCAAGCCCTCCTCTGCTCTCTGGGCTCACAGTGAGCTCTGGGGAAGGGGTGGGGGTGGCACACACGGATGACGATAGTGTCACATGGTGTGAGAGCACAGCCCCAGAGCCAGGGTGCCTGGGCTGCAGGCCTGGCCTGGCTGTGACCTTGTCCAAGTGCCGAGTGCAGACAGGGCCGCGGGCCGGAGGAGTAAACGAGAAACCCGCGTAAGCCCTGCGCGGTGGGCCCCTGCCACGTGGCCTGAGGACAACGGGGGTGGGCTGCATCATCGCCCCCTCCTCCCACGCCCCTGGCTGTGTGCCATCATCGCCCCCTCCTCCCACGCCCCTGGCTGGGTGCCCTGCCAACGCCCTGCTACCCGGCACCCCTCCCCACAACTGGAGTTTGCTTCTGGCTGAAATTCAGCCCTGACAGGAGGGCCTCTGCCTTGACCTGCTGGCTCCTGACCTGCCGCCAGGCTGGCATACACAACCTTGAGCCTTTGACCCCGGGGGCCTGCCTGGGGTGCTCCGGTGGGGCCGACCCCTCTGCCCTGCCCGAGTCCACTGCACCTCCCCACCCTGGCATGACACTCCAGGATCAAGTTCTCAGGCTTCAACCTTTGCTATCTGTGACCTTAGACTGAAACCAGGTCTGGGACACAGCCCCAGCCTGGACGCACCTGCAGGGGCCACTGAGCACCTCAGCCGCTGTCGTTTCTGCCAACACCCAGAACGTCCACCTCCCCCTTTAAGATCCAACCTCGGACTCTGTATGAATCCCACGCCTGCGTTTGTGCTTTGAAAGCCAGGGAGTTTGCTTTGCCTGCGTGTGCATTACGGCGACAGTAACAACAACGAAATCTCCATGTGGGTGAAATGAGCAGCTTAACAGAAAGCAACACCCTAACTCTCGGCAATGCTGATAGAGCAGAGCTCTGCGTCACCTACACACAGACAGACAAGAGGCGCCTCAGAGACAGGAGAGAGTTGACTGCCCGTGCAGAGGCTGGGGAACTGGCAGCCTGCCTGGGACGCGTCCTCCGTCCTCCTAAACCACTCACTCGACGGGACTCATCACGGTCGCCACACCCCTGAACCTTTCTGTGCTGGGAGCACTGTGCGGTACGCTTCATGTCTAAAGGGCTGCACGACATGAAGACCCCTGACTGCAGGCAGGCATCCTCTGCAGACACCACGGCTGTCTTGTCTCTCGGCTGCAGCAACGTAAGCCAGGCTCCTGGGCGCTCTGAGTCCTGCCCCTGCCAGGAGCCTGGCGCTGGCCTCCACCTGGGGAGGGCACACAGGTCGCGGCCATGCGTTGTGCCGACTGGTTCTGCTTCTCATTTGCGGCTCACATTTCCCCCAGTAATACCAAGCCTGATCCGAGCTGCTCCAGTCCACACAACTGACTGCCCGCCGTGCCCGCTCTGCTCCTGACCTCTGCCTGGTGGAGGGGCATCCCGCCATGCCCGCTCTGCTCTGCTCCCGACCTCTGCCTGGTGGAGGGGCATCCCGCCATGCCCGCTCTGCTCCTGACCTCTGCCTGGTGGAGGGGCATCCCGCCATGCCCGCTCTGCTCTGCTCCCGACCTCTGCCTGGTGGAGGGGCACCCCGCCATGCCCGCTCTGCTCTGCTCCCGACCTCTGCCTGGTGGAGGGGCATCCTGCCATGCCCGCTCTGCTCTGCTCCTGACCTCTGCCTGGTGGAGGGGCATCCTGCCATGCCCGCTCTGCTCTGCTCCTGACCTCTGCCTGGTGGAGGGGCATCCCGCCATGCCCGCTCTGCTCCTGACCTCTGCCTGGTGGAGGGGCATCCCGCCATGCCCGCTCTGCTCTGCTCCTGACCTCTGCCTGGTGGAGGGGCATCCCGCCATGCCCGCTCTGCTCTGCTCCTGACCTCTGCCTGGTGGAGGGGCATCCCGCCATGCCCGCTCTGCTCCTGACCTCTGCCTGGTGGAGGGGCATCCCGCCATGCCCGCTCTGCTCTGCTCCTGACCTCTGCCTGGTGGAGGGGCATCCCGCCATGCCCGCTCTGCTCTGCTCCTGACCTCTGCCTGGTGGAGGGGCATCCCGCCATGCCCGCTCTGCTCTGCTCCTGACCTCTGCCTGGTGGAGGGGCATCCCGCCATGCCCGCTCTGCTCCTGACCTCTGCCTGGTGGAGGGGCATCCCGCCATGCCCGCTCTGCTCCTGACCTCTGCCTGGTGGAGGGGCATCCCGCCATGCCCGCTCTGCTCTGCTCCCGACCTCTGCCTGGTGGAGGGGCATCCCGCCATGCCCGCTCTGCTCCTGACCTCTGCCTGGTGGAGGGGCATCCCGCCATGCCCGCTCTGCTCTGCTCCTGACCTCTGCCTGGTGGAGGGGCATCCCGCCATGCCCGCTCTGCTCCTGACCTCTGCCTGGTGGAGGGGCATCCCGCCATGCCCGCTCTGCTCCTGACCTCTGCCTGGTGGAGGGGCATCCCGCCATGCCCGCTCTGCTCCTGACCTCTGCCTGGTGGAGGGGCACCCCGCCATGCCCGCTCTGCTCCCGACCTCTGCCTGGTGGAGGGGCATCCCGCCATGCCCGCTCTGCTCCTGACCTCTGCCTGGTGGAGGGGCACTGGGTTTGTTTCCTAGCTGAACGTCACCCCACACACTCAAGGAGATGAACCGGCGCTCACGAGTGTGTTCCTGAGGGACTGGGCTCTCTCCCTCACAGGACGCCCTGTGTCCTTTCCCAACGGACTGAGCCCCAGACCCTCCATCGCTGGGCATGACCCGGGAAAGGACGTGACAGTGTGCACAGGACCAGGGGCGGAGGCAAAAGGCTGCCTGGAGCACTTCATTCTGCAACATTATCGTAGAATTCTCCATCTGTTCCTTCTGGATCGAGAGGGTTTTTCCTGTTTGTTTGATTCTGCATTTTAGAAAGTAGAAGACTGGGGGGGGGGGGGCTGAGCTAAAACCTAAATTAATTCCTCTTCTGAAACACACCGACTGGATGCACATATTTGGAAATTCTCGAAGACTTATTTTCAAAGGATGAAATTCTAAAGATTTCAAAATAGACGGTCAAATAGAATCTTTTTTCCCCCTTCTGAGGAACAGCGGATCACAAAGTTATCTGAGTTTTACAGCCGGGAAGGTAAGGAGACGCCGATCCGGCCGTCTCGGCACAAACATTAAAAACACTGCCCTCCGCCTGCCTGTGTGCACAGCTTAATTTCTTTTTGTTTTATAATTAGGCGCTTCCCGGGCGGGAGTGCGAGAGAGAGCAAGGCAACAGCGCCATCTGTAGGAGAGACTTCACAGCCGGCTCCGCACGACCCAACCCGATCAGGGTCCAGGGGCTCCAGGACCCACACACAGCCCACCTCCCTGGAACAGCGGAACGCAGGACGAAGGAATCAACGCTGACCACGATGTTGGAGGGAGAGTCAGCAAGATCGGTCAGATTTTTAATTGCCCGATCCCACTGATCTGGCAATGACTCCAATTCTAAGGGTTTATCCTACAATCAACATGAGCCCGTGTGCAGAGCAGAAAGGCCAATGGATACTCACTGTGGTCTTCGTTTTGTAGTGAAATATAAAAGCAACCTAAACACTTCTGAACAGGGACCCGTTAAATAAATTAGGGCCCTCTATGGCACAGAAGCCTATGCAGACCCTACAAAGAACAGGGCAGCTACAGGCTGGAAGCAAAGTGTCCAGTTCCAAGAGCAAGAGTGCCGACACTATGTAGCCTGCGGCCCTCCTGTAAAGATAGGGGCTGGTGTCAAGTGTGACACCTGAAAGTGAACTGTTAGCACACACACATGAAGAATCTGGGAAAACACATTCCTGACAGCAACTATCCTGGGGAGAGGGACAGAGATTGTGCTTTCCACATTATACATTCTGCATTATGTGGGTTCTGCTGCACACGGGACTGGCTTTGGATTTATTACACATGTCGCTGGAGGACGTCCTCCATCCTCAGAGTGCCTCTGGAAGGCACTTCTGAGTCCTTGCATATCTGGAAACGTCTTCATTCTGCCCTCACCTTGAATGGTATGTCAGCTGAGCATAAGATGCTACAAGCAAATCAGCTTCCCTGGAAACAGTGCAGGCTTCCTCCACCGTCTCCTCCAATCTGATATTGGCAGAGAGAAGTCGAACGCTGGTCTGAATTTTGCTTCTTTTTTTTTTTTTTATATATATATATATATATTTTTTTAAACACATACCTGCATCTTCATTTCTTAAATTTTATTTTATTTATTCATTTTTAGAGAGGACAGAGAGAAGGAGAGAGAGAGGCAGAGAGGGAGAGAGAGAACGGGGGAGGAGCTGGAAGCATCAACTCCCATATGTGCCTTGACCAGGCAAGCCCAGAGTTTCGAACCGTCGACCTCAGCATTTCCAGGTCAACGCTTTATCCACTGCGCCACCACAGGTCAGGCTGAATTTTGCTTCTTAACAAGAAACATCCTTTTTCTTTCTGGGGCTTTAGGGCGCCCTGCTTGTTTCATCCTCGCTGTTCTCAAGTCTCAGCACATGTCCAGGGGAGATCTTTTCTCATCCCCGGCTCCTCATGCAAGGTCCTTTCACAGTGATGACTCATGTCTTTCTGCACTCTGGGAAATTTCCACTGATTTCATTCTTTTCGTTTTCTTCTCTATATCCCTTCTCTTCTCCCCTTCCAGAAGTCTTTAGTCGGATGTCCAACATGTAGGTTCACCGCCCGGGCTCTTGCCTCTCTCCCACCTGTCTTCCACATCTCTGCTCTGTGCTGGGGAAACCCACGCTTCTGCCAGGTCCATTCTGCTTGTCAGAGTTGAAGACCCTGGGTTTTTTTTTTGGTTTTTTTTTTCCTGAAGCTGGAAACGGGGATAGACAGTCAGACAGACTCCCACATGCACCCGACCGGGATCCACCTGGCACGCCCACCAGGGGGCGACGCTCTGCCCACCAGGGGTGATGCTCTGCCCCTCCAGGGCGTCGCTCTGTCATGACCAGAGCCACTCTAGCGCCTGGGGCAGAGGCCAAGGAGCCATCCCCAGCGCCCGGGCCAACTTTGCTCCAATGGAGTCTCGGCTGCGGGAAGGGAAGAGAGAGACAGAGAGGAAGGAGAGGGGGAGGGGTGGAGAAGCAGATGGGCACTTCTCCTGTGTGCCCTGGCCAGGAATCAAACCTGGGACTTCTGCATGCCATGCCAACACTCTACCACTGAGCCAACCGGCCAGGGCCAAGACCCTGGTTTTTAACTCATGGGAGCTCTGGTTGCGATGTTCACATCACAGACACTGCACTGCCGTGAACCTCTGGGGGTGGCCAGCGGTATCCATGTTGCTGTAGGGGTGTTTCTCAAGTGTTTGCCGATGTGTGAATATCTGCTTCTCTTCCGGGAAAGCCCTAGCCCTGACTATTAATTCCATTTAATGATGCAGGGGGCGGGGGGGCCGCAGGGCCCTGTATCCAGGGTGTGAGGCTGCCTGTCTCTCCCAAGGTCACTAACTCCCTGGCCTGTGACTCGGCAGTCCTCACCAACACCTTTGGCCTCAGGTAATGTCACTCCCGCTTACCAATGTGGAGGAAGCCTGCTCGCCTTGTTAATTATTGGAGACCCCAGTTAACCCCCAACCCTGGCCCCTCTGCACCTCCGCCTGTGCCCAGATCCGCCTGTGCCCTCCGCTCCTCCGCCTGCGCCCAGGTCCCGGGCCCTCCGCTCCTCCGCCTGCGCCCAGGTCCCGGGACCCTCCGCTCCTCCGCCTGTGCCCAGATCCGCCTGTGCCCAGATCCCGGGCCCCTCCGCTCCTCCGCCTGCGCCCAGGTCCCGGGCCACTCCGCTCCTCCGCCTGCGGCCAGATCCCGGGACCCTCCGCTCCTCCGCCTGCGGCCAGATCCCGGGACCCTCCGCTCCTCCGCCTGCGCCCAGATCCCGGGACCCTCCGCTCCTCCGCCTGCGCCCGATCCCGGGACCCTCCGCTCCTCCGCCTGCGCCCAGGTCCCGGGACCCTCCGCACCTCCGCCTGCGCCCAGATCCCGGGACCCTCCGCACCTCCGCCTGCGCCCAGGTCCCGGGACCCTCCGCTCCTCCGCCTGCGCCCAGGTCCCGGGACCCTCCGCTCCTCCGCCTGCGCCCAGGTCCCGGGACCCTCCGCTCCTCCGCCTGCGCCCAGGTCCCGGGACCCTCCGCTCCTCCGCCTGCGCCCAGGTCCCGGGCCCCTCCGCTCCTCCGCCTGCGCCCAGGCCCCGGGCCACTCTGCTCACTGCCGCCCTCTCAGTTCCCTCGCCCTGCGTGGGCTCTGGTTTTCTTTCCCTGAAAGGCTGGTTTTTATTTGCTTTCTGTCGTTCAAGACTTTCTGGCCCTTTGCTGTTGCTTAATCTTATTTAGATTTTTTTTAAAATCATCTTTTTTGGGCTTTCCATATAATATGGAAAGGGCTCTGACATACAAAAACATAAACACTGTCCGTGTGGTCGTAGAGCTTTTGTATTGTAAAGAAGGTGAGAAAGTATACAAAGTCATTATCTCTGACCTCAGACTGTGGGGTCCGCAGTCAGCATCCCCCAGATGAGGTCAAAGGGCAGGTACGGCCCATTCTGCAGACCTAACACGGCCTCGTTCTGCTTCTTAGCATTCTTGATTTTCCGGAGAAGTACTGTAAATAAATACCAATGATAAATGTCGGGCCATGACACCTATTTTGTATCGTATTTGACGATAACTCTTCACTTGACTAAAGAAACATATACTTGAATGAACCAATCATCTTTTCCCTCTCTCTGTCTCTTCTCCTCCACCAGCGGTAAATTATAGTGAAGAACATCTCAGTCCTGCACGTATAACACCTTGCGAAGTAGACAAAGAATATAAAAGCCTATGGTTTTCTCTTGTGTTACAACCCAAGCTGTTTTTCGTGTTAAACCTAGAAGCTGGGGTGGCCCCAGTCCACAGGGTTCTGCATGGAGAGCCTTTCAGACTTCTGATTAGTCTCTTCCCCAAGCCGCGTTCCTCAAGAGAAGCTCCCAGGAGGGAAGCATGTGTCTCCCAGGCTGTTTTCCTGGGGTGTAGCTTCAGGAGGAGCCCCCTGCCCGACTTCCTGTCTGAGCCCCTCTGGGCAGGGGGTGGACAGAGTGGCTGCGATGGTGAAGCAGACGTCGGGGCTCTCTAACCTGTCATTCGTGCGTGACCGTGGGAGGCCACCAGGCAGTGATCTTGACGAGCAGTTGAAAAGAAAGGTGACCAGTCCACACAGCACTTCCAACACAGATACTGAGAGAGTGTCATTTCCTTGAGAGCAGCCTGAACATCGGCTGCGAAGGCCACTTTCAACGTGTGCTCGCTGTGCAGCCTGGAAGTGCCTCCTGTAGGCCCTTGAACGCGGACTGCGTGTCAGTCTCCATTTCCTCTCTTGGTCTTCGTGAGGCCACTGCCCAGCCAACCAGCAGAGACCTCTCAAAATAGGAACCAGATCCCGTCACTCTAAGCCCAGACCCGACAATGGCTTCCCATCATCCTCATGATGAAACCCCAGTTCTCCTGTGGCTGACAAGGCCCCTGGCGACCCACTGCCCTCCAGCACCCTGCTCTGTCTCCGGATGGGCCCCTCCCAGGACACCTGCCTGCTGCTCCTGCAGCTCCCTCCTCTGTCTCCACAGACGGTCCCCTCCCAGGACACCTGCCTGCTGCTCCTGCAGCTCCCTCCTCTGTCTCCACAGACGGTCCCCTCCCAGGACGCCTGCCTGCTGCTCCTGCAGCTCCCTCCTCTGTCTCCACAGACGGTCCCCTCCCAGAGCGCCTGCCTGCTGCTCCTGCAGCTCCCTCCTCTGTCTCCACAGACGGTCCCCTCCCAGAGCGCCTGCCTGCTGCTCCTGCAGCTCCCTGCTCTGTCTCCACAGACGGGCCCCTCCCAGGACACCTGCCTGCTGCTCCTGCAGCTCCCTCCTCTGTCTCCACAGACGGGCCCCTCCCAGGACACCTGCCTGCTGCTCCTGCAGCTCCCTCCTCTGTCTCCACAGACGGGCCCCTCCCAGGACACCTGCCTGCTGCTCCTGCAGCTCCCTCCTCTGTCTCCACAGACGGGCCCCTCCCAGAGCACCTGCCTGCTGCTCCTGCAGCTCCCTCCTCTGTCTCCACAGACGGGCCCCTCCCAGAGCGCCTGCCTGCTGCTCCTGCAGCTCCCTCCTCTGTCTCCACAGACGGGCCCCTCCCAGAGCACCTGCCTGCTGCTCCTGCAGCTCCCTCCTCTGTCTCCACAGACGGGCCCCTCCCAGGACACCTGCCTGCTGCTCCTGCAGCTCCCTGCTCTGTCTCCACAGACGGGCCCCTCCCAGGACACCTGCCTGCTGCTCCTGCAGCTCCCTGCTCTGTCTCCACAGACGGTCCCCTCCCAGGACACCTGCCTGCTGCTCCTGCAGCTCCCTCCTCTGTCTCCGATGGCCCCCTCCCAGGACACCTGCCTGCTGCTCCTGCAGCTTGCAGTAAGCTCCCCTGGCTTCCGCGAGCAGGACTTCTCCATCTCCCAGAGGCCTCCGCCCCGGTGGCCCCTGAATGCCCACCACCACACCACAGCAGAAAGAGGCCCCCATCCCCTCCTCTCCCCCTTTTCCTGGTCTCATCTCCTCCCACAATGTCCTTACTCTCTGACATCACGTATGCACCTGCTGGCTTCCTAACTGCACGTCAGAACGTAATTCTGGGAGAGCAAGGGCTGCATTTTGCTCTCTGTCCAGATCCTGCCGGCAATTAGGAAGGGCTCCTTAAATACTAGTGACGAAGGAACAAAGGACTCCGAGGGAGTCTCCTTCATAACCAACAGGGAAATCCAAGTTCCCAGTGGCCCATGAGGCACAAAGATATGCAGAAAGTATTCCTCAAAATGTTAAGCATGGGCTGACCATACGTCCAGCAATCCTACCTCTAGGTATAGGCCCAAAAGAACAGAAAGCAGGGCCTCGAACAGACACCTGTGTACCAAGGTTCATGGCCGCCTCATTCACAACAATGTGGTGGTGGAAACAGACCACACGTCTAGCAACAGATGAACACACAGTGTGTCTACACGGCACCGAAACAGCGTTCAGCCCAAGAAGGGGTGGAATTCTGAGATCTGGTACAATACGAACAAACCTTGATGACATTGTGCTAAGTGAAAAAAGTGAGCCACAAAGTGACAAATATTATATGACTCCACTTACACGAGGCACCTAGCGTAAGAGGAAGGGAATGGGGAATTATTGTTTAATTGGGAATAGAACTTCTGTTTGGCATAATAAAAATTTCTAGAAATGAGCAGTGGTTATGATTGCACACTATTGTGAAGATAGATGATAGAAAGATAGATAGATAGATGATAGATGATAGATAGACAGATATAGATAGATGATAGATAGAAGATAGAGATAGATGATAGATAGATAGATAGATGATAGAAAGATAGATAGATGATAGATAGATGATAGATAGATATAGATAGATGATAGATAGTAGATGATAGATAGAAGATAGATGATAGATAAATAGATAGATAGAAGATAGATGATAGATATAGATAGATAGATAGATGATAGATGATAGATAGAAGATAGATAGCGAGATAGATGATAGATGATAAATAGTTGATAGATAGATGATAGATAGATGATAGATGATAGATGATAGATAGATAGATGATAGAAGATAGATAGAGAGATAGATGATAGATGATAGATAGAAGATAGATAGATAGAAGATAGATAGATAGCAGTTATTCTATTTCCCTGATTTCATGAAATTAGATTAATTTACCTGCAATTCTTATTAGATGAATCAGCAGCAATAAGTCTTTCACTATCAATTTAAATTAAAATCTTAACAAAATTTCTGATTTAATACTCTGTTGGTTTTATAAAAATGAGTTCTGATAATTATATACATAGCCAATACTGCCTGATTTATTATTCAAGAGAGAGAAATGCATCAGATGCTGGATCCTTTTTTTCCCCAATGTCATCTGTATTACTCAAAGTTTTTACCTACATATTACTTCTGTTCCCTCAAGATTAAAAAAAAAAGTCACTTCTACAAATGTTTGTCAAAAATGGGGGCACTTGAACAAATAGCTCGCAAATACAGGCCTAACGTGTCATCAGATATTCCCCTTTGAATAGAATTTAGAACTTTTCAGCCTTACATCAGGAAATTCTCTAATACATTTCCATAAATTACAATAAATAATGTCCTTTTCAACTTCTGGGGGATTTCAGCTAATGTGTGATGTGAGTAATTGAAGTTCAGCTCTTTATTCACACTGGGGGAGTTCCTGGGTCTCAGAGCCAGCCGAGCTCATTAGGGACAGAAGCCAGGTCCACCAGGGCTCCTTCAAAGGAGGTCAGCCTGCATGGGGAGCGGCCACTGCGGCTGGAGAGGGGAGGAGAGCGGGGCTGGAGGGCCGGGTCCTGTGCTCCGTGCCCAGCTCACCCCAGTGAGACCTCAGAGCAGTCACAGAAGCATTCCCTCTAGAGGCCCCGGTCAGCACGACTGACGGCACGCCCAGGGTTCCCCCCACTGTGGCTGGAGAGGAGAGGAGAGGAGAGCAGGGCTAGAAGGCCGGGTCCTGTGCTGCGTGCCCAGCTCACCTCAGTGAGACCTCAGAGCAGTCACAGAAGCATTCCTGAGAGGCCCCAGTCAGCACGACGGACGGCATGCCCAGGGTTTCCCCCAGTGGCTGGAGGGGGACTGCTAAGTGCAAGGACAAACACTGCTCTACTGTCCTACATTCTTACAAATTAATTATGGCAATATCTTTTCCACGGATGATATGACACAAACTGCAATTTTAAAATAAACTTAGTTAAATGAAAAGGGCTGCATGTAAGGAAATAAACGAAGCACTGAGCTGTGGTCCAGGCTTTGGGAAGAAACCCCCAGGGTGATCCGCCATGACTGGGTTTGGGGCCACAGGAAACCGGCAACGGCGCCTGTTCTCCCTCCGAATCTGGCAGCTCAGAGGACGGAGCTGAGCGGGGCCCTCTGCCGGCTAAGTCGCTGCCTCGCTGTCCTCCCCTCTCACACCTGTGAGAGGCTGTAACAAGGAGGTTTCCGGCGGGGAAGTCCAGCCGGAAGCCTGGGCACTGAGCTGGCTCAGGGCAAGCACCCGCTGTCTGCCGTGAGGAGAGAAGTCAGGGAGCACACAGGCAAGTCTCCCCAGGGCCCCAGCACAACGACGAGAAAGACATCACGCAAACCCCAACGGAGGGACAGTCTACAAAAGCCCTGACCAGCTCTCCTCAAACTGCCGAAGGCGTCAGACACAGGGCGAGTCTGAGCAGCTGTCCCCGCCCAGAGCAGCCCAGGGGGACACGAGGACCGAACACCACGGGGGGGTCCTGGGGGGGCCCCAGAACAGGGAAGGAACATCACACAGAGGACTTTAGTCAATAACAATGCACTGTAGCAATACGCATCTATTAACTGTAAGAAATGCATCATACTCAGCCCTGGCTGGGTAGCTCAGTTGGTTAGAGCACCCTCCCGATACACACCTAGGTTGCAGGTTCAATACCCAGTCAGGGCACAGACAAGAATCAACCAATGAGTGCGTGAATGGATGGAAAAACAAATCCGTGTCTCTCTCTCTCTCCCTTCCTCTTTCTAAAATCAATTTAAAAAATTTTTAACAGAAATGTATCATACTGATGTAGGATGTTAATAATTGGGTAATTAGGGAAACTGGGTTTGGGGTATATGAGAGCCCTCTGTAGTATCTTCGCAGTTTTTCATAAATCAAAACTATACTGAAATAAAATGTTTATCAAAAAAAGAAATTTGAAAAATTCTTTCCCAAAGGCACATATATGGCATAAAACGAAGTCATGGTGTGGTTACACGTGTCAGTGACCTGGGAGCCTACACTCCACCCACACTGGACCATGGCCAGTGTTGTTATTTAAGACAATTACTGTAGGAGAATGCGGCTCTTCCACTGGGGACACAGGTCTGCACAGCCCTTCAGTGGCAGCACAGTAATGAGAAGGGACCCATGCCAACAGCAACCCAAAGGTAAAGGCAGAGTTTGGAAGACCCAGAGCCTGCTTGTCAACAGATCACTTTTTAAAAACGTTCTCAGCATGTCCAAAGAAGTCGGGTCCCTTCTGTGGGCAAGACCCTGGCTTTGGAGACTGGTGGGCCAGGCAGGCTTGTCAGGACAGCCCATATCTTCCCGAACAGGGAGCCCTGGGGGGAGGCTCCTGCGAACGGTGCCCCCCACCTCCTTCGTCCGGGCCTTGGGAGCTAAGTCTGCACAGGAACAGGGAGCCCTGGGGGTGGCTCCTGCGAACGGTGCCCCACCTCCTTCGTCCCGGGCCTGGGGAGCTAAGTCTGCACAGGAACAGGGAGCCCTGGGGGGAGGCTCCTGCGAACGGTGCCCACACCTCCTTCGTCCCGGGCCTCGGGAGCTAAGTCTGCACAGGAACAGGGAGCCCTGGGGGAGGCTCCTGCGAACGGTGCCCCACCTCCTTCGTCCTGGGCCTGGGGAGCTAAGTCTGCACAGGAACAGGGAGCCCTGGGGGAGGCTCCTGCGAACGGTGCCCACACCTCCTTCGTCCGGGCCTGGGGAGCTAAGTCTGCACAGGAATAGACACGCCCCCAGCAGAGCGACGGGCACCAGGAAGGTGAAGGCTGGACCAGTCTGGGTTTCAGGACTGGACTAGGGCAGCCTCGAAGGAACCTGAGTTAATTCTGCCCAGACTCTGGGGCACCTGGCCTCTCCGAGCAGCTGAAGAGTCAAAGCATCTGATCTCCAAGCAGTGAGGGGAGGTGGCCAGCTCCTGTGCTGCTCCCAGCAGTGCCATCTTGCCGTGCACGCCACAGCTGGCCAGCAGCTGCTTTCTCGAGTCTTCCTGTCCTTTCATGTCTTTAACGAAGGGTGAGAAGCACCCACTTCAGGGACACTGCGACCGGACAGGCCGTCTCCACCACCGCTTCTCTGACTAGCTGGACCCAGTCCCGGTCCGTTTCTCAGGCTTAATGACGCCGACAGATGTCTCCGCTCACTGACAAGCGAGCACTGCCCTCAGCTGGGCGTGTGCCCTCACTTGGCTTCCAGATGCCACCTCTTCCCAGCGCCCAGACCAACCGTGCTGTCTGGAAGGAGCCAGCCCACACTCCAGTTCTGCGAGTGAGTCCCTGTGCGATCCTGGTACTTAGTCCAGGGAGGGACACAACCAAATCCAGCTAAATAATAACGCCACCTTCCAGGGGTCTGCTACATGTGTGTTCTACTTCTGGGGAGGCCGCTGAGCTGGCGGGATATGAGCCTGGCGGCCACCTTGACCATCGTTTAAACAGAGCCCCTGAGAACGAGGCACCACAGAAATGAAACCATCAACGTGCAGGAGACGCAAAAGCATGGTGGCCTCTGGGTCTGCCGGGCCTGAGGCCAATTAATTCCACCACCATCACCACCCCTTTGTTGGCCTAATCCTGTTTCAGCTGGATTTTGTTTGTTTCACTAAAAAGTCCTACCAGGTGCGCTCAGTTTATCAAAATGGAACCAAGACGGATGCCAGGACCAGGGCTAAGCCCCAGCATACCGCCCTGTCTGGAACCAAGCCGGTTCACTAACCCTTCAGTCTTTCAAGTAAACATGATCCACTGGTCAAGTTATTTCCTGTCTTCAAAGTGGTGTGATCTCAGCTTTCCTGGCCTTAAGAAAATGGCAACTTAAAAAGGGAAACGCCGTTTTGGAAAGTCCTCTGCTACGGGCACCAGCTCCCAGCAGCTTCCTCGGCCACGGGCACCGTGGAACAGGTGGTCCAGCAAGTCTGGAAAACACTGGGTTTCCCAGTTAAGTTATTCTGTGGAGGGTTCCTAAGAGACTTAATATACTAATATATACAACTCCATACAGGGGTGAAATGGGTTCAATTATCCGACTGTAGAAAAAAAATTAATGATAAAATGTAATGTAGGACTGTTATGGCTTAGAAGGTTTTTCTAGAAGATGTTCCTGAAGCCTCATCCCTTGCAACTCAGCACCCACCGGTGCCCCAAGACTGGCTGGGATTCCCAGTGAGGAGGAGAGTGTGACAGACAGGTCTGCCCCAGTTCACTCTCTCCGGGGACTTGACCTAAAGAACACTTCCCTGCAAGAACTGCCTGAATAAACAAAGAGAACCCAGAACACGACACGGAAACAAGAAACAGACCCACATAGCTGGTTCTTTGATTCGTGACAAAGGCAACTTTGCTTCAGATCACAGACAAAACTCAGTTTCAAATGACCTGTGGATCTAAGAGTGAAAGGTGACGCTTGAAACAAGGCATCTTGATGGCAATACAAGAGAATATCTTCACGTCTTGGGCCCGACAAGCATTCCTTAAACAGCACATAACAGCACAGACCACAAGGAGGGACTTGACATGTTGGACTTTCTGGTGTTTGTGGTCCCTCGAGTTCCTTTCCACTGAAAAGGCTAAGTGGGTCTCGGTACCGTTCTCCCCCAGCTGGCTACCAGCCAGTCCACAGCAACTGTGTCAGCGTCGTTCCTGAGGCTCCCCCATCTCCATCATCCATCCAGCAGATCCTGACTGAACGCCCGCTGGGCGCCAGGCCCTGTTCTGGGCTCTGGGATGAAGCTGGGACAGGACAGGCCCGGCCTCGCTCTCACGGAGCTGACCACCGAGCGAGAACGAGCGCCCCTGGTCACCACCAGCCACGCCCTCCCCCCAGAGGCCCGTGAGCACCGGGCACGCCCTCCCCCGAGAGGCCCATGAGCCCAGTGTGAAACGTTCACTCAGAACCACCTGTGAAAGGCTAGGGCGCTGAGGGAACAGCGGTGATGGGACAGGAAACAGCAGCTGCCGGGAGCCTGGCCTTCCTGGACAGCGTGCAGCCCGTGCAGGACAACAGCAGTGTGCAGCTGGGACTGGGGGGAAGGGCCCCCGATCTTACCTAAACCCGCAGAAAGCTTGTGCTCCCACAGGAGAAGTCTGCAGAGACTGGATTTCCCTCCAGCCTGCCGGGACAGTGCCTCGGAGCTCTATTCAATTCCGTTTAAAGAAAATAAAGAATTGTGGCATTTCTCATAGCCCTATGGTTGTGTGTACAAATCTTCTCTGCACCCCGATGCAACACCACCCGTGCCACAGCAAGGCACCCAGTGAGCAGTGCTGCCAGCCCTTCCGCCGACACAGGAGACAGTGAGGGTAATGGGCATCACGTGGGCACTGCACGTGTTCCACAAGTGTCCGCTGAACCTTACAGAAGTGCTGACCAACGGTTCTACCTAACATGCACTGAGCACCAAACACTCTCCTGCTGGTCAGTAGAGAGGGCTCACCGGGCCTCCTCAACCACTCACCTCTGACCACCCCAGAAGGCTGTGTTCCTGTCGGAAACACCTTAGCTTCCTGTACCAAGTCTTCTCCGGGGCCAGGGGGGGCTGAGACAGCCCAGTCTCCTCCCTGCCTTCCCCACCCACACCACCCAATTAGTGAGTGACCCCTCCAAATGGTCAAACGCAGCCCAGAGGCCATGGACTCCAGGCAGAGAAAGGCTCCATTTCAGTGAAGATATGGCTCCAATCACATTGGAAGTGCCTTTGAGGGCAGCTCCACCCAGAACACGGCAGTCCCGGGGCCCATGCCACAACGCCATGACACGTGTTTATGCCAGGCTGATGAGAAGATATTCTTGTCACCTCCTCCCTAGTGAATATAAAATTGTGTGTGTGAAAGAGAGACCAGCATGTGAGTCAATAAACCGAGTAAGGAAGACTGTCCTCGCCAGTGCAGGTGGGCATCCCCTCCCACTGAGGACTCGAATAGAACAAAGAGGCAGAACACGGGCGAATTCAGCACCTGCCTGAGCTGGGACGACCCTCTCCTCTTCCCCTCGGACACTGGTGCTCCCGGGGCTCAGGCCCTCAGACTATGACGGAATGACACCCTAGGTTTCCTGGTTCTCCAGCTTGCAGATGGCAGGCGGTGGGACTTCCTGGCATTGCAGGAGCCAAGTCCTACAACACACCTTATGCAGACACAGATATACATATGCACACACATGTACATATACACCGATGTACATACGACTCCTGTTAGTTCGTTTTCTATGGAGAAGCAGAGTGTCCCTGTAACAGCCCTGACTACTGCACTGGGCTACTAATTAGAAAGATCAAAATAAATCCTCTGCTCTACTTCCCTTTTAGTTGAAAAGTCAAAATGTGTATTCATTAACTCAGGTTCTTCCGGGGCCCTCACTGTGATGCTGTCAGGGGGATTTATCTGCACCTCCTGACGGCGGAGTGAAGTCGTGGGTTCTGCATCTCTCTCTCTCAAGGAAGACCTGAATGCTCATGCAATTCAGATCGCCACTCTGCAGCCTGTAATCTCAGTGACAACTGTCCCCTTCCCCCGCATATGTGCACCGCTAATCAAAGACTGCAGCACGGGGACAAAGGACAGGACGATGAACTTCCCAAGTGGCAGTTTAGTGGCCTCTATGGCAACAGGCTAGACCGAGCACGAGAGGGTCTTGTTAGCTGAGGACTCGTGAACCCGATCTCCAGTCACAAGGGTGTCTAGAGAGGAAAGAGTTGTTATAACACAAACACCTTCGCCTCTAAGGGACTGTCAGCATACTAGCGCCTTTCAAACATCGGCGCCCACTTACCTCCCGCTCCTGCCCTCCTCACTGGCACCAACATCTCCATCAGCCAGCTTCTTCCATCGGCGGGTAGCCCCTAAAAGGACAGGACAAACTGGTGTCAAAAGAAATGTGAAAATCCTGTAAATAACGCAAGGATCGTATGAAGTAGATGACAGCAATTTTGGAAAACACAGGATCGCGGGTGGAGGCATTCATGTACGAAGACACAGCAGAGCCAAGAGCTGAAACAGAAATTCACAAGAGTGATGACAACACAGACGTTTCAGAAGAAGAATTATTTGAATTAAGAAATGTTCTTGGCAGAGTGGTGATAGCAACTTTATTTATAATGGGCAATTAAAACAACCCAAATGTCTGCCAAGGGGAGAATGGGTAAACAAATTGTGGTACATTCCGAGCATAAAACAGTACACAGTGTAACTAAGAGTGAACTGCAAAGAACAGCAGCCGGTATGAACACTGCTGACATTATGTTGAGTGAAAAGCCAGATGCAAAGGAGCCCATAATGGCGGTTCCACTGTAACGAAGTTCCGGGTTAGGGAACAGGAATCTGTAAAAGGGAAGTCCCTTTGTGGGAGGAGCTCCCGGCCGAAGCAGCCTGGGTAGGAGGAGCTCCCGGCCGATGGAGCCCGGGTGGGAGGAGCTCCCGGCCGAAGGAGCCTGGGTGGGAGGAGCTTCTGGCCAAAGGAGCCTGGGTGGGAGGAGCTCCCGGCCGAAGGAGCCCGGGTGGGAGGAGCTCCCGGCCGAAGGAGCCTGGGTGGGAGGAGCTTCTGGCCGAAGGAGCCCGGGTGGGAGGAGCTCCCGGCAGGAGCCTGGGTGGGAGGAGCTCCCGGGCGAAGGAGCCCGGGTGGGAGGAGCTCCCGGCCGAAGGAGCCCGGGTGGGAGGAGCTCCCGGCCGAAGCAGCCTGGGTAGGAGGAGCTCCCGGCCGATGGAGCCCGGGTGGGAGGAGCTCCCGGCCGAAGGAGCCTGGGTGGGAGGAGCTTCTGGCCAAAGGAGCCTGGGTGGGAGGAGCTTCTGGCCAAAGGAGCCCAGGGAAGACGCTGGGATGGCGGAGACATTGCACGTCTGAATCTGGGTGGTGCCCACGTGGTTATATCCAGATGGAAACATTCAGAGCCGAATATTAGGGCATATGCGCTGTACTGTAAATTACACCTCAGTTAAAAATGTGACGAGTATCCTTGCACTACTGATGAAGGCCTTGAATGACTCTTCAAGAGGGTCCCCTTCTGGTCCCAGGAAAGCACTGGAGTGAAAGATACACTATCGTGCTGTAATACAAACTTGTTAGGGAAACTGAACTAAAAAGCGGCCCCCGTCAGTCAAAAAAGGACCCACACTGCCTGATTCCACTTACACCAGGCACTGTAACGGACAACCTCACAGAGACAGTAGAATGGCGGCTGCCAGGGGCTGGGAGGCAGAGAGAACAGAGAGTTCGTGTTTAATGGAGACAGAGGCTCGGTCTAGGGAGATGAAAATGTTCTGGAGACGGTGGTGCGGGCGGCTGCACAACCGCGCAAATGCGCCTAAGCGCCGAACTACAATACTGAAAAGCGGCTGAAGCCGTGTATGTTACCTTACGTGTCTTTTACCATTGTAAGAAAAAAGATGGATGGAGATGTTCACCTGAAACTTAGGAACTCTTCTTTGATCACTGTCACCCCATTAAATTTCATTTCTAAATAAAATAATATTTTTAAAAATTGCAAAAAAAAAAAAACCCCACAAGACTTTCTTTCTCTATCTGAAAATTAGCTCCTAGTTGTGATGATCTAAATAGTAAATATAAGTTTATCTAATAATGTTCATTTCCATATTTTTAAGACAAATTTGAAATCAAGTTTGTTGTCGTTAAGAACAAAAGTTCAGCACCTGTTGTAAATGAAGTCACAATGGAGGCCTTTCAGCAGGAGCTAAGTGTCCTAGGATCATGACCTACAGGGACAGGAGCCACAGCTCAAGGCTTCTGCCAGGGTTTGACTCAAATTTCCTTTTTCTTAAAAAGTTTTTAACTAGACCTGACCTGTGGTGGCACAGTGGATAGTGTCCACCTGGAACACTGAGGTCCCTGGGCTTGCCCCGTCCAGGCACATATGGAAATTGATGCTTCCTGCTCCTCCTTTCTCTCCTTCCCTCTCTCTCTCTCTTCTCTAAAATGAATAAAGTCTTTAAAAATTAAAAAAATAAAATAAAGTCTATTAAAAAAGAAAAAAAAGTTTAAAGTACTCCCTCCATCCCAACAACAAAACATCCTATGTACCGAAGAGCACCACGCATGGTCCGCCGTGACATACACCAAACCAGCAACACAGGTTAGCCTGTGCACGCGCAGAACTTGAACATGAACACCATGTGCTTGTCCCCAGGACGCCTGCGGGACGCCCAATCGCCTTGGACATGTCCCTCCGGGTAAGAAGCTGTGGCTCCACATCGCGCGTTTCAAACACGCAGCCGGTCGGCCTGCTACTCACCTGGAGTCACACCGACCGGCATGCTGGACAGCATGCGCACACCTCCTCCACCGCATGGCAGGTAGGACCCGGGGCCCGCGCGCCGTGAGGTCTGCTGTCCACGTCCCGCGAGGATACCGACACCCTCGGTCCCCGCGTGGAGTCCGCCAAGCGGCCACTCTGCATCACCCCGGTGTGGGGCTCCCTGTCCCCATCGTCTGGTTGAAAGCCTCCAGGGCACGTGATGGGGCCCGCGATGTCATCATCTCACTTCACGGAGGTGGACACTGAGCCGTGGGGGCCGCATTGTCTCGCACAGTGGGAGAGGGAAACACAGAGGTACCCGGCCACTCTGGACGAGGCCCCACGATGACATGAAACCGCAGTACGGATTTCTGGCATTTGCGACTTGAGGGAGCTGAAAGGACACGCGCGAGCTGCGCCTGGCTGCTGTGGGCGAGGCCGGCAGCACGGGCGCTCCCTGCATGGCCTCCCACCCGGTCCCACGGGCTCTGCTGTCCCCGTGTCGCGGTCCCTGCTGCGCTCAGCCCCGCGCGTTGCTGGAGAGTCATGTTCCCGTCTCAGGGGTCAGGGTACCCGTGGGATGGCCAGCGAGGCATGGAAAGCAGCCACGGTCCACGTCTGCCACGCTGGTATGAGCCAGAGTGATCTCGTGGGTGCCACAGAGGCACGCGCGTGGCATGCCGGGTGACGCCTGGGCACGTGTTCCGCTGCACTTCCGGGGATGGCGGGCCTTGTGTGCAACGTCCTCGCTGACTTCCGGTCACGGGGGAGCGCGTCCACCACAGGCCCCGGGCGCTGCTCAGGGGCACGTGGAGGCGTGGGGCACACCGAGGTCCGGTCCGGGGCATGCGGAGGCATCGTACCCTCGGACGCTCGGCAGTGGGGGGCCCACGGTACTCACTCCCCCTGCGGTGCGGTTCCCCGTGCTGATCCCACGGGGGCGCTGGTGCTGTGCAGACGGCCTGGTTGCCGGACTCATCCTAGCGAGGCCTCTCTGTGCACTTTCCATCTTGCCGGGTGGGGGTGGGTGACGGGACGCGGAGACCCACTCCTCCGCAGCCACCAAGACAAGCCACCGGAGGGCGCGGCCTCGCTTATCCCACCCGCGCCAGCCCGTCAGGAGCGTCTCTCCCCGCGCACCTGCCCGCGCTCTGTGCAGCGTCTTCTCCAACCTCGCGCGCTCGGAGAGGCGGTTCCAACTTCCCGCGCTAACTCTCGCGGTGGGCGAGAACCTAGAAGCCCCGCCCCACTTCCTGCGAGACCACTGCGGTAGCCAATCAGCTCAGCCTGTTTGTGGGCACGTGGTCCAGCACCTGCCCTGGAGGGACCCCTAGCTCGGGCTTGGCCTCGCTTTCTAGGCTGGTCTTGCCCGGGTGAGGTTGTGACCCGCTGCAGCCCTGTTGCCACCACCGGGACCCAGACCAGGTCTCAGGACGCAGCCGGCGAGAGCAGCAACCCTGGGGACACTAGGCGGTGGAGCAGTCAAGAACCAGGAGGTGCCACGTTTCCCCGCCCACCAGCTGGCCCCCTGGCTGCTCCCCTGGACCCTCCCCTGGACCCTCTTCGTCCGAACTGATAGGTGCTACGGGTGCAGCAGCCGCCCTTCTGGATTTTGAAGACCAAAAAAGGGTAAAATATCTTATTTTACATAAAATATATATTTTTATATGAAATATATAAAAATTTATATATTTCATATAAAAATATATAAAATGAGATATTTTACATATATATAGTTTACATTGATTCCATTTGAAGTGACAAATATTTGGGGCAAATTAGGTTAATAAAATATATTATTAAAATTCATTTCATTTCTTTGTTTCCATGGGGCTCCTAGAAAAATTTCAATTACAGACGCGGCCCCTTCTATATTTGCCGTAAAGCACCACCCGAGCCAACAAGGAGAAGTGGAGTTCGCCAGGGCCACCGTGTGACGGGCCTGTCCAGCCAGGACGAGCCCCACGTGCGCGTGGGCACGCTGAATGGTTAAGCTGGAAAGGGGTGTGGCCCAGGACACGGGCTGACCTTGATAATAAATCGTCACTGCATTTGACTATTAGGACTGTAACAGAATCCTGGGTCACTCTGGTACCTTCCACTGCTTTTAAAGGGTGCAGGTCAGGGGGCGGGACGGGGGTGCCTTCTTGCCTATCAGGTCTGGACCGGTTGGCTGTGGGGAGGTTTCGGGGCGCGTCCTGCAGGGAATGCAGATGCTCTTGGAGTTCCCGGAGGAGACACGTGCAGTGGAGCAGAGGCCTCCCTGGGGAAGGACAGGGGTGCTCAAAGGGCATTTGAAGGGCAGGGTTTTACCCACATTTACATTAGAAGTTGTTATTGAGTCATCTTTAACCTCACCCCAATGCAAATTTCTCTTTCGCCATTTTCACCACTTTTAACTCTAGTTTAAAAAAAAAAAAGTTTGCTATATTCACAGTATGCGCAAATAGGGTCAATTTATAGAACTGGTAAAGAACTTCCTATTTTTCCATCTGGCTCAACATGGAGTAGGACAGCAGACATTCAAGAAAGTGCCCCCCACCACCACCACCCCACCCTCGCCAGGATGCAAAGGTGCCAGGAGGAGGAATCCCCACCACTGACCCACCCACTGACCACTCTCCACCCACTAGAGCTCAGGACGATTTGTTGGGTTTTTTTTGCAAAGTGATGAGTGTTGGCCCTGACCTTGCCTGCATTTCAGAGGACTAGGAGGCCCCGGCCAACATCAGGAACATAATAGCAAAAGCTCAGTTATAATGGCAAAATAATACTCTGAGAATTGTTCGGTAATTTCCAACAATAGCTCTTCCTTCGGAAATGCTTAAGACTGGCGTCTATTTTGCTCTGGAGAGCACGCTCCTTATTAGGGCAAAGGGAAAAAAGAAAACAATAATGCCCAAAAGGATGCAGAAAATGAAAAGCCGCAAGCCTCTTCCAGCATAGAGGATGCAATTTCTCTCTGCTGGTACGAGAACAATTAGGCTATACCGAGCACTCCATAAACAGCCGCTGTGGACTGGCATGTTTTATCCCCCTCATTACAACATCAGTGTGTGCTGCCGAAAATGGCCAATTCTATAGCCAAGAATCCCTCCCCAGGGAAGCATCGGGGCCTCATTGCTGCAGAAAAGGCTTTAGACACAGCGTTGTGTTTCCTTCTGGATTCCTCAGGCCTCTGCCCAAGATGTGACCCGAGCTGATCCTCACAGAATCCATATAAAGAACGCTTTTATTTAACCCAGTCCAAATTCCCGCTGCTTCGTTCAAAAGCTGTGTCCCCCGAGGAGTCAAACATGCCCAAGTCTCCCCTCCTATCAAGGCACCTAGTAGTAATCATCCATGGTTTCATGCTAACTAGCCATCAACCCCAGCAACGATATCTAGGGGGCCCATGTTATACATATCGGGCTGTGCTGTGCAGTTTACACGCGGGTTTTCATTTTATCTTCATAATAACACTGTCAGGTAGGTATTTTTTATTATCTTCATTTTACACATGAGGGATGGAGGCACGGGGAAGTTAGGTAACTACGTTTCCAAAATGGAAGAGCGAACAGAAAAAAAAAAAAAAAAGCCAGGTCTCCTGGCTCCTGGCTGCCGGCTCATAACCCACTCTCGGCCACTTCCCAGCACAGATCCCTCTTGTTAATCACCTACAAATCCATTTGGAACATTCGTCTGTTCATTCGTTGACTTAACTCTGACTACGTGCTTCCAGCAGCCAGGGATACAAACATAAATAAAACCAGCCCCTGATTTCAAGGAATCCACCATCTGGCTGGGAATCGTTTCAACATGCCAAGGATCACACCCTCTTTTATTTGTTTTTGCTGAATGTGAAAAAAACTTGGTGTGCTGAGTTTACCCACATTAGGTTTTTTGTGGGGGAGGTTTTATTTCTTTGTTTTCTCTGAGCTCGAGGGCAGAAAGACCTGCGAGCACAGACTGTCATTTTTTTCATTGTTTCATTTTTCTCTCTATTATGTTTCGGATTCGGGACCGGCTTTTCTGAAAGGCCCTCGGTTTGCCTCTGCCACTGCTCATAGGCAAGTCCCAAACCACTGGAAAGTTGGGAGCCCGTCGTTTGACATCAGTGTGTTCTGCGGATTTATACCGTTATGTTACCAACTGCGGGCAGAACAGACGTGGGAAAGAAGCGGGTCAGGCTAAACTGAGTTTTATTTAGCCTGACCAGTGTTTTATTTTAAATGGAACCGATGTTTTAAAATTAGGAGATCGCTGGTTTCTTTTGAAAAATGGGAAGCTCTGATAACAAAATACCACATGGCCACCAGAGCCAGAGCTGAAGAGGGGCCGTTCCTCTAGTAGGGCACATCCAGTTCCCCACAGCCCCCGCTGCTCCCTCCAGCACCTCGCCCCCCCGCCCCCGTCATCGGGGGAGACTGTGTGCCAGTTGTCACCAGGCACCTCGCCTGCACTGTTCTCTCCTGATGGTATGAGACTGTTTCTGTGTCTTGTGATTTTAATAAACGATGGATAACAGACCTCGGGTTTTGTGATTATTTTTAGGTCTAGTCTGCCTTCTTGCTCATTTGCTTTGCCCGATCCCTGTAAACATGGCTCTGAGGCTGGGCAGGGTAGGGGGAGGCGGGGGGGGGGGGTGGAGGTTGACAAATTGCATTCCAAATCAGACCAAGAGGAACATGTGCAACTCAAGTTCTTTCACAGAGCATACAGGAATGTGACTGGAAGCGCCACCCATGCCGCATGTATCAGTTATCTATGGCCGTGTAACAAACCTCCCCAAGTGGCGTAGCTTAAAAAACAAGGATTTAGGCCCTGGCCGGTTGGCTCAGCGGTAGAGCATCGGCCTAGCGTGCGGGGGACCCAGGTTCGATTCCCGGCCAGGGCACATAGGAGAAGCGCCCATTTGCTTCTCCACCCCCCCCCTTCCTCTCTGTCTCTCTCTCCCCTCCCGCAGCCAAGGCTCCATTGGAGCAAAGATGGCCCGGGCGCTGGGGATGGCTCCTTGGCCTCTGCCCCAGGCGCTAGAGTGGCTCTGGTCGCGGCAGAGCGACGCCCCGGAGGGGCAGAGCGTCGCCCCTGGTGGGCACGCTGGGTGGATCCCGGTCGGGCGCATGCGAGAGTCTGTCTGACTGTCTCTCCCCGTTTCCAGCTTCAGAAAAATACAAAACAACAACAACAACAAAAAAAAAAACCAAGGATTTATTTGGCTCTTTGTTTGTGAGTCAACAATTTGGGTTGGGCTCGTCCCAGTTGTTCACATAGTGGTCTCCCCCAGGCTCACCTTGTGGTCAGCTGGTGGTCAGCGGCCTCACTCACATGCCTGCAGGCTGGCTGGCTGGCTGTAGGTTGAGGTCTCAAAGGTCACTAGCTTGTGTCTCTCGTCCTCTCTAGCAGCCTAGGCCAGCGTCGTCTGTGTGGGTGGGGTGGGGGTTGTTGCTGGGTTCCTGTTAGTCTGTCTGCTCAGGTTGTCAGAACAGAACACCACAAACTGAGGAGCTTAAAACACAAAAATTTATTTCTGTAAGGTTATGAAGGCAAAGCCCAAGACCCAAGTAGTGGCAAGTTGGGTTTCTGGTGAGACCTTGCTTCCCGGCCCGCGGGACAGCTGCCTCCCTCCTCTGTCCTCACGTGGCCTTCCTTGTGTGCACAGGGAAGGAGGGGTCCCTGGTGCTTTCTCTGCTGCCCCTAGGGGCATCGGTCCTGCTGGACCAGGGGCCCACCGCCATGACCTCATTTAACTTTAATTACCTCCTTAAAGATCCTTGTCGTGAAATACAGTCACCACGAGGGTTAAGAATTCAACCTACGGATTGTGGGAGACCGCAATTCAGTCCATAACAGGTCCTAGAAGGCAAGGTGTTTGTGTAACATTGACTATTTTCTCACTGGTCAAAAGGAAGTCCTATGGCCAAGCTCTGAGCCCGTGTGTGGGAGGGGACTACCCATGTGCAAGGGCCCCAGGCAGGCAGAACAAATGTGGGACGATGACAGCGGCCACCCACCAGATCCCAGACCAAGTCTCTTGGACAGTTACGTACTTTAAACCAACGTATTTCAAGTCAATACAGCGGTGGTTACTGTGTCTCACTAACCCAGGTCCGCTTCCAGTCTGCGGATCAGTTCTGAGCAGGTCGCGACACCCCTTCCCTTTCCGTCGGCTGGCTGAGGGGTGGGCATGGACCCAGTGCTGGACTGGGGGGATAGAAAGGAGTGCTAGGGGTACATATGAGAACGGTTTCCATGTTCCAAAGAGAAAGACAGGCAGAGAAGGCCCCTCTTCTTCCTCTGGGCAGTGTTGTGTCTGGGTGTGATGCCCAGGCAGCCTGCAGCCACCTTTCTGTCTGAGGAGGAAGTCAGCTCTCAGAGGGGAGGGGAGCCCCCAGAGATGCAGATAAAGGCTCCAGAGCCCGACATCCGTCCGTGCCCAGACCCCGCTGTGCTTCTGCGTTTTTTTGTCGCATGGCATCAGACATGCCCCTGTGGTTTAGATTAGCCTGGCTCGCAGTGTTCTGTCATTTACAGCTCAATTCATAACAGCCGACACAGCTACTAACTGGATTGGTCAACCCACGAGGAGCCGTGAGGAACACAGACTTCCTGGGGAGCCTGGGACCACGCGTTCTCACACTGGCCTTGGGCGGGCTCCTGTCTCAGCTTCCCGCTCTGAAAAAAAAAGTAGGAAATGTCTGTTCTGCAAGCCCCAAGCATGAATTTATGATCAGATGAGATAATGCTTGGGAAAACACTTCAAGTTGTGTAAATTGTCAGACCAGTGTAAAGAAAAGAGAAAACAGTGTCTTTCAGGATGAAAGGATTGACAGCTAATAGCTAGAATGATGTCATGTCAACAATCCGTCCATTTAGTCAAATCGGTAAGAGGACTTGTCAGATTGTGTTTTGCTGCGAAGAGACCAAAAATAACCACAGACTGTACAACAGACCTCTGCCTATATAATTAACTTTTCAATTAAGTAAAGATAGTCCTTCACATTGTATGCGAGCTGCCAGCGGTGCAAGGGGCGGGGCCGCGGGCCGGATCGGGTCTGTAGCCATTAGGCAGGGTCGTTTCAACTGCAAGGAGACAAGACTCAGACGACTCAGAGAAAATCAAGAATCTATCGGCTCAACCAGGAAGAAGAGCCCAGCCCAGCGGAGGAAAGGAATGTACTTGAAGATTCCAGGTGGGGTGGGATGCAGTTGGCTTGGGACAGGGACGTAGGCAGGAACCCAGCTGGGCTCCCTGTGCCCTGGGCCTCTCGTGGGGAACAGCCCCGGGTTCGCAGGTGCCCGACCAGCAGTCGTTAGATGGAGGTCATACTTCGAGTCGTGGCACTTTGCTGTGGCAAATGCGCGACTCTGTTCGATGCAACGACTTAAAATATATATACCAAGTCTCAAAACCTGCACTTGGGATTCCTTCCTTTTTCAATATTTCGAGGAGCCTTGTAAAGCCAGAAGCCATGGCCAGGAGAAGCAGCCAAGATGGCGGAGTGCTGAGTGAGATGCCAGTTTGTGCAGAGTTTGTATCTGGGATAAGGAAGGAGATGGGGAACAGAGGTGAATAAGTCTGGTGAGCTAGAAACCTTTGATTCTAGGGAACTCGGATAAGTCAGTGGCTTTGTGAGCACTGAATGTGAGTGGGTTTTGGAGCCCAGTGAGTGTTTTTACTTGCCTGCCGGGTGCAAGCTAGGATTAAAAATGATGGCCCACCAGTTTGTGGCTCCGTTGTTTCTTTACCGACTGTCCGAATCCAATGCGAACCTGCATGGGCCGGGCTGCTGTGATAGCGGCCCTGGCCATGGCTCCTGGCTTTACAAGCCTCAAGACCTGGAGGGGACCCCAGACTGCCTTGATCACGGAGAGGTGGCTGTGTGTGCTGCTGCTGCACCCTGCGGCGACTCCGGAAAATTTCTCTTCCTGGACTGCGCGCAGCTTGTCGCAATATTGCAAACACATCTTTGCAAATCTGCGTCAGTTGGAGAGGGACTGAAATGCCCCAGGCCTGGGATCCCCACCTCCCCACCAGGCCACACACGTAGAGAAAAGCCTACACCTGAGGTGAGAACAGCAGGCACCAATTGTAAACGTCTCCCACTGAGATAGGAGGAAGTTGAATAAACCAAGGAAGATCCTGTTTACATTAATTCCGCTATCCCATCCCCCACAGTGCTGGAGATGCTCATTAGAATCAGACATTTAGAAGGAATTTTAAATTACTGCAGGTCTTCTGGTCTTTCGGATGAGTGATTTCAGCAGCACCAGCCTCGGATGTTAAAGCCACGGTCATTAGACCCATGTAAATATTTTTGTGCCGGTTTCTCTGCCGAAGGTTGACAGGGAGCGCGGTGGATAGAAGCCGGAGACCACGAAGCGCTAACAAGCCTAAGCCCGGTCCCCAGGGCTTTGCGCAACCGTGGTCTGGTCTTTCTCAACCCCGCTGAATATGTATTTCCGAACGGAAGCAAACCAGATAATAGCAAGTGGAAATCACACCAGACGTGCAAGAAACGTCAGCAAACTCACGTCTCCAGTCAAGCAGATCGGGTAGTTAAAGGCTGTCCTGGTGGCCCATGGGTCACCCAAAATAAACTCGCCCATTTCAGAGACTCAACCCTGGAGTCCTTAGGTCTAAGGAGCTTTGGCACAAAAATCTTAAAGGTCATTTTTATTCTGTTCCATCTGTCAGTAGGTCTAGGAGTAAGCCTCTGTTTCCTGAAACACATGAAGTTCCTGACTTTTCGCTGCATCCGCCCTCTCCCTCATTTCATTTGAGTTTCTCTGAGCCACCTATGTAGGAGCAGGTCACAATGGATCTGACACCAAGGAGCCGTATATTTGTATTTGTCTCTCTCATTATTTTTGGCGTTCTGAGACCAGGTTCCAGTGTGCCCCACACCGCCAGGCATCTCCCGGAGACCAGCTGGTGTCCTATGCTGACGCTATCTACCCTAAGATAGCATCAGATCCCACGGCTCACGGGCTCAGTCCAGTCAGGACGGCTTCCTGCCGGCCCCACGGCAGATACCTGTTGCAAGTTCAGGTTCTCACCTGTGCTTCTGACAGACTTGCTACATACAGATCGGAGTGTCCCACAACCCCCCCTCCTCCAGTCCGATTAACTGGCCATGGCTGCTCACGGAACTCAGAAGAACGTGCTGCTTGCTTGCTAGATCACCAGTGTATTGTAGAAGGGTGTTCCCCAGGGCAAGGTCTGGGAAGGCACCTGCAGCCTCCACGCTCTCTCCTGTACCCCAGTCACCCCATCTGCTCACGTTCACCAACCTGGAAGCTCTCAGAAACCCCGTCCTTCGGGGGTTTTATGGAGGTTTCTTTATATAGACATGATTGATGGATGAACTCATTGGCCATGGGTGATTTGGTGACTGAGTCAACATCCAGCCCCCCTCTCTCCCCTCCTGGGAAGTTATGGGTCTGAAAGCTCCAACCCTCCAATCACGCGGCTGGTTCTCCTAACAGCGAGCCCACGTCCTGACCTGCTTTGCCAGAGTCACCTCGTTCACGTCAAAGACACCTGTGTGGCTCTCGTCGCTTAGGAAGTCCCAAGGGTTTTCGGATCACTGTGGCAGAAAAGGGGACACAGACCAAAGTATATATTTCACATTACAGACCACAATATCCGACCCAGGCACATTCATCTAGTTCGATTGGTGCCGCTAAACACACGGCAAGTCATGTGGCACAGTCAGTGTTCAGTACACGTGGGCCCAAGGTCTACCAGACTCCACACTGCCCGCCCACCTCTGCAAGCGCTGGCCAGTTCCGACCTCCCACCTGCGGGCCAGTTCCGACCTCCCACCTGCGGGCCAGTTCCGACCTCCCGCCTCCAGATACCGCTTAGTTACCCCCTCCCCGAGTCGGCTGACCACGTGTTTGTGGACGGCTCACACCCCATGGTTTGACCAAGCAGAAAGGACGGGACAGCATTTTTCACATTCTCCAATAAGGTTATAGCCTCGTGCAACCTTCGACAGTGCTACAACAAGAGTCACCCCAGGGGATTTACTCTACCATTCCTGAAACCTCAGAGGACTGAAGGCTTCTTTTTGATAAGACTTGAAAAAACAATGACCTGCCAATAAACATTACCACGGACAATCGCGGCCTTTGTGTTCTTAGAGGGAAACGGCCGATCCAGATTAGGCAATCGTGCATTCTCTTCCTCCTCCTCCCCCTCCTCCCCCTCCTCCCCCTCCTCCTCCTTCTCCTCCCCTCCTCCTCCCCCTCCTCCTCCTCACCCTCCTCCTCCTCACCCTCCTCCTCCTCGCCCTTCTCTCCCTCTCCTCCTCCTCCTCCCCCTCCTCCCCCTCCTCCCCCTCCTCCTCCTTCTCCTCCCCCCTTCCTCCTCACCCTCCTCCTCCTCGCCCTCCTCCTCCTCACCCTCCTCCTCCTCGCCCTTCTCTCCCTCCTCCTCCTCCTCCTCCCCCTCCTCCCCCTCCTCCCCCTCCTCCTCCTTCTCCTCCCCTCCTCCCCCTCCTCCCCCTCCTCCTCCTTCTCCTCCCCTCCTCCTCACCCTCCTCCTCCTCGCCCTTCTCCCCCTCCTCCTCCTCCTCCTCCCCCTCCTCCCCCTCCTCGCCCTTCTCCCCCTCCTCCTCCTCCTCCTCCCCCTCCTCCCCCTCCTCCCCCTCCTCCTCCTTCTCCTCCCCTCCTCCTCCCCCTCCTCCTCCTCGCCCTCCTCCTCCTTCTCCTCCCCTCCTCCTCCCCCTCCTCCTCCTCGCCCTCCTCCTCCTTCTCCTCTCCTTCCTCCCCCTCCTCCCCCTCCTCCTCCTCGCCCTCCTCCTCCTCACCCTCCTCCTCCTCACCCTCCTCCTCCTTCTCCTCTCCCTCCTCCCCCTCCTCCCCCTACTCCTCCTCCTCCTTCTCCTCCCCTCCTCCTCCCCCTCCTCCTCCTCACCCTCCTCCTCCTCCCCCTCCTCCTCGCCCTCCTCCCCCTCCTCCCCCTCCTCCCCCTTCTCCTCCTCCTTCTCCTCCCCTCCTCCTCACCCTCCTCCCCCTTCTCCTCCTTCTCCTCCCCTCCTCCCCCCCTCCTCCTCCTCACCCTCCTCCTCTTTCTCTCCCTCCTCCTCCCCCTCCTCCCCCTCCTCCTCCTTCTCCTCCTCCTCCCCCTCCTTCTCCTCCCCTCCTCCTCCCCCTCCTCCTCCTCACCCTCCTCCTCTTTCTCCTCTCCCCCCTCCTCCCCCTCCTCCTCCTCCTTCTCCTCCCCCCTCCTCCCCCTCCTCCCCCCCTCCTCCTCCTCCTCACCCTCCTCCTCTTTCTCCTCTTCCTCCTCCTCCTCACCCTCTTCCTCCTCCTCCTCCCCCTCCTCCCCCTCCTCCCCCTCCTCCTCCTTCTCCTCCTCCTTCTCCTCCCCTCCTCCCCCTCCTCCCCCTCCTCCCCCTCCTTCTCCTCCCCTCCTCCTCCCCCTCCTCCTCCTCACCCTCCTCCCCCTTCTCCTCCTCCTTCTCCTCCCCTCCTCCCCCCCTCCTCCTCCTCACCCTCCTCCTCTTTCTCCTCTTCCTCCTCCTCCTCACCCTCTTCCTCCTCCTCCTCCCCCTCCTCCCCCCTCCTCCTCCTTCTCCTCCTCCTTCTCCTCCCCTCCTCCCCCTCCTCCCCCTCCTCCCCCTCCTTCTCCTCCCCTCCTCCTCCCCCTCCTCCTCCTCACCCTCCTCCTCTTTCTCCTCTTCCTCCTCCTCCTCACCCTCTTCCTCCTCCTCCTCCCCCTCCTCCCCCTCCTCCTCCTTCTCCTCCTCCTTCTCCTCCCCTCCTCCCCCTCCTCCCCCTCCTTCTCCTCCCCTCCTCCTCCCCCTCCTCCTCCTCACCCTCCTCCTCTTTCTCCTCCCCCTCCTCCCCCTCCTTCTCCTCCCCTCCTCCTCCCCCTCCTCCTCCTCACCCTCCTCCTCTTTCTCCTCTTCCTCCTCCTCCTCACCCTCTTCCTCCTCCTCCTCCCCCTCCTCCCCCTCCTCCTCCTTCTCCTCCTCCTTCTCCTCCCCTCCTCCCCCTCCTCCCCCTCCTCCCCCTCCTTCTCCTCCCCTCCTCCTCCCCCTCCTCCTCCTCACCCTCCTCCTCTTTCTCCTCTCCCTCCTCCTCCTCCTCCCCCTCCTCCTTCTCCTCCCCCCTCCTCCCCCTCCTCCTCCTTCTCCTCCTTCTCCTCCCCTCCTCCCCCCCTCCTCCTCCTCACCCTCCTCCTCCTCGCCCTTCTCCCCCTCCTCCTCCTTCTCCTCTCCCTCCTCCTCCTCCCCCTCCTCTTCCTTCTCCTCCCCTCTTCCTCCCCCTCCTCCCCATCCTCCTCCTTCTCCTCCCCTCCTCCTCCCCCTCCTCCTCCTCGCCTTCCTCCTCCTCACCCTCCTCCTCCTCGCCCTTCTCCCCCTCCTCCTCCTTCTCCTCCTCCTTCTCCACCCCTCCTCCTCGCCCTCCTCCTCCTCACCCTCCTCCTCTTTCTCCTCTCCCTCCTCCTCCTCCTCCCCCTCCTCCTTCTCCTCCCCCCTCCTCCTTTTCCTCCCCCCTCCTCCCCCTCCTCCTTCTCCTTCCCCCTCCTCCTCCTTCTCCTCCCCCTCCTCCTCCTTCTCCTCCCCCTCCTCCTCTTTCTCTGCCTCCTTTTCCCCCTCCTCCTCTTCCTCCTCCTCCTCCTTTTCCCCCTCCTCCCCCCTCCTCCTCCTCCCCCTCCTCCTCCTTCTCTTCCTCATCTTCCTCTTCCTCATCTTCCTCTTCCTCATCTTCCACCTCCTCCTCCTTTTCCCCCTCCTCCTCCCCCTCCTCTCCCCCTCCTCCTCCCTCAACACACAGAACAGCTACGCTTCCAACAGCTTCCAAAGTTGCCTTCCCACCCTTCCTTTAACCTCGAAATGACCAGGCCAGCCCACACCATGGAGTAATTTCAGGTATCTAACATTATTTAAAACTATATGATGGAAGTTGGAGGTGGTTTTTGCCTGCCCGGGCAAGCGATGGCCCTTCCGAAGGGCAGAGTCTGAGTCCCCGTCAAAGAACCACCCTCGTCTACAGCCCTACCACCTTGAACGCTCCCGATCTCGTCTGATCTCGGAAGCTAAGCAGGGTCAGGCCTGCTTAGTACTTGGATGGGAGAACCACCCTCTACCGGTTGAGGGTTGAACCCATATGATGGCTCCGGAGGTGGAGGTGGGACCCCCAGACTGGCCAACGGACGGCCCGGCCCTGGCCAGTGGCGTGTTAAGGAATGCAGCGGACAACGTGATGGAAGCAAGACAAAATCGGTGGCTTAAGGAGGGTCTTTCCAAGTGGGGTTACTAACCCAGAAAGAGGCGGCTGATGCTCCGGGCAGCCACCTCTGTCACCAGGTGGAAGGAGCCGGCAGAGAATGAGGCTGACGCAGAGGACAGCAGAGCGGCGAGGTGCTAGGGACAGATTCCTGAAGACGGTGCCTCTTCAGGGTCTGGGCAGCCATGTGCTGAGCATCTCGGTCGGCCAGGCCAGAGAAGCTGGCCTCTGGCTTTTTCATTCAGTGGGACAGTGTCTTTCTTCCCTTTTAAAAGGAAAACAAATTAATTTTTTTGAGCTGGGTTTTGCTAACAGGTAACTAAGTGGGAGACTGTTAAGAAAAACACTATCTGTAGGGATCTCCGGAGAAAGGTCTTTTAGGGAAAATAAATCAATTGAACTTTATAAACAAGCTAATTAGATCAGGGATACAGCTCGAGCTGTTTCCATGAAATCCGTTTTAACCGGCTCGCGGTAATGTGATGTCTTACAGTTGTAGACACTGTGGAGGCATTTATCTGCGTTATTTTGAAACCACCATCCTCATCCTAGAATCAGCCTGGCCCCGTCTTGTTTAGGACCAGGCTCTGACTTAGGTATGCACGGGGACTTGTGTCTTCATTTAAACAGCGGGACTTCCAAATTCCTGGTCTTAAAGCATTGTGGAGAACGTGATGGTGCCTTCAGTGGTTGGCCCAAGAAAATGGGATTATTCTTCGCTGCCTGTGTGTAATTGGTCCGAATACTTAATGCTATTGCCAGTGTGATTCTGAGGCTCTGGGCTCACACTGCTTCTCTGTGGTATACAAGGTGAGTGCTGTGTTTCTCCCCTGTTTGCAGGAGCATCCAGCTGCTGGCGTGTCCCACGTTGGACCCAGGTTGCTTTGGATCCACTTCAGTTAATGCGCAGTAATTCAGTTATTCCTGAATGATGAATTTGGAAAAGGAAAGCAAAATAGAGAGCCAGTCTAGGGAACCTTACATACCCATGGGAATAACGAAATGAGAAAACAGAATAAAATGCAGTTGTAGCAAGGATCGATAGGATAATAGAATATTTCTAAGCACTGAAGATACAAAAGTAGCATTCTGAGTCTTTAAAATGAAAGAGTCTCAAGAACTTAAAAAAAACTTAGAGAAAGTACAAAAGCAGCCTGTATCTGTTACACAGTCAGGTGCATTTTCTGGAAACAATTTAGCTTGTATCTGTAAAAGGTAGAAGTTGTGTCTAAACTATGCACAAGACCAGGGGTCCCCAAACTTTTTACACAAGGGACCAGTTCACTGTCCCTCAGACCGTTGGAGGGCCAGACTATAAAAAAAAACTATGAGGCCCTGGCCGGTTGGCTCAGTGGTAGAGCGTCGGCCTGGCATGCAGAAGTCCCGGGTTCGATTCCCGGCCAGGGCACACAGGAGAAACGCCCATCTGCTTCTCCACCCCTCCCCCTCTCCTTCCTCTCTGTCTCTCTCTTCCCCTACCGCAGCCGAGGCTCCATTGGAGCAGAGATGGCCCGGGCACTGGGGATGGCTCCTTGGCCTCTGCCCCAGGCGCTAGAGTGGCTCTGGTCGCAGCAGAGCGATGCCCCGGAGGGGCAGAGCATCGCCCCCTGGTGGGCAGAGCGTCGCCCCCTGGTGGGCAGAGCGTCGCCCCCTGGTGGGCGTGCCGGGTGGATCCCTGTCAGGCGCATGCGAGAGTCTGTCTGACTGTCTCTCCCCGTTTCCAGCTTCAGAAAAATACAAAAAAAAAACACAAAAAAAAACTATGAACAAATCCCTATGCACACTGCACATATCTTATTTTAAAGTAAAAAAACAAAACGGGAACAAATACAATATTTAAAATAAAGAACAAGTAAATTTAAATCAACAAACTGACCACTATTTCAATGGGAACTATGCTCCTCTCACTGACCACCAATGAAAGAGGTGCCCCTTCTGGAAGTGTGGCGGGGGCCGGATAAATGGCCTCAGGGGGCCGCATGCGGCCCACAGACCGTAGTTTGGGGACCCCTACACAAGACCATTACCACACATAAAAAAAAAAAAAAATCATCAAATATCCGATAAATATTAAATATTTCCTTTTTTACCCCCCCCCTTCTTTTTACAATGAGGTCATTCAGCTTAGGGTCCGATCAAGCCCACACCTCGCATCTATTGATAGGGTCTCCCTCCTCTCTCTTTCATTTCTTTGGAGTCAGACTGTGATGTTATCAAGTTCTTTATATTCTAAATTTTGCTGGTTGTATCCCTGTGGTGACTTTTGATGTGTTTCTCCATCCCCCGGTCTTCAGGTTCACAAGATTTTGGCAGGAACCCTCCAAAGTGGCATCACGTGTTTCCCTCAGGAGGCGCACGGAGTCTGGTGGTTTCTGTTTCGGTGATGCCGGGGGTCCCTCGGGATGACCGCACTGTTCAGTGGTTGGTGTTTGAGGTTGGAAAATCGGGACATTCTAATCCTGCCATTCCGTCTTCCTAATCAAGCTGGGACTCTTCAATGTAAAGAGAAGGCTTCTCAAGTGACCCATCTGGTTCCCCTAAAGGGTTCCTTTATAAAATAAAGGCTTGAGTCTTGGTGTATTCGCTAGTCTTCAGAAAGGGAGCGAGTCCCCTTCCTGGGGTCCAGAAGAAACCAAGTCGTCGTTGGATTTGTTGCTGCTGCTGTTACAAGTTTGACTCATGGATTTGAACGCAGCTGATGAGGTTTTATTCCACTTACAAACGCTCCCAGGGAGCCATCTCTGGCCAGAGGAGCCTGTGCAAGCTGGTTACTGAGCCCTCAGACCCAGCCGGGAGCCTTTTCCTCTTGCTTCCATTGGTAAGGTGGGATGACCCAGTATCTCTGGCCCGTTTCCTGCTGCTGGCTGGTCTGGAGCCAGCCCCTTCTCCCCGCGGCTCTGCTCCATCTGGTGTCCGTGGGAGATGTTTCTCAATCACAGGACAGATGACAGGACGCTCCTTGATGCTGCATCCCCCCTAGTTTCCGGGCTTGCTCAACTCACAGAGGTAGGGATGGGTGTTTTGAGAGAAAGTGTATCAGGAGTCTATGCTGATGTTTCTCATTCAAATTGAGGGTTTCAGGATTTTTATTTAAATACTTTTTTTCCCTCTTTCTATTAAGCTGAATATCTTATATACCAATGACATTAACATACGGCTAGTGCTCGACTTACGACCATGATTGGTTCTGACAGACCGGTCGTAACACGATTTGGTCGTAAGTTGAGTAGGCTATATGTATAGTACTGCGAAATGATGTTATAAAAATCTTTAAGTCATATTTTATCATAATTTTCTTTCATTATTGTTATATATCATAATTTTCTTTGTTCATTTTATGCCATTTGTATCATCTCTACACCATTTTGTTTCTTATTTTTACATTCATCAAGTTTAAGTAAAACACTGCATTACCAGGACAACTGGTTTAATATTTGCAAAGACAATTTCCTCTTGGTAGACATCTTGGGAGGGGTTTGATGAAAAATATCCAAGATGCCCTGGCCGGTTGGCTCAATGGTAGAGCGTCGGCCTGGCGTGCAGAAGTCCTGGGTTCGATTCCCAGCCAGGGCACACAGGAGAAGAGCCCATCTGCTTCTCCACCCCTCCCCCTCTCCTTCCTCTCTGTCTCTCTCTTCCCCTCCCGCAGCCAAGGCTCCATTGGAGCAAAAGATGGCCCGGGCGCTGGGGATGGCTCCTTGGCCTCTGCCCCAGGCGCTAGAGTGGCTCTGGTCATGACAGAGCGACGCCCCGGATGGGCAGAGCATTGCCCCCTGGTGGGCGTGCCGGGTGGATCCTGGTCAGGTGCATGCAGGAGTCTGTCTGACTGTCTCCCCGTTTCCAGCTTCGGAAAAATACAAAAGAAAAAAAAAAAAAAGAAAAGAAAAATATCCAAGACACAAAACACAAGTTGCTCTACCGAGTCTGGGATAACAGTTGAAATGGTGCCCGCGGAGATGGTAGTGCTGCCGGAAGCTGGTCCGCACTGTCGTATGCCCAGCTGGGCAATGCTTGCGCTGCCAGACGCGGAGCAGTTGTGGCTAGCTATTGTGGTCGTAAAGTCGAATGGTCGTAAGTTGCATAGGTCGTAAGTCGATCAATATTTGTAATTCCTTGTTTTCCCCTATAATTTACTTAGTAGCTTCCACATAGAAATACCAGTGTAATAATTAACAATATAGTTGCTGAAAAGAAAATGCCTTTGAGGTTCTTTTTGTCCTTAACATAGAGAGCCCCCTAAGAGGCACAAATTACTGATCCTTACAGTCCCTTAAATTAACTCCTCGCTCTGCAGGCTGAGCCAGGAACTCAGTGCTTCGGTTTCTTTGTTTTGTTTTCCTTCTGATTTTGAGGAAGAATCACTGGAAAAGCAAAATCTCACCACACAACAAACAGTAGCTTCTTTTATATCTTAACATCTATGTTAATATGCTTCTTGTAAGCTGTGTACATGAATGTCATCACAGAGAAGGGGTCATAGTTACATAGGTTTTGTATCGGCTTTATTCATTCCAGAATATATTATAACCCTCTTCCCATGTCATTAAAATATTTCTAACTGACTCATTCAGCCCCTTCACAGTCTGCTATCATAGAGATGAATTATAGCTCTTTTAGCTAATTCTCTACTGTTGACCGCTTAAGTTGTTTACAATTTTTCACAATTTTAAGCAACACTGTGGTGAATATCCTTGAGACCAAACACGTTCACGCATTCCAAAAATCATTGCTTTGGCGTGAACCCCCACGAATGTGGTTAGTTTTTAACCTAAATAAATAAATAAAATAATCACTTTAAGACTTTTGCCTCATGCAGCTAAATCATTCTCCTGATGTATCTGAGCGTTCCTACAACCCTAAACATTCACCAACCCTAGGCATTCTAATTCATTTTTTTTTAATTTGTCTAATTTGAAAGGTAGTATAGCATGTGGTTGTTGATTATGTAGAGATTTTTTTAAATGGATAACTATAGGTATTCCTTTATTTATTCCTTCCTTCCACAAAAATATCTAGTTTAGCACTTATGCCTTGTCCCACCCTAGACACAGCTCCGTGTAACACAGACACCGCCCTCCCCTCCTGGGGCTCAGAACCCAGAGGAGAGGAACGACGTTTGAATAAGTAAGCTCAGAAGGTGCATTACAGGAAGACCCAGATAGACAGAGCAGGCAGCGGGGAGGACCAGGAAGAATATACAGGTTTACACTGAAACCAAACAGGTGAGTAAGCCATAAACTAGAAGACAAGCAGGTAGTTCAAAGGGAGAAGAGCTCAGAGAGAGAAAGCAGCATGTGCAAAGGCCCTGGGGTATAACTCATCTCTTTTCTTACTATGCAACCACCTCGTTCATGAAAGAGGGTCGAGAAGCCCAGGCCCTATCTTCCATATGACTATTGTAAACAGGACCCAGTTTGTATAAAACACCGAGGAGAAAGCAAGACTTTTCGGCCCCTTGTCTTAGACTCCTTCCTCTCCAGAGCATGTGCTTCTAGGCCTCCATCCTCCTGGCCAACACGAGCCACAAATGTCCCTTCTAGGCCTCCATCCTCCTGGCCAACACGAGCCACAAATGTCCCTTCTAGGCCTCCATCCTCCTGGCCAACACGAGCCACAAATGTCCCTTCTAGGCCTCCATCCTCCTGGCCAACACGAGCCACAAATGTCCCTTCTAGGTCTCCATCCTCCTGGCCAACACGAGCCACAAATGTCCCTTCGTCAACCCTTCCCGTTCTCCCAGCCAAACCAGACGGCCGCGGTGATTTACAGCAGCTGTACTTTCCTGGGCAGATTAGAAAGAGAAATCTTTATAATTACACGAGCTTGCTGTTATTTAAATATTTACCAGCATTAAACACCAAAAAGGCTGCGCAAATGATCCAGGGATTCATATTGTTCTAAGCTAATATTCTTTGTACAATATTATGCAAATTGCAGAAACTTTATTTTGTTGTTGTTGCTGCGAGCGGTGTATCCCAAGGCGCCTATTCAGTAAGTTGAAACAGATAAAGTTTTAATAATAAATAGTGGTGATAAATAAGTCACAAAGTTTGTGCAATTGCTAATGCGCTCGCTCACCCTAGGGTGGTTTATTAGATAAACAAGGAGCATTTCCTGATTTGCTTTTTGCTCAAGTGGCCTCGGTGTTCCTGCCACATGTTCGCGCGATAAATTATTTCGACCCATTAGGTGTTAACGAACAAATCATATTCGCTTGCAGTCTGTCGTGAATTGCTGAGGATTGAGATTTAAACACTGAAATTATACATTAATTTTACTTTACAGAAACAAAGCTGGTTAAGAAAAATTAAACTTGGCTGAAATGGGAGCAAAACAGTATGCCTGAGTCTGAATATTTTAAGCCTGCAAAGGAGGCTGTGAATGGTTTCATTAATATTCAGAACGCTTGGGCGTTCCTGACAGCGAGGAAATGCCAACAGCGGTGCCGCCAGGCGGTGGGGATACCCGTGAACAGCCACTGAGCCCTGCGGGTCGATGAGCTAGCCCACCAGATGCCCGAGTAGGGACAGGGTGGGTGAGGGCCCCACGCGTCTGCCTGGTGGTCTGCCTCTCGGCGTCGGTGAGGCTGAATTGATTCTGTTCAACAAGCTATCGTCTGCCTGTGCTCATAACAACCGGCATCCGTTTGGAAGGGTGGTTAGGAATCGTTTTGGAAAACAGCAGCTGGAAACAACTTAATTGCACATCAGAGGGCTAGTGGCAAAAGAAAAATGCCGACCGTCTGTACAAGACAGGTCTCCACCGCTCTGAAAGAGAAGGAGGTAAATCTGTCTGCCCGGTGATTGATTTCCAAATTTTATCTCTAGACTGAACTTAAAAGACGTCTTCCCGCAGTAATGTGCCCAAAGCCACACGTGCACACACGTGGGTCACCAACCCCCCTCGGTGTCACAACATCGCAGGGTCCAGAGCCCCTCACACCCTTGTCTCTCCCGCCCAGGGGTCCTCCCCCCAACCGCTGACATCAGAGATGAGTGCCAGAACGGTTTGTCCGCCCTGCTGTTACAGCTGTAGTTCATGCGTGCCCGTTAATGGACGATATTCTGTTGTACAGAATACGCTACAATGTATTCATCATTCTACTGTTGAGGGATGCCTGGTTCTTTCCCATTTTTAACTATTGCAAATAGCGCTGCTTTCAATGTCCTGGTACAGATCTCCGGTGAAGGTGGGCAGACGTCCCTTTCAAGTAAACTTAGGCAGGTGCGTGCGGATCAGGGTGTCTCTGCCCATTCTCCCTGGCATGGCGTGGAGGTCACAGGGCGGGGAGGGGATGGTCCGTGCCCCATACCAGGGGGCCCCAAACTTTTTACACAGGGGGCCAGTTCACTGTCCCTCAGACTCTTGGAGGGCCAGACTATAAAAAAAACAACTATGAACAAATCCCTATGCACACTGCACATATCTTATTTTAAAGTAAAAAAACAAAACGGGAACAAATACAATATTTAAAATAAAGAACAAGTAAATTTAAATCAACAAACTGACCACTATTTCAATGGGAACTATGCTCCTCTCACTGACCACCAATGAAAGAGGTGCCCCTTCCGGAAGTGCAGCGGGGGCTGGATAAATGGCCTCAGGGGGCCGCGTGTGGCCCGCCGGCTGTAGTTTGGGAACCCCTGCCATACACACATCACGTGTTCCCTTTCTGACACGTGAAGTGACTACCATGACTGCCTGAGCTTTGGGAAGACTGTCTAAGCAACAAGGAGCACTTTCCTTTCCAACTATTATACTTCTGTTTTTGTACTAACCTAAGTTTTTCAAAGAGTATGGGTTAAGTTCTCAATATGGAATTAGCTCATCGAAGGGGGGGGGGGGACGTAAGGAGTCCCGAGCTCTGCGTGCACGTGCGGTCATTGTTACCGCATTCAGTCCTGCGTCCCTCCAGCGGGGTGCCCCACCCCCAGCGTCCTCCCACGTGCTCCTCCCCCCCCCTGGGAGAGTGAACGGCTCTCCAGGCTGTGCACTCCCTGTGATCTCATTGCCTCCTCGTGACCCACCGAGGAAAGAGGCTTTTCTCAGGCAACCCCACCTCACTAACAAGGGGAAGAGAAGTCGGGTGGAACACTTGGGGTCACGTGGCTGGGAAACGGCTTGGGGACCCTCAGCCCAGGGCTCCTTCCAGTCGCGAATGGACATTCATGAGAGAGCCTAGAACACACAGGCATCAAAATGAAGAGAGAAGGAGGAGGAGGAGGAGGAAGGACCCTGGCTAACCTCTCCCCTCACCCCCCACCCCGCAACAGGGCGGTCCCGGAATAAAGCTGGGGGCTCCTGTCCCCTCTGACCCCTAAGTGCCGGTCGTACCTCGGTGACCCGTGCACGTCAGCACTGTCTGCGTTGTACGTGTTAGGCTGCGGTTGGCAAACACCCGCATTGTAGGCTTGTGGGTCCTACCTGCTGGGTCAAACTTCTCGGCGCGGCCGCGCGGGAGCCGGACGTGGCCATGGACAGCACCTAAACGGATGAGCATGGCGGGGTTCCCACAGCACAGGACACGGGTATCCGAATTTCCTGTGATTTTCACATCGTGACATACTCTTCTTTTTATTTTTTCAACCGTTTAAAGACACAATAACCATCCTTCCTCTTCGCTCACAGGCTACACAAAAACAGTGGGTCAGATTTGGCCCATTGGTTCCAGTTTGCCAGCTTTTGCTTTAAACAGATAAAAAAAAAAATAGTTGAAGACACCACAGTCAGTGAACAGCAGTGTATCGATTTAAAGTCAAAATCTTGTCAGTTGCGAAATGGGAACCAAACTCAAGCTAGATAAATAAAAAAAAATAGAGAATTCATGAACCTGGAACTAAGAAGTCCAAGGGGTTGGTGTTCAGACATGGCTGGTTTAGGGGTCTGGATAATGTCAGGTTTCTCTCTCTCTCCCTCCCTCCCTCCCTCCCTCCCTCCATCTGCTCCTTCCTCCTTCCTGTCTTCTCCTCCCCTTCCCCTGTGACCTCGGCATCACCAGATTCCTCAGTCTAGACCGAGCTTGTCCTCCTTACGGGCTGGCAGTGATCTGTCCCGTTTATTCTAAACTCTGTTGAGACATCGCCACTGCTGTAACACTCTCTGCCCTGGTCATAAACGTCCACCTCTGCCTCTTCCTTCTGAGATTTACCCACCAGCCGTCTACTGAGCGTCCTGTTCCGTGTCGGATGAAAAAGAAAGAACGGATGGACGCTGACTCACCTTCAGGAGCTCCAACGTCCCACGGGGGAGATGGCACAGTAAACAGGAGGTGACAAGGACAGGACGCTGTGTCTTGATTTCCCTGTCATCCCTGAAGACCCTGTGGTCTTCTCATTTGTTTGTTTACCTCCTCTGTGACGGGAGGTGGGGCCAAAGCGTGACTGACTCACCCCAGTGTTCCTGGAGCCCAGCATGCACTGACGACTTCATTTCTTCATCCAAATAGTTATTGACCCTCCATGGTGCACCAGACCTTATACTAGGTGCACAGACGTGGAGACGTGGAGCAGAGAAAAACACCATCTTTTTCCACGAGGTGCCTGATCTAAAATGGTGGTTTTCAACCGCCTGTCTGCGGACGGGTGCCTGTCCGCCAGAAATTTCTGGTCCTGGTCTGAAAAAGAGTGAACCATCCTGATGTTGTGTGAAGATGACAGGGTCTGAAAACCACTGGTCTAAAGGACAGCACCTGCCACAGTGCCTCCGCTTCTTCACCTGTAAATGAGCATTATTCTGAATTCATCTGGCCTAGAGTCTGACCCTAGCTCCACTATATGCTACTGGCTTTGGGCACATCAGAAAATGACTCACCTCTGTGCATCCCTGAGCCTATGAAGTCGGCATTAGGGCCGCCTCTACCTCACTGGGTCGTGGCGAAGACATATTAAGACAGTGCATCCAAAATGCTTAGCAGGGGTCCTGAGGAGACCATTGGTGTTCAATAAATGTTACCTAATAGTAAACTCTTCTAACCCAGGCTCTGGAATGTAGGAGATGTCCAATAAATGCCTTTTTTTGAATGGATTTAATGTACCCTTTGGAGTCTCTTAGAAGAAGCCTAATTCTTATATCTACTTCTGTTACCCCCAGTCTATGGCCCCAGGCCTCTGAAACTTGTAAGACTTACATAAGGGTTCCAGTTCTGTATTTAATCCCCACATGCAAGGAGCTCCCCTCAGGCCCTCTCTGTGTCCCCACTTGCGTCTCAGGCTCTCTTCCCCAGAGCCTCAGCTGACTGAAGTTTCCCTGGGCTATAGGTGAGATCCTGCTGTGTACCCACGACTGGCCTCAGACATCCAGGTTGAGAGCAGGTGATAGGTACGGCTTCCTCGTGTTGAGAGTAGACTTTAAAGTAGTTATGGAAGCCAACTGGTATCCAACAGCCCCCGCCATAAATCGTTATAGTGTTCAATGGCAACTGCCAGCATGGTGTTCCGCAAAGCCCAAGGACTCCATAGCCAACAATTTTCCTGAAGCAACACAGCCTATCTAAGGATTTATATTATAGCTTAATTACTCGATATTGATGAAAACCATTGCTGCATTTAATAAAAGCATGACCATAATCATAACAACAAAGATAACAGAAATCTCTAGTGTAAGTGTGTAGACAGGCACAAGAGACGGCTGATACCATATAAAGAATGAGAACAAGACAGATATGGCACACACTATCATGGTTTGTAAGGACCCATCGGAGAGATGAGAACAAATGAAACTTAAATGAACTAACACTCCCAATGGGATGGATCCTTCCAAAGCCCAGACCTGGTTCTATCACGGATCAGACTGACTCAGCCCCCGGCACTGGCATCCTGACAAAGGAAGAGACAAGCCACCATGTTAGGGATAAATATTACTCATTCGTTGCCAACTATCTTTTTATATACAATATCTGGAATATAATTTAAAATTATAAGACAAAGGAAGAAAAAAAGGTGTCCTATTTTCAAAAGAAAAAAAGAATAGTCATTAGAACAAACCCATAAATGACCTAATTGTTGAGTTAGCAAACAAGGACTTTAATATAACCATGAAAATTGTGTTAGAAGAGCTAGCATAAACATGATCCACGTGTATGAACAGATAGGACATTCTTGTGGAAACTTTAACAGCCATTAGAAATGCAACAACAATAACACAATATGAGACAGTAACATTGTATCAACAGGCTTCATAAAAGGCTAGACACAGAAAAAGCAAGCAGCAATGAAGTCAAAAGGAGTTCATTGACCTTATAAACCGTTCAGATTGAAACCCAAACCAAAATTAAAGCAACTTTTAAAACTAGAAGAGAATGTCTGAGAACTATACATCCAAACCACATAGTCAGATATAAGTGTAACTAGAAAGCCCGGCGGTCATACGAAATGACCGCTGTTCTAGGTATTATAAATTGTAATTAAAATGATTTGTGCAAAGGTGTCTGCTAATTCAAACTGAATTACCCAGGGCAGGTGGCGAGGACGCCCCTTTGCTTAGTGCCCCACGGGGTTTCCCCCTTCTACTTGTTTAATTGCTTAAAGTAGAGTGCAATGAAGGAAACCACTGGCGGTACATTTCTTAAGAGCCACCGCTAGCTCAATAAATAAAGGTGATTTAAATAATAAAATGTTAATTCACATGTCAAAGATCTCTTTGTACACAACATTTCTTATGTAGATCTTTCCATCATTTTTAAGCTCGCCTTGCAGAGGACCATCAATTATTTTTAATTTTACGTCATTCTTTCACGAACTCTTGAACAGGCAACATAAAGTTGACCGTGTCCAAATGCAGGCTCAGGTAAAAAAAATGCCAACACGCTTAAGCGTTTGGCCCTGAGACTTATTGATGGTCATAGCAAAGGCAAGTTTTACAGGAAATTGTCTATGTCTCAATTAAAACGGCAACCCTGTTTGAGATGGAGCCAAATCAATTCTTAGAATGACATGTATTTCACCTTTAGAGGAGCCAAAGACTTAGCTATTATGACATTATTTTTCAATTGGAGAACCTCTAGTCTTGTACCATTGCAAAGACCCCTTCTGGTGTTAAGATTTCTTAACAGCATAATAATTGCTCCAATCTTTAACCTCAATTTGTGAGGTGGCATGCCAGAAGGCGGGACTATTTGAATGCCGTGGCAACTTCACCCCATTGGCTAGTACAGTTACGCAAGCAACCAATAAGCTATCGGCGACAAACAGACACTTAAGCCGTATATAATAAAGATTTGAGTCCCCAAAAGACAGATGATAAGGAACGGTGTAAAAAAAAAAAAAAAAAGAAAGAAAGAAAGAAAGTATCTGCGTAACATAGCGTTATAGAGAGCAGGACAGCAAACCCTGAAGGGAAGGGGGGAGGGGGGCTGGAGGGAGGGGACAAAGGGGGTATCAAGGGGAACACGGGGTGGGGGAGAGGGAGATATATTCAATGGGACACTTGAATCTTTGTAAGCACAAGAAATTAAAATCAATTTTAAAAATAAAAAAATAAATAAAATAGAAAGTGGCCCTGGCCAGTTGGCTCAGCGGTAGAGCATCAGCCAGACGTGCAGGAGTCCCGGGTTCAATTCCCAGCCAGGGCACACAGGAGAAGCGCCCATCTGCTTCTCCACCCCTCCCCCTCTCCTTCCTCTCTGTCTCTCTCTTCCCCTCCCGCAGCCAAGGCTCCATTGGAGCAAAGATGGCCCGGGCGCTGAGGATGGCTCCATGGCCTCTGCCTTAGGCGCTAGAATGGCTCTGATTGTGGCAGAGCAACTCCCCAGATGGGTAGAGCGTCGCCCCCTGGTGGGCATGCCGGGTGGATCCCGGTCGGGCGCATGCGGGAGTCTGTCCAACTGCCTCCCTGTTTCCAGCTTCAGAAAAATAAAAAATAAAAAAAAATAAATAAATAAAAATAGAAAGTATTTGAAATCACAGTTGGCGTTTACTAAGAAGTGATGTAGGATAGACATCAACCTAAAGATCCAGAAATCTCAGTAGATTACAAGCAGGAGAGATACAAGGGGGCCACCACCAGACAGGTCCTGATCGAGCTGCTGAAGTCAAGGACAGATGGGGAATCTGGACAGGGCTCTGGGGGAAGAGACGCCGCCTGCATGGGGAGCGCCGGAAGGAAGGCGGGCAGGCAGGCATTCCAGTGGAAACTGCGGAGCTCAGACTGCTGAGCGAAGACGGGCGAAGGCATTTTTAGACCAACCGACGCTGAGGGCATTCGTGCCCAGCGGTGGGCCTTACCCAACAATGCCCGAGCACGCTGTTCAGGTTCAGGGGAAATGGCACGAGACTCCTGTCCACTTTTAGAGCGCAAATGATAAAGTGCGGAAAGGTTCGTAACAGACACAGAAGCAGAATCCGTGACAATAAAAGCAGAACGTGGTGGGGAATGGACGGAATGATACGGGTGCGAGGCATTTACACGGTTTGTGAAATGGTAACATTATTTGACGCTCTCTGTGGTCATTTAAAAAAAAAAAAAAAAGAATATTGTCGTATCTAGAGCAGCCACTGAAATAAATGCAAAAGATACAGCTACGACGAGAGAAGAAGGGGTAAGGGGAAGTCCGCAAAAGTGTTCAGTTACCCCGACAACAACCAAGAGCCAATGAAAGAAAGAAGGAAAATTGACAAAATGCTAGGCTTAAACCCAATTATCTTGGCGACGACACTTAAAGTTAACAGGCTGAACATTTCATGGAAAAAAAAGAGATTGTCAGATGGCAAGGAGGAAAAACAAAAAAATCAAGGCCCAGTTGTACGCTGTTCGCTACCCGCATTCTAAATGTAGACAGAGTGAAAGTGTGAGTGGGAACAGTTATATCAGGCAAAAAGTAAGCGTAAGGAAATTACATTAATAACAGAAAGAAAATACTTTAAGACAAGTAGCCTCACTAGAGACAATGAGGGCTATTTCATAATTATTCAAGTGTCAACCCACGGTATAACGATCCTAAATGTTACGCAAATAATAAGGGGCTGAGAAAATGTAACTAGAAACTGGCAGAGATAAGAGACATAGATTAATCCACGGTCTTGGTTTGAGGTTTTTAACACTTCTCTCCCAGTAAATACTAGAACAACTAAAAAAACAAGTCTATAAGGACATAGAGCACTGCTCAGCACTACCAATCAACGTGAGTGTTCAAGTGCACATCGCACGTTCACCCAGATGGAGTAATGGCGTGCCATAAAAACAAGTCTCTGCAAACGCCAAGGATGAAAACATGCAGCGTGTGTTCTCTGCCCCAAATAGTGTGAACTAATAAACCAGTGGCATCCAGAAAACCTTCAAAGCGTTGGAAATTAAGCCAAAGTTCTCTACCTCCAAATAACGCCTGAGTCAAAGAATAAATCACGGGAAAGAAAACAGGAGGGTCAACCAACTGAGTAAGAAGGAAAACAGATATCAAAATTATGTGGCCATAAAAAAAAAAAAATTATGTGGCCAGAACATCAATGGGACAGAATGAAAAAGGTCAAGAAATAGCCTGTCACATTGATTTTTGTGAAAAGCACCAAGTCAATTCAATGGGGGGGGGGGGGGGGGGGGGGGGGGGGGGGGGGGGGGGGGGGGAGGAAAACGTGTTTTTAATAAATAATGTCGAAACAACCGTATGGCTGTATGGGGGAAAAGAATGAACTTGACCCCACCATGCTCCATACCAAAATAATAACCTCAGTTGTAAGCAGCTTACACACCTCAGTGTGAAAGCTAGAACCATATTGCTTCTAGCAGAACACAGAATAGTGTCACAACCTGGATGGAGGCTGAGATTTTTTTTTTATTTTTTATTTTTTAGGTAAAACAAATGATCTAAAATGTAAGAAGAAAAATAAAGGTCAAATAGGATTCATTCCAAAAAAAAAAATTTTTTTTTTTAATGTGCTCTTTAAAGGAGACAATTAGGGACATGAACACACAGCCACAGAAAGGGAGAAAATATTCACACGTTTATCTAACAGAGGACTTGACGTCCAGAATGTTTAAATAACTCTACTAACACATCCATAATAAAAAGGCACATACCGCAATTAAAATAGTAGGGGAAAGACTTGAACAGACACTTCACAAAAGAGAATAAAAAACCGGGCTAATAAGAGAGTGTGAAAACACGTTTAGCACCATTGGTCACTGGGGGAGTTCAGGTTGAAACCAGAGAGGAGTTCGCATCCGCGCGTGTGACTGACGTTGAAAGACGGCGCCCAGTGTGACGAGGACGAGGACAGGACGAGGACGGTAGAGTAACTACTACGACTCTCACGCCCTCCTGGTGGGCGTGGGGAACAGTAGTTGGGAGAACGTCTCTGGCAGTTTCGGATTGATTTAAGTATACAATTCCTCTATAACTCAGCAATTTGCCAGCCTCCCTCCAAAATGAAATTGTGTCCACAAAACAACTCTTGCAAGAACGTCCCTCACAGCCTCACATAGAATAGCTTGTACCTGGAAACACTGTCGATGTCCGTTGACGGGTGAATGGATGAAGAAATCGAGGTATATTCATAATAGGAAATGCATTAAATGCATGAAAAAAGGCATGAACTATTGCTAATACACAACCACACGGACAGGTCACCAAAAAGAAAAATGCTAACCGTACACTCTGTATGTGAGTCCGTGTCTGTGAGAGCTATGAGTACACCACACGTAGCAAAACTAGTCTGTAGTGACAGGAGTCAGAGAGCGCTTGTCCTTTAAGGCAGTGGTCCCCAACCCCCAGGCTGCGGACCGGTACCGGTCCGTGGGCCATTTAGTACCGGTCCGCAGAGAAAGAATAAATAACTTACATTATTTCCGTTTTATTTATATTTACGTCTGAACGATGCTTTATTTTTTAAAAATGATCAGATTCCTTCTGTTACATTCGTCTAAGACTCACTCTTGGCCCTGGCAGGTTGGCTCAGCGGTAGAGCGTCAGCCTGGTGTGCGAGGGACCCGGGTTCGATTCCCGGCCAGGGCGCATAGGAGAGGCGCCCATTTGCTTCTCCACCCCCACCCCTCCTTCCTCTCTGTCTCTCTCTTCCCCTCCCACAGTCAAGGCTCCATTGGAGCAAAGATGGCCCTGGTGCTGGGGATGGCTCCTTGGCCTCTGCCCAGGCGCTGTAGTGGCTCTGGTCGCGGCAGAGCGACCCCCCCCCCCCAGGGGCGGAGCATCACCCCCTGGTGGGAAGAACGGTCGCCCCTGGTGGGCGTGCCGGGTGGATCCCGGTCGGGCGCATGCAGAAGTCTGTCTGACTGTCTCTCCCCGTTTCCAGCTTCAGAAAAATTTAAAAAAAAAATAAAAATAAAAAAAAAGACTCACTCTTGACGCTTGTCTCGGTCACGTGATACATTTATCCATCTCACCCTAAAGGCCGGTCCGTGAAAATATTTTCTGACATTAAACCGGTCCATGGCCCCCCAAAAGTTGGGGACCACTGCTTTAAGGAGATGACCTGGACAGAGGACTGGGGACACTGGGGGGGGGGGGGGTTGGGGGCAGACTGATAGAAGCATCCTGCATCTTGTTGTGGGTGATCACGTGAGTGCGTACAATGGACAAAACTCCTTGAACTAAATCCGGTGCGTATTATTGTTTATAAAGTAACTTTGATTATATATATATATAATGTCTGCCCTCTAGATGCTGAGTGGATACAACCTCAGACAGAGGAGGCAGCACTGGCTGGAGAGGGCGAGGGCGGAGAGGCAGGCCCCTCCCCCGGCCACGCTTTGACATCTGCCCTCGCGCCTCCTAACCCTGGAATGGGCTCAGCCCCCCCCCCCGCCCCCCCCCCGGGGGTGGGAGCAAAGAGAAGGAAGGCAGTGGTTGCCGGAAGAGCCAGCCCTCACTCGAGAAACAAGTAACGAGGTCCTTCCTTCCCCGGCTCCTCCCTGTGCCAGGGTGCTGTGTGTGGGGCCACAGTCACCCGCCACCTTGTGTTCCAATTCCCACTGCTTTCCCGGCCCCTCTCGCTGTGGCCCCTGGAATGTACCCATCCTGCCACCCCCTTGTCACCCGTCTTTCTTTCTCCAGTGTCCTCAGAATTTGAGAATTACCACTTTCTCCCTGTGTGTGTGTGTGTGTGTGTGTGTGGTGCATTTAACAACGTATTTCTCACCTCGATTTCAGAGCGGGAGGGGAGGTACCCCCACCTCCCGGCCTCCGGGAGCTTTCGGCAAAGAGTGTGGACAATGAGCTGTCTGGGGAATTAAAAAGCAGGGCGGTGAGTAAGGCGTGTTTCATGGGGAGCAGCCAGCAGGGTCCTTACAACTCGCCCGATCTATAATTTTATGACAAGTCCTTAATAAATGCTAGGAAAACCTAGTAAAGCAGAGAAGTAGGGGTGAGTGCAGTCCTAATTTAATTAGCTGAATTTAATTTCACCCTGGATGTATCTTGTTGGACCAGAGGATAGCGTTCCGTCTGTATTCGGTCTGTGTAAGAAAGTCTAAAACTTTCCTTTGATCAATCCGCTGATTTTGCCGTTGTAACAATTAGGCACCGCTGAGCTGCCCGGCCCTCCAGGCGGAACCCAACGCGGGATTTAATTACTTGTCCCAAACCACCGAGTCCTCGTCCAACTCCAATCTACTGTGACATCTGCTGCTGCTCTCAGGCTCGGACTTGGCCCCTGAGTGAAGCATCGCCCTCTGTGGAGTGTCTAAACGTTACTGTCCTTTTTTTCTTTCATTCTCCGCACTAGCTGGGTCAGCAGCCACCTCCCCAGCTCTGTCACTGTGGTCCCCACGACCCTCTCCAGGGGTCTCTGTCTGGGAAGAGCCACGCCACCTCCAGTGCAGGTGTCTCAGGATAGGTCAGTCCGGCCGAACGAACGTCCCTTTCCGTCCTCGGAACGAAGACCTCTGGGGGGCGCGGGGCTCTCTCTTGTCAAGACTCCATGGCACGTGGTTCTCACCCCGCACCTTCCACACTCGGTTCACTGCCTGCCTCCCTTCAAGGACTGTTTCCGCAAGGGTGAGGTAGCTGAACGTTGACGTGAGAAGCAGTAAGCAGGCTTTATTTTCCTTTTTTTTTTTGCCCTCTCTACAGCCGGAGCTAATGACCTCAGGGGACGGTCTGGACTGGAGTTCAAAACTAATCTGGCTTTAATGGATTTCTTCCACTCGCCTCACGTTCTTTTTTTTTTTGTATTTTTTTGTATTTTTCTGAAGCTGGAAACGAGGAGAGACAGTCAGACTCCTGCATGTGCCCGACTGGGATCCACCCGGCACGCCCACCAGGGGCGACACTCTGCCCACCAGGGGGCGATGCTCTGCCCATCCTGGGCGTCGCTCTGTTGCGACCAGAGCCACTCTAGCGCCTGGGGCAGAGGCCAAGGAGCCATCCCCAGCGCCCGGGCCATCTTTGCTCCAATGGAGCCTTGGCTGTGGGAGGGGAAGAGAGAGACAGAGAGGAAGGAGAGGGGAAGGGGTGGAGAAGCAGATGGGCGCTTCTCCTGTGTGCCCTGGCCGGGAATCAAACCCAGGACTTCTGTACGCCAGGCTGACGCTCTATCACTGAGCCAACTGGCCAGGGCCTCGCCTCACTTTCTAATTCGAGGTCTAGTTTAAAAAAAAAAATGTCGGGATGGCATTGAGCTGCAGCCCCCATCATCCCTGCCAGCAAGTGGGGTGCGTTCGTGCTGCCGCGTCCCCCCTGCCGGCCTCCCCACCACCACCCTGTGCTTAGGGGTGGCCCATCGGCACCTGCCTCTCCCGGGCAAGCCCTGGCCCGGGGGGACCCGGCGGGCACAGAGGGTTTTCAGAGACGGTCTGCTTAGGGATAACTTGCAAATATGCTTGAAGAACAAGAAACCAAACCCTCTTCATTTTTTTTTAAAGCAGAAAGGGATTGAGCACACACATGGGTGATCTCAGAAGTGTCCGCCCTACGCTAGAAATCCAAGCGTCCCCTAATTCACGTCAGGAGGATCACCTCAGTGTCAACTACCCAGATCTTCAGAATTCCACTTCTCCACCCCCCAAGAAAACCTGCTGTCCCCTCTCCTCTCTGTTCTTTGCATCCTTCCTAGTTCGTCTCTCGACTCGTTGTTTGTCTCTTGTCCTCGGTCCGGTCCGTTGTTTATGAAACAGGTCCTCGACGCTGGCACTTCACACGCTGCCCTGAGAGTTTGAAATGCGGAGGGTAGCCTCCTTCCTCCCCAAACGGGGGCCCAGCCCACCCGTGTCCTAGGGTTTCTGAAAGGCTTCCCCGAGGTCACGTGGGGGCGCTTGCAACATCGCCCCTCCTTGTTGTGTGCAAATGCTGGCCGAGTGCGTGTTGAAATCCTCTAAACTGGATCGACGCCCTCGAATGACCTTCCTGCCTGTCAGTACGTGCGTGGAATCGGTCACCCGTGTTTGCTGGCCCTGCTGTCCAGGGCAGAGAGAAGGGGGTCGTGGCGGGGGGGGTGTTGAAGGGTGCAGGAAGGAGTCGCTGCCCCTGCCTTCCGGAGACAGATGGGTGAGGAGCCCCTGTAAGCCACACACCTTTAGACTGGGACGGACGCCGTCGGAGGCAGACGCCAGGTGCCGATGAAGACGACAGCGGAGTGGGGGGTGGGGGGCTCCTTCCCATCAGGCGTTCTCTCGGTCAGCTCCGGTCACCACAACCAGATGCCATAGTCGGGGTGGTGTTTTACACGGTGGCGCATGTGTGTACACGGTGGGAAGGCACCCGTGACGTGACGTGACACGGACACCAGCGTACAGAACTGAGACTCATCCCGACGTGAGCGCTCGACTCCTCTCAACCAAACAACCCGTAGACGCCGCAGCCGGCTGAGAAGGGCTGCCCGGCACGGTTTTAACGACGGCCGTGTAATTTGCAGATTGTAAGCATGGGCGAGTCTCCGCTGTGGGTCCTGGGAACCAGGTTGCCACAAGGGACAGGCAGGAAGGAGGAGTGGGGGGGGGGATCATTAGGATATTCTTGATAATGTAGCTTAATCTCAATGCATTGGGAAAAGAGACCGATTTTCAAATGTGTTTGCGTCGGTGTGTTTTGATACAACATCTCTGGAAAGATGGGAACCAGTGGCTAGTGATGTCATCCAAATCAGTGGTCCTCAACCTTTTTTGGGCCACGGACCGGTTTAATGTCAGAAAATATTTTCACGGACCGGCCTTTAGGGTGGGACGGATAAATGTATCCCGTGACTGAGACAAGCGTCAAGAGTGAGTCTTAGACGGATGGAACAGAGGGAATCTGGTCATTTTTTAAAAATAAAACATCGTGGCCCTGGCCGGTTGGCTCAGCGGTAGAGCGTCGGCCTGGCGTGCGGGGGACTCCGGTTCGATTCCTGGTCAGGGCACATAGGAGAAGCGCCCATTTGCTTCTCCACCCCCCCCCCTTCCTCTCTGTCTCTCTCTTCCCCTCCCGCAGCCAAGGCTCCATTGGAGCAAAGATGGCCCGGGCGCTGGGGATGGCTCCTTGCCTCTGCCCCAGGTGCTAGAGTGGCTCTGGTCGCGGCAGAGCGATGCCCCGGAGGGACAGAGCATCGCCCCCCGGTGGGCAGAGCATCGCCCCTGGTGGGCGTGCCGGGTGGATCCCGGTCGGGCGCATGCAGGAGTCTGTCTGACTGTCTCTCCCCGTTTCCAGCTTCAGAAAAATACAAAATAAATAAATAAATAAATAAAAATAAAACATCGTTCAGACTTAAATATAAATAAAATGGAAATAATGTTTTTTATTCTTTCTCTGCGGATCAGTACCAAATGGCCCATGGACCGGTACCGGTACCAGAGTTGGGGCTCACTGGATGAAAGTGATTCAAGTGTATGACCCAGAGAGAACCAGTTCCCCCAACTTCACGTGACCTTTACCCTTTCCCGTTGCCCCACAAAGTGCTGTTTTGAATTCACTCCATCCCTCGCTCGCTAAGCAGTGTCTCCTGGGGGGAAAACCATGCGTCTCTAGTTCACTTGCAAAATGCTAAAAATTGGGTTTCTCTGAGCACATAAATTAACATCTGAAGGAAATGACGGGCGATATATTTTGAGATATTCAGGCAAGTGGGAATTTGCCCTTTAATCATAAAGAAGAGACTTAGCATTTCAAGTTTTTACATGTAAAGAGCTTGGAAGTCATCACTCCAATTCTTCCAGCACGAAAAAAAAAAAAAAAAGGCTGGACAAATTGAAAATCAATGACTTTCCTTGGGCCCGTTGGAGAACTGAGTCCCGGGGCAAACCGCTGACGGGGTGCAGAGCACACTGCCCCCCAAACGCGGCACCTGGCCGTGCGGAGTATTTCAGGCGGAAGGAGTCTGAGAAACTGGCGAAGCGGGAAGGTCCCTCTGACCTCCTCTCCCTCATCCTTCTCCCTGGAAAGAGGTCACAAAGCCCTCACGTGAGAGGTGCCCTCCCCTAACCCCGAGAAGAGACCGCCCTTGTCTCCCGGGACGAGGGACCCAGGACAACCCCGACCAACAGGCCGGCCGGCTCCCAGGTCACTGCGCTCACCTCACACCCCTTGACCTGCTCTCGTCCTCCACGGCGACCGTCCACTCTTTGTCAAGCCTCGCGCAGAACTGCACAGGTCTGATTGGCTGTCCTCGCTGTCCTCGCGAGGGGTCCCGCGCCACGTGAAACATGGGCGCTTCTCTCCTGTCCATCTGCCTTGGCCAGTTTAACTTTCACGCCCACTCGGGGGCCCTAAGAAGGTGGAGGAAACCACTCTCCTCTCCCACACCACCACCTGGAAATCTGAGAGGCCGCTGAGCTCCGCCCACCCCCCAGGAGACAGAAGTGGGAAGACCACCCGGGCAGTAATGATGACAAACTGCTACAAGCTGATTGGGCACGAGCTGGAGAGGGGGGCGTTCCTGAGGCCGCACTCACACCTTTGTGGACGTCGCCTGCAGGAATGCAGACACACCTTTGTGGACGTCGCCTGCAGAAACGCACACACACCTTTGTGGACGTCGCCTGCGGGAACGCACACACACCTTTGTGGACGTCGCCTGCGGGAACGCACTCACACCTTTGTGGACGTCGCCTGCGGGAACGCACACACACCTTTGTGGACGTCGCCTGCGGGAACGCACTCACACCTTTGTGGACGTCGCCTGCGGGAACGCACACACACCTTTGTGGACGTCCCTGAGGCCGCACTCACACCTTGGTGGACGTCACCTGCAGGAACGCACACACACCTTGGTGGACGTCACCTGCAGGAACGCACACACACCTTTGTGGACGTCGCCTGCAGGAACGCACTCACACCTTGGTGGACGTCGCCTGCAGGAACGCACACACACCTTTGTGGACGTCACCTGCGGGAACGCACACACACCTTTGTGGACGTCACCTGCAGGAACGCACTCACACCTTTGTGGACGTCACCTGCGGGAACGCACACACACCTTTGTGGACGTCACCTGCAGGAATGCACTCACACCTTTGTGGACGTCGCCTGCGGGAACGCACACACACCTTTGTGGACATCGCCTGCGGGAACGCACTCACACCTTTGTGGACATCGCCTGCAGGAACGCACTCACACCTTTGTGGACATCGCCTGCAGGAACGCACACACACCTTTGTGGACGTCACCTGCAGGAACGCACACACACCTTTGTGGACGTCACCTGCAGGAACGCACCCACCTCCCAGGCTCTCACGGTGAAAACCCTGGGAAGATGCCCGCCTCGTTCTGGCCGGGCTGAGGGTGGAGTAACCCCGGGGCTGTAGCATAGACTCGCTCTGCAGAAGTCACTCGTGACGTCAAGTCCCGATCAGGGCTCCCTGCATTAGACAGCCTGCCCAGCCCACTCCCTTCCCATCCAGCTCTGACAGCACCAAGTAGCGGAAGCAACATTTTTAAACACGCGTGTTCTGGTCATGCCGATCACCCGTCGGCTTCACTTTCAGGCGCACCTCCACGCGTGGCACGTGGCAGACCCCCTAAGAAACACCTGTCGAGTCAGTGAGTCGGTAATGTCAGGGACAGCCCCCCCAGGGAAGACAGCTCTCCCCATCTCCTCCACTCCCCATCCCGAGGCAGGCAGGGAGTCAGTCCAAAGGCGCCCCGTTTCCACCGACACCGTGTGCTGTCTCTTCCCTGGCACCCTGGTGTTGACTCCCCAGCCCAGGGCTGAGGGGTTTTGGTCCCAAGACCTGTGCTTGCAAACGAGCTACGACTAAAAGAGCACAGGGGTCCCTTCACACGTGACGCAGGGACAGCAGAAACCTAGAGCCAAGGTCCCGTTTTTTAGTCTCCGATTCCACTCACGAGCTGTCCAACGTTGAGGCCTTCTGATGGAACTGTTTTCTCAATTCATCCTTTCAGTTTCGTCGTTTTCAGTCTAGTCACAGGGTTCGAAGGGTCCTCGGCTGCTGCGGGCACTGGTCATGCTGGGTGGAGCGAAGGCTGAAGAGACATCCTCCCCATGGTCAGGGCACTCTGGCGGGGACAGAGAAAGGAAGGGTACAGACGGCCGAGTGTGGCACACATGTGTCATGGCGAAGGCACAGACACGATGCTAAGGGATATTTAACGGATAGGAAGTCCGTCCCGTTGCGAGGGGACTCGGGGAGGCTTCCTGCGGGGCTGGAAAGAGCAGGTGCCACTGGGTGGGGCGCGTCTCCTTGGAGACACACCGGGGCTGGGCTGCCCTCTCCCGGGAGTGCAGCGGTCCACCTGTTAGTGCACAAAGGAGTGGAAGTTGCAACAGGCAGCGGGTCCCTGTTTCCTGTAACAGGAGCATGAAAATGTATTCACTGGAAACACCTAGCGCTGGCAACAATGTAATGAAATCGGCCTTCACCTCTATTCCTGGAAGCATCTGGCAGACCAGCAAACGGGTCTACTAAGCTTTTGGAAAGGATCAGTCAACACATGTGAAGAGCTATTATAAATGTGTGTCGCAGGGGCCCAGCCGTCAGACAGGAGGACATCTGTCCTCATGGATGTTGTGTCTGATAGACTGGGAATGACGCTCGCTGCACTTGTTTCTAAACAAATTGTAGCAATATGGACATCAGAGAACGGTTATGTGAATGGGGACTAACCTCTCCAATTAAAAATCTTAAGTTAAAATCATGACTCAGAATTTTGCCGAGTATGATGGCAACTCCCTAATAAATATATAGTAAATATGGGGGTGGGGGGAAATAGTGGAAGAAATCGTAACCAAATAACGGTGCTGTCATTAAGATGGGGATTGTTTGTTTGTTTTTAATTCTTTATTTATCTAGCTTCCAAATGATCTACAGTGTTCCATGAAACACAGAATGGAAACTATTGGAGCAAGAAAAAGAGCAGAGAGCGGAGGGTCGCCTCCGCCAAGTCGAAGGGGGGATAAAAACATTCACCATTCCCGCAGCCATGATGGGACTTTCTTTTCCTTCTTTCCTTCTGCTGCAAAAAAAATAAAAGGGTCTCCAAGGGAACCGAAGGCTCGAGTGGGGCTGCTGGACCAGAAAGAAGGCTGTGAAGACACAAATCAACAGGACGGATTTCCGAAGCGGAAGCAGCGACTTCTCTCAGAGCGGGTCAGCCCCGCGGCGGCTCAGGCCGACTACAATCCTCACCCTGGAATGGGGGGCTGGACCCGGGGAGGTGGGGTGTCTGAGCACAGGAGAGGGGTCCCCAGCAGATGATGGGCAGCTCCTGGGAAACAGGAGGACTGTGTGCGAGAGGCTGCGCGGCAACAAGCCGTGCGGACACTGGGGTCTGTGGCAGGGACCTCCCTGTGTCCCCCTGGTTTCCTGCCCCATTCCATGGGGCCCCTGTATCCCCACCTCTGTTTCAAACAGAAAAACTCTGTTTATTATTTGTACGCACGGCTTCTGCTTCTCCCCACGTGACTTTGGCTGCACGAAGCTTAAACATAGTTGAAAGCCTCCACTTAATTTTATAACTAAACGTAATAATGTTCCTCGCTTTTTTAATAACTGTTTTAATATTTATTTACTTTTCGTTTTTTTTATAATATCCTCGTAAAAAGTATGGCTCTGCATCAGATAAAATGGTTTTTCTTTGTTCGCTACTGTGTGTCACTTAAGCTAGCTATTTCTCACAGCAGGTGGTAAGATCCTAGCACTTGCCGCCCCCCCCCCATCCCCCCCCCCCCCCCCCCCCCCGTTGTTCTCTAGGCTCCATGATGCCCGTCAGGGGCTCTCCCTGCCCTGGGCCCTTCCCTGTGCCCAGAATACCCAGCACATAGTAGGTGTTGAACCAAGTAGTCTTTTTTTTTTTTTTTTTTCTTTCTTCATTTTTCTGAAGCTGGAAACAGGGAGAGACAGTCAGACAGACTCCCGCATGCGCCCGACCGGGATCCACCCGGCACGCCCACCAGGGGCGACGCTCTGCCCCCCAGGGGGCGATGCTCTGCCCATCCTGGGCGTCGCCATATTGCGACCAGAGCCACTCTAGCGCCTGAGGCAGAGGCCACAGAGCCATGCCCAGCGCCCGGGCCATCTTTGCTCCAATGGAGCCTTGGCTGCGGGAGGGGAAGAGAGAGACAGAGAGAAAAGCGGGGCGGAGGGGTGGAGAAGCAAATGGGCGCTTCTCCTATGTGCCCTGGCCGGGAATCGAACCCGGGTCCTCCGCACGCTAGGCCGACGCTCTACCGCTGAGCCAACCGGCCAGGGCAGTCTTTTTTTTTTTTTTGTATTTTTCTGAAGCTGGAAACGAGGAGAGACAGTCAGACAGACTCCTGCATGTGCCCGACTGGGATCCACCTGGCACGCCCACCAGGGGCGACGCTCTGCCCACCAGGGGCGATGCTCTGCCCCTCCGGGGCCTCGCTCTGCCAAGACCAGAGCCACTCTAGCGCCTGGGGCAGAGGCCAAGGAGCCATCCCCAGCGCGCGGGCCATCTTTGCTCCAATGGAGCCTCGGCTGCGGGAGGGGAAGAGAGAGACAGAGAGGAAGGAGGGGGTGGGGGTGGAGAAGCAAATGGGCGCTTCTCCTGTGTGCCCTGGCAGGGAATCGAACCCAGGACTTCTGCACACCAGGCAGACGCTCTACCACTGAGCAAACCTGCCAGGGCCCAAGTAGTCTTTTTAAAAGAGTGGACGCTGCCACCTGGTGGTAGCATACCCAATTTTCGTGCTTAGCATTCCAATGACGACAAAATTCACGGGGAAATGGAGAGACCCTGAAGCAGGAATCCCGGTGACAGTTCTCCCGTTCCCCTCCTTCAGCTCTTTCGTCCCGTGGTGCTCTCGGCTCGGATAGGAAGCGAGCGAGGTCTCCCTGCTCGACTCTGTCTGCGCGGCACCCGGAGGCTGCTGCTCTGCTCTGTGTGGTGACCGGGTTGCCCCGCTGGGCAGACATGCTCTTCTCTTGTCATCTCAGGGCTCCTCGTGTAGATCACAGCAGGTGGCACGTCCTGGCCTCACCTGTCCCAGGGGCCCTCGAGAGGCCACGCCCGTGACGGTCAGTCCTCGGCTGACATCCGGTCTCCCCCCCTCCCCCCACCCCCGTGTTTCTGCCCTGGCCCCGGGCACCTGCGGGCACATGGACAGCATCATTCAGTTAGCTGACTCCAGGCTGGGAGGAGCTGTCTGCGCGTGGACGGGAGGGATTTTAAATTATTGAAAGCAAAGCTATAAAGAACGTGGTCTCACCCTCTGACACGCCGCCTAATTGGTGGATTCGTAGGATATCAAACTAAATTGTGAAGCCACGTTCCTCTGATTGGTAATATTATGCTATCTTAATTCCGTTTCTATAATTATTTAAGTTTGGTTTTGGGTATTTTTGGGGTTTTTTTAGGGCTGCTATCAAATATTAACATTGTGTTAGGTAGAGGACATCACTAATTGGGGCCCCCACACCCAGAGGGCTTTAATTGCTTGTACCATGCAGGGCAGTTATTGGAATGAGAGCAAAGCCGACGTCTGGCATGTACAGAAGACTGTCCCAGCCAAGGCCATGAAAGGGACAGTGGCTGGACTCTGAGCTCCTCAAGGACGTGAGCATGTCACCCTCACAGGTATGACGCCGTGCTGCTGCTCAGCTGGCCTGGGCTGACTGGACTTGAAGGAGAGCAAGAACAAAGAAAGGCCACCCAGCCCTGGACAGGTCCAAGGTCTGAGATACGACCGGCGTGGTCCAAGCCGTTCTCTTCCAACAGGAAGCTGGCAGGAGCCAGTGGACTGCGGCCACTCTGGCCAACCTGAGGCCCGGTGGAGACGCCGTCTGTCCCTCGTCCCCCGCCCCCACGAGCACTGTGACCACCTGCCGCCCCCACGAGCACTGTGGCCACCTGCCGCCCCCACGAGCACTGTGGCCACCTGCTCCCAGATCTCTCTCCAGGTAGACTGCTGTCGCTGTTAAAGTCCCTCTCTTAAAATATTCAGACCTCGGGCCATCCGGAACTCTGGGACTTCTCCTGACACGGCTATAACTGTACATTCTGAGTCTCCCTTCGTTCGTTATCCAGGCAGTGGGTCTGCGGGCCCTGCTCCCTGCGGGTTGAAGCGGTTGAAAACCGGACACGCGGCCAGACGCCGAGTCGGGCAGACGGCCGACCTCCACGGGCACCGCTGCCGTTTCTGCGTTTCATCACTTCTCTGAGAGCCAGCCCTTCCCGCTGCTCCCGGACACCAGTTCCGCGCCAGTAAAGCGGCTCAGAGGAAGCAGCGGCTTCAGGGGTCCGCCCGTCACCGAGCCCTCGCCGCCAGCGCAGAGACGACCGCTCCGGCTGGGAAAGCGTAAGCACCACCACGTGCACGCGTCCGAGCGGCAACCGCAGGCCGGCGCCTACTGCGCCCAAGGCCCAGAGGCCTCAGGGACGGCAAGGCGGGGCACCGATCAAGTCCACGTTCTAGATGCTTTGAGGAGGGTGGGGGGTGAATAACCAAACACCCCCCAGAGTTCAGCAAAGGGCAGAGCCCTTCAGCCGAGCCAGCCGGTCACCTTGCGCATCACAGGGACGGTGCCAGGCCCAACCCCGATGTCCCTGAGCTGGAAGCTCTGGGGTGGGGCTCAGAAAGCGTTGCACGTTCACCGGCAGCTCAGCTTTCCCGGTTCAGATGATCCGATCCCACGTTCACCGGCAGCTCAGCTTTCCCGGTTCAGATGATCCGATCCCACGTTCACCGGCAGCCCAGCTTTCCCGGTTCAGATGATCCGATCCCACGTTCACCGGCAGCCCAGCTTTCCCGGTTCAGATGACCCAATCCGAGCAGCAGGGCAATTCCGAGAGGTCCTCGGAGCGGAAGCCGCCCCGGCTCAGTCTGTCGCCGCGACACGCAACTGCGCGTCCGGGGCAGGCGCTCAACGTCTGCTTTGTGGGAAGGAGCCCACGGCACCGTGAGGCAGTCGGAAGGACGGAACGGGCTCTGGGAGAAGCGTGAGATTAGGGTCAGGACGGGGAAAGAACGCTAGGGGTGGACATTCCTTTTGGAGTCCCGGGAACCCAACTCCTGCGGGGGAGAGTCAGTCGGAGAGGACTCGGGGAGACGCCTGTCTGGCGTGCAGGGTCCTTCGGAGGAGGTCAGGGTTGTAGAAGGATCTTCTTGTTCATGGATTGGAAGGTCCACCAGCGGACCCCACTCAACCCTGGAGAAGAAGGCGCCCTCTGGCTAGCAGCTGCTGTCGCATATTAAACATTAAACAGGATTTCCTCCTGGGCAATCGTGTGCGGCCGTTATCCTGCCCTGTCTGTCACCGTGCGGCAAAAACCCTCCAGCAAACGAGAAACGCGGGTCTGGAAGACGGCTGCCCACGTTCAGCGCAAGGACACGGCGCCTCACCAGCGGCCAAACCCCAAAAGAAGTTGGGTCCACCGTGTGTGCACCTGAGGTCTCGAGCATCCTGCCTAATCGTTCCATGAGACCAGGACCGGAGGAAATGAAGCCTGTGGAGCCCGGGAACACAATCATCCCACCTTTGCCTCTAAACAGACCCCGATACCTCCTGTCGCTCCTTCCCCCTAGGAGGGGCGGGCCGGCTCCTCATTCCTGCCAGCGTTACTCCCTGTTGCCCAGGCCCCTCCCAACTCCATCAACAGACCCGCAGACATCTCCGAGCTCTCTGCCTCTCTCTGCTTCCCTCTCTCCCTCCCTCCCTCTCTCCCTCCTTCCCTCTCTCCCTCCCTCCCTCTCTCCCTCCTTCCCTCTCTCCCTCCCTCCCTCTCTCTGCTTCCCTCTCTCTCTCCCTCCCTCTCTCCCTCATCCCTCTCTCCCTCCCTCCCTCCCTCCTTCCTTCCCTCTCTCCCTCCCTCCCTCCCTCTCTCCCTCCCTCCCTCTCTCCCTCCCTCCCTCTCTTCCTCCCTCCTTCCTTTCTTGCACTTCTAACGGCCCTGCGTTCCTGTCCCTTCTCCCGCCTGACCCAGCTCTAGTTGCTTCCCAGCTGGACAAAGGAACGAGCCTCCCTGGTGTCCCTGTCAGGTGTGGTGACCGCCGGGGCTGCACGCACATCGCCCACCTGGCCCGCAGCTGTGCCCTGCCCAGGCTGTGCCCCCAGCCGCTTAGGACGCCCCGCTCAGGGGTCTCCGGTCGGCAGGGGCTCCGGGCTCCAGTTCTCTCCTCTGCAGCATAGGGAACTCGTTTATAGGTTTTGTTGTGTTTTTCACTATTTTTCGTCAAGTTCTGTGGGCAACGCTGAGGCCAGCCTGGCAATCTGCTGGGATAACTCGGACTCCCCAGCCTGGTGTTGTGAAGCCCTCCCAGCCTATGTGCCCCCCCAGCCCCCACAGCTCTGCAGGGACCAGCACTGAGCTCACCCACCGTCCCCCAGCACACCTCAGCTCTCATCCCGTGTTCCTCCACATGACCCTGTCCACCTGGCCCAAGTGACCTTTCTATAGGATGTGACAGGCCATGTCCCCCCTCCCAGACTGAGTCCCTCAAGCATCTTGTCAGTGGCCCAGATTCACGACCGCAGTGCTGTCATGTTGACCGCGAGGACCCTAATACGATCCGAGGGGCACTTCGCCCCCCGTGGCTCTCTTCACGAGTCACCACCCCAGTCTATAATGGCCAGGAGAAAGACGTCAGACAGAGCTGACCTGGAGGACGCCCTGCAGGACACCCGGCGACTGCTCTGCGGGACTGTCAGGGTCACCCAGGACACGGGCCCTCGCAGCCCAGGGGAGCCTCAGGACACATCAAGGCTAAACGCAGTGGGGACCCCAGATGGGAGTCGGGACCATAAAAAAAAAAAAAAAAAAAAAAAAAGATAGAGACATCCAGGCAGAAGTGGTGAAATCTGATAGGTCTGCAGTCTGATGGATGGTCGTGCTCCAGTGTCGGCTTCTTCACTGTAACAGACGCGCCAGAGACGCGGAAGGCGTCAGCGAGAGGTGGAGCTGGGAGAGGAGCACGAAGGAACTCTGTTCTGCAAATCTAAAATTATTTCAAAATTAAAAGTTTAAAAAAAAAACCCTGGCTGGTTGGCTCAGTGGTAGAGCATCGGCCTGGCGTGCAGGAGTCCCGGGTTCGATTCCCAGCCAGGGCACACAGGAGAGGTGTCCATTTGCTTCTCCACCCCTCTCCCTCTCCTTCCTCTCTGTCTCTCTCTTCCTCTCCCACAGCCAAGGCTCCATTGGAGCAAAGTTGGCCCAGGTGCTGAGGATGGCTCCATGGCTTCTGCCTCAGGCGCTAGAATGGCTCTGGTTGTAGCGGAGCAACAGCCCAGATGGGCAGAGCATCGCACCCTGGTGGGCATGCAGGATGGATCCCGGTCGGGCACATGCAGGAGTCTATCTGACTACCTCCCCATTTCTAACTTCGGAAAAATACAAAAAAAAAAAAAGCACCATTCAATAGCTTCTCATAACTTAAATAAAAGCCAGCTCCTCACTGAGGCTGCCTGACCTCCACCTGACAGAATCCGGCTACATCCCCCCATCCTGGCCCTGAGCCCCCTGGTGCTCTCCGTGGTCCTGAAGCTCAGATTTGCTCCCCTGGCCCCCGTCACCCAGGCGGGCAGGGTGTGAATTCGTTCTGTCCTGTGCCTCCCTCTCCTGCTCACCTCTCCGTCCTGCACTGGCCCCTGCTAGCCGCCAGGGCTCTGGCTCCCCAGTTCCACTTCCCCAGTGCCCAGAGCAGCGTCCAGTCGAGGGCAGGCAGTTAGCCAAATCAGGCAGTTAACCAAATCAGTTTACTTACTCAGCCAATATCTTGGAATGCCAGGTACTGGCCGGGCACAGGGCCCCTGGAGGTGGATAAGGAAATGCCCACTGTCTGCCCTCCGGGAGCTCACACCTGTGCCCGTCTGCTTGGGCCTGGCCAAATGCCCACCTCTGAGGACTAAAGGCCGACCCCGTCTTTCCAAGGGTGCCCCCTTAAGTACCCGGGCCATGCTGCTCTCCCCCGAAAGTGAACAGCATGGCCCACGCTCCACTCAGAACCCGGCTGTCTTTCTTAATAAGCTCCAAAATAAACGCTACTGTTTCCATTCAGACTTTTCCCATGCCGTATGTCTACGAAAAATGGAAACTATATGGTGACAAAACAACAATTTCCCAAACAGGGATAACTCGGGAGACTTTGTTATTTCATGGATACAAGTAATAGTTGCAAGAAAATAATTACAAATGCCCAAAAGGATAAATATTTTAAAAACAAAACAAAAGGAAACATATACTTAGCTGTAGTCTCCCGCGGGCGGGCGATTACTTACAGGTAAGGTTTGGGCCGTGTCCCTGCCAGGCGGCCCCGCCCGTGTGCTGAGGGAAATCCACGCATGGAAACCCCTGGGTACCTGACATAAAACGCGGCCTCGGCAACAGGCTCGGACGACCCCCAGCGACGTCAGCCTAGTTGACCTGGAAGAGCGGCTTCCCGCAGTGAACGCAGACCCCTGGCCTCACTGCGAAAGCGAAACCCTTTCCCGTGGCTTCAATGAACCAACCGCCGCTGGTTCAACCCGTCTCTTCTTGCTTGTCTGTGTCTGTTCACTGTTATCAAAAACACTTTAGTGAATAACCTTGTCCATATATCTTCACACGCCTGTCCAGTCACTTTTTTTAGGATAAAGGCGTTAAAAGTCAGATGAGGGGTGTTTTTTTTTTTCCTGCCCCCTTCTTGTTTTTAGGTTCTTTTTTAAAAAAAAAAATGTAGGTTGTCATGTTACCTCCCAAGAAAATTATATAAACTTATAGCCACACTATTATTTTCATACAAGCTTTCTTTTATTTTAATCTAAAAAAAAAAAAAAAAACCCACAAAACTCTAAGTAAGAAATGCAAACAGCAGAGCAATGCTGGAATGGAGCAGGATATAAATACAATTATCACTCAGTAACGTCATCCATACAAGTGAATTCTTTCTCTTCAATAGGTTATAAGTATTTCTGTTTATCTTGTCAAGAATAATTGAAACGGAAGTTATTCTAAGTGTGAAGCTCAAGCACACCAGCCGAGGCCAGCAAGGTCAAGTGTGCCGGCCGTCGGGCTGACTCGGGCAGGCCCCGGGCCAAGTGCCGGCCGTCGGGCTGACTGGGGCAGACCCCGGGCCAAGTGCCGGCCATCGGGCTGACTCGGGCAGACCCTGGGCCAAGGCGGGCGTGAGCACACCATGGTCAGTCACCCCTCCATCAGGGGAACTACCTCCTGAAACATGGATTCTGCCCGGCGACCTTGTTTCACAGAAGAACCCATGAGGCAGTGGACCCACTCAGAGGGTTTATTCACTGCGCCTACCGCTGCTGCCTCAGCAGCTTTTCTCCCTAAACTTTTTTTATTTCGAGATAGTCGGCGATTTCCACGCAGTCGTAAGAAACAATGCAGAGAGACCCACGGACCTTCCGTTCGTTTATCTCATCCGGTGGCAAAACCTTGGAAAACCAGAGGCAGCGTCACCACCAGGAAACAGACACTGATCTGATCCACCCGCCTTAATCCGCTTCCATTAGTGATGTGCGTGTGTGCGTGTGTCTGTCTGTCTGTGTGATTCTATGCAATCTTATCTCACGTGCAGGCTCAGGTAGCCCCCACCAGAGCCAAGATGGAGAACAGATGCACCACAAGGACCCCTCATGCTACTCTGTTCTAGACAAGCCCACCTCTCACCTTCACCCCCTTCCCTCATCCAGGGCCACCATGCATCAGCCCTCGGTTTCTGTAACGTCATCATGTCCGGCGCCTGATGTAAGTGGAATTGTACAGGCTGACGTCCGTAGCCCTGGGGGGTGGGCTCCTTTCCACTCATAACCCCCTTGGGAATCCGGCGAGACTGTGCAATCCGTGGTCGACTCCGTCTCATTTCTACGTAGTAGTTCATGGTTGGGTAAACCGCTCACCTACGCAGGGACATGGCGGTTGTTTCCAGCGTGGGGGTGATAGTGAATACAGCCGCTCTAAACATCCGTGTGCAGGCTTCGAAGGAAGTCGAGTTTTTACTTCTCTGGGTGAAACGCCCAAGAGAATAATTGTTGGGTTGTATGGTGATGGCTGATGTGGTTTTATGAGAAAATGCCACACGACTGACCTCCCAGAGTGTCGGTCGCTCTGCGTCTCCCACCGGCAACGCCCGGGGACCCCAGTTCCTCCGCGGCCCCACCAGCATTAGTGTTACCGCTGTTTTGTTTTTATTCTGGTCGTTGTGCTTTGCTGAGACCATGCTGGTATCTCACCACAGTCTTCATTTACGTTTTCTTTACGGCTAACTAACTAACGATGTTGGCTGTTTTTCCGGGTGCTTATTTGCCCCCTGGGTATCTCCTCTATGAGACAGCTCTTTACCGTGTTCCACCCATTATCTAGTTGGACTGTTTACATGTTTGTTTGTTTTTACTGCTGAGTTTTGGGAGTTCTTTATGTTGTCAAAGTACTAACCCTCCATCAGACACACAGTTTGTACATCTTTCTTCCCAGCCTGCACCTGTCACCTCGTCTTCTGCACCTGAGCTTTCAGGGAGCAAAAGCCTTTTTTTTTATTGGCGGGGGGGGGGGGGGGATTTTTACCACACATTGTTTTTTAAAGTAGATCATGCTCTTGGGGCCAAGTCCAAGAACTATTCGCCTTGCCCTGGACGCCAAAGGTTCTACTCTGTGTTGTTTCATGCTAGATGTCTGAGGGCCTGAGGTTTCCATGAAATCCATCGTCTAGTTTGAGTTCGTTTATGTATTAAGTGTGAGGTTGAGGTCAAGGATTGTGTGTGTGTGTGTGTGTGTGTGTGTGTGTGTGTGTGTGTGTCTGGTGGAGGGGTTGTTTCTCTACGAAGTCCCATTCCCCCAGCACCATTTTTTGAAAGTCTGTCCTTCCTCCACTGAACTGCTTCTGCACCTTTGCAAAAACGAACAAACAAACAAAAAACCCTGTTAGGCGTATTTGACTGGGTCCTGCCTCTGCTCCAGGCTGAGATCTGAGGTTTGTGTTCGCCAGGCCAGGTCCGGGTGGGCACGGGCCGGTGCCGTCTGTCCTTCCTGTTTCCTGCCCTCTGATGGCTCCCAAAAGGCAGCTCCACACGCTCGCTCTCAGAGCGGCGACAGGCGACTTCCAACAGTGGCGTCAGCCCCCCACCCCCACCCCGCCTGGCAGGCAGCCTTCCACATGGAGTCTGAGCCCAGTCCGTTCACCTGTGATGCCAACGAGCCTCCCCTCACCTGTGCCGGCATCTCGCGCATGCCCCCTTTTCATCTTCTCCCCGCGTGGTGTTTCTGAGCTTCTCCTTGTGGCTTGGAGGGGAGTGGGGGGGGGGGGCGCAAAGAAGCAGAAAATATTTAAGCTGCTGCTGCTGCTGCACCGTTTGTGTTTTTAATTTGACAAGAAACCTTGTGCAATTGCATGGAACATTTATCTTATTTCTGCAAAATGTTGCTTTCCTCTATGAATAACAAACAGGCCGGGAAGACAGCGCCACGCCACCCCCATCCCTGCAGCCCAGCCCCTCCCAGCCCCTCCCAGCCCGGCCTGTGCCCCTTCCTTCCCCATCCGCCCACACTGCCCCCGGGCACCTCCAGCTGCCCCCGGGGCAACCACACGCGCTGTGTCTTTTCTGACCCAGCCGTCAACGTGCAGGAATTCACTCTGGAACTAAACCCCTGCCTCCAGGACCCCCATGAATGGACAGACACAGCGGACGGGAGCGGGGGTCATGTGACTCCCGAAACAAGACAAGCCCACGTTGAGACAAAGCAGCCACCCTGCGCAGCAGGGGAACACGGAGGAGACTGTGCGCGGACCCGCCACCCGCGCAGTGCGCTGTGCGTGGGACGGGGCTGTCAGGAGTTCCTCCAGGGGCTGTTCTGCCAACAGCAACCTCTCTAAGAAATAATGTCCCCAGTACCCCTGCCCTGCCACGCTGATGGGTCCCTCACCCTCAGCGTTTGGTGGCCCACTTCTTATCAGTCTGTGCCCCCCCCCCCACCAGCTGACAGTCGTGACAGCGACTCAGGACCTGCTAGGGCTGGGCGTGGTGCAGGCATGTCCCCCTAAACGATCTCCCTCCCTCCTCACATGGATGCTAGGAATGTGACAGCAGTGTCATCCCCACTCGACAGATGAGGAAACTGAGGCAGTCCGAGGTCCACAGTGCAGACGGATTGCAAACAGGGGGAAAACACAAGAAAACAGAATTTGAACTCATGGCTTCAGAACTCGGCCTTCTTACGCGGGGCGAGAAAATGCGTCGTCAGTGGTATCACGGACAACGGAAGCAGCAGCTCCGTGCGCTGGATGGTAGAATATTTAAAATAAATGAAATGCATTATTCAAGTCGGCAAGCCGGGCAGAGCCTTCACATTATTCTGGGTGCAGCCGGCATCCTAATGAAATGTGCAATTAAAGAAAAGCATCCAATTCGATTTATATCAGGGTTGAGCGACGCCCAGAGCCAGTTTCTCCATTCCCAAACACTCTGACTAGTGAAACTCCGGAGCCGGCCGCTCTACGCCATAAATATTAAGTGTGAGCTCTTCCGTTTCTGTCTCTGAGAGACTTCTCAAATTCTCATCGTCATTCTCCCAAATAACGACCCACCGGCGTGAACATCCCGCGGAGGGCGTTTTACTGAGGCTCGTGGAGAATGGGACCCACGTCACGCCGAGTCCTCAGGAGCGATGTTTTGCTGACCCTTTCATCCTTATCGGTGCTTCTCTAGGAAAGAGTGAGAAGATACAAACCCTTCCCGCGGTAAAACCACGGTGCTAGGAGTTACGACTTCAGCGCCCTTCGCCTGCTAGTCTGTGTGGTTCAAGAACACTGAGAAATAAGGCCAGTCACTCCGACATCCGAGAAGTCGGACGTCCGATTGATCTTGAAGTGGTGAGAGACAAGACGGAAAGGTCTGGAAAGTGTGTAACAGCCGCTCGGTGTTTATCTGGGGAGACCGCGACGAGAAGCCTGTGAGCGAGGCTGGGCCGATGCACAGGCAGGTTAGAGCCGGAGACACCAGCCCTCCGGCCAGCCGCCTCCCACCTGTGTGGAGCGAGGGGTTTGCAAAGGAGGCCGACCTTCAAACTCGCAGCCCAACTCAGCAGGAGCTGTGACCCGGTCCCACCTGGAGAGCATCGTCTCAGAGAGGGTGCCGGTGTCTCCGGGCTGCGCCGTGTCCGCTGTCTCTGAGTCCGCTGGCTCAGTAAATACCTGTCACCTAAATCATGACGTTCCGCCGCTGTGATTGTAGGACTCAGGACAGCGCCACCCCTCTGAGACTTGGTGGCGTGGTGTGTAAAGTGACAGCACCAGCATAACCTCCTGGGTGAGCTGAGCCGGAGCAGGGGACGTGCGCCCCCCCCCCCCCCCGCCGGGGCCTGGTACGGACCCAGGGCAGTGGCCTCAGTGCCCCGCTGACGAGAAGGCAATGCCCGTGTTCCGTGCCGGGCAGTCGGTGCTGGGAAACCGCCTCATTTTCTGCTCTCGTCGGGTGACACCGCGTCCTACCGGCGATGCCTACAAAGGGTGGAGACCCGGTAACTCAGATCCACTGACACTGAGCAGGCGGGGAGCGTCTCCCCGGCACCTGTCAGGATGCCCTGCAGAGAGAGGCGGCGCAGCAGGTGGGAAGGCCACAGCGGTGAGCTAGCCGCCCGGTTCAAGTCCCTGCCCCACCTCCTGTCACAGTGTTACCCTGTGGCTCAGGCTTCTGAACCACTGAAGACAGCGATGGGCCCTCGTCAGAGGGAGACCCGCAGGGAGTGAATGTGACGACGTCTGAAGCTCGTGGAAGGCCCCACAGAGAGCATCCTCGTTCCTGGAAGCCTGGCAACGTGAAAAACAAGGACAGTCCTGTTCCGTGCAAACACGCCCTCGGGAAGGGATACACTCCCACCCGCCGAGTCACAAGGCAGGGGACAGACAGCAAGTGGCCTGTGAGGAGCAAAGGCAACACTGGGCATCCCGGGGAAGGGGAGGTGACACGTGGACGAGAGGGACAGGCACCGGGGCCGGCGGGCACCAGCACGGAGCCTGGACGCGGGGCAGGTGAGAGGGCCGGAGCCGTCTGTCAGCGGTCAGCGACTGGAACAGGAACGGGGAAGGTGAGGGCGTGGCCCGCCAGCTCACCCCTTCTGACGTGACACACCGCGTGGACATCTGAGGGCGTAACAACCGCCTATCCGTCATGGTTCCGTGGGCTGACTGGGTGACTTGGGAGAATGTGTGGCCCCATGTGGCAGCCCACTACATAAAGAACATCCTAGAAGGTGAGTTATGCGGTCCCATCTGTGGAACCTCTGAGCATCGCCACGTCGAGCTGAGCTAGGCTCCCTGCGGATGTGTGTGGGGACTGTGGGCTGGATAGATGGAGGCGCACAGCCCCCGGCTGCTGTTGGAGTCCAAACAGAGAATGTGGGGGAGCCTGGAATTTCACTCAGGTAGACAGCCAACATGAACCCCTATGTACATTCACCAAAAGAAATTCATAAGGACGAGCATGCATAGAAGTATTATTCAAAAATAGCCCAAGTTAGGAAGAATCCAAACGCCCGTCAACAATGGGTGAATAAGTCAATTTGCTGTGTGCGTGCCGTGGAATACTATACGGCGATGAAAAGGGGGGTGCTGCTCTACGCAAGAGGGCTGGATCTCGGAAACAGTGTGTGAAGGCGGCTCACACGAGAGCAGGCTTGCTGTACGATTCTCTTTATATAAAGTGCAGAAACAAGCACAACTAATCTGGGGTGTTCAATGTTGGGTGTGGGTTCTCCTTGGGGAGGCGGGGTCTCGTGGCCGGGAGCTGGCATCAGGGGTACGGCCATATCTGTTTCCTGATGGTGTGGTTGCTTGGGTGTGTTTGCTTTGTGAAAACTGACCAAGTTACACAGTTAGGACTTATTTTTCTCTGTGCATGTTATACTCCCATTAAGAGCCAAAATAAGTACATTAGGGATTTCGTTGTAAACGAGGGTCTAACCTAAGTGAGAAGCAGCAGCAGCACAAAGGAGAGAAGCATGGCCTTGACGGCAGGGCCCGCGATCCAGCATCCTGGGCTGAAGGGGGGAGGACGCAGGGCCCGCGACTCAGCATCCTGCAGGCTGAAGGGGGGAGGGCGCAGGGCCCGTGACTCAGCATCCTGGCGGCTGAAGGGGGGAGGGCAGTCAGAGCCCATGACTCAGCATCCTGGCGGCTGAAGAGGGGAGGGCGCAGGGCCCGTGACTCAGCATCCTGGCGGCTGAAGGGGGGAGGGTGCAGGGCCCGTGACTCAGCATCCTGGCGGCTGAAGAGGGGAGGGCGCAGGGCCCGTGACTCAGCATCCTGGCGGCTGAAGAGGGGAGGGCGCAGGGCCCGTGACTCAGCATCCTGGCGGCTGAAGGGGGGAGGGTGCAGGGCCCGTGACTCAGCATCCTGGCGGCTGAAGAGGGGAGGGCGCAGGGCCCGTGACTCAGCATCCTGGCGGCTGAAGAGGGGAGGGCGCAGGGCCCGTGACTCAGCATCCTGGCGGCTGAAGGGGGGAGGGCGCAGGGCCCGCGACTCAGCATCCTGCAGGCTGAAGGGGGGAGGGCGCAGGGCCCGTGACTCAGCATCCTGGCGGCTGAAGGGGGGAGGGCAGTCAGAGCCCGTGACTCAGCATCCTGGCGGCTGAAGAGGGGAGGGCGCAGGGCCCGTGACTCAGCATCCTGGCGGCTGAAGGGGGGAGGGCGCAGGGCCCGTGACTCAGCATCCCCGCGGCTGAAGAGGGGAGGGCGCAGGGCCCGTGACTCAGCATCCTGGCGGCTGAAGGGGGGAGGGCGCAGGGCCCGTGACTCAGCATCCTGGCGGCTGAAGGGGGGAGGGCGCAGGGCCCGTGACTCAGCATCCTGGCGGCTGAAGAGGGGAGGGCGCAGGGCCCGTGACTCAGCATCCCCGCGGCTGAAGAGGGGAGGGTGCAGGGCCCGTGACTCAGCATCCCCGCGGCTGAAGAGGGGAGGGCACAGGGCCCGTGACTCTGACTCAGCATCTTGGCGGCTGAAGAGGGGAGGGCGCAGGGCCCGTGACTCAGCATCCTGGAGGCTGAAGAGGGGAGGGCGCAGGGCCCGTGACTCAGCATCCTGGAGGCTGAAGAGGGGAGGGCGCAGGGCCCGTGACTCAGCATCCCCGCAGCTGAAGAGGGGAGGGCGCAGGGCCCGTGACTCAGCATCCCCGCGGCTGAAGAGGGGAGGGTGCAGGGCCCGTGACTCAGCATCCTGGCGGCTGAAGAGGGGAGGGCGCAGGGCCCGTGACTCAGCATCCCCGCGGCTGAAGGGGGGAGGGCAGTCAGAGCGTAGACGAGGCTTCCGGTCCCAGGGGGAGAAGTGCCCTGAGCAGCCACAGCACAGGGAAGGTCTCAAAGGCACCATGTCCTTGAGACGCCGGAGGAAGGTGATGGAGAGAAGCAAGCAGTTATTCCAGGAATGTGTAGGGTCTGTAATTCCAGTAAGACTTCCGGGGGTGCGGGGTAAGCAGAGAGGACATTTTCAGCCCTCTGTGCGTGCACACACCGTCACACAAACACACATGCCATGCATACACAAACGCACTCACACACACGTGTATGCACAGTCATGCGTACACACAAACACCTCATTCAAATGCATGCACACACTCGTGCCCTTGTGAGTATGAACATGCATGCACATACTTAATGCATACGTGCATGTTTACATATGCTCAGACATTTGTGTGAACACATGTTGAGACCCAGGATCCCATGCACACATACTTGATCATGCACACAGATGGACATGCATGAGCAAACATGCACATTTGTGCATGCACACACACAGCTCCTTCAAACATGCACATGCATACACTCATGTTCACAAACACTCATGTACATAGAGACGTATACATGCATACATACCACACACACACACACACAGAGCTTGACCACTGTCTGGGAGACCCTATCGTGATCGGCGTACGTGCTGTGTGTGTTAGACAGTGGAAATGGCTCCATCCTTGATATCAAATGCCCGGAGAAAGGCCGTTGCCCCAGGGAAGCGGGGAGCCTGCTCTCTCCAGGACCCTCCTCCTTACTGTCCTGTCTCCTGGAACCTGCCTCCCGGCTCCTGCCTGCATCTGAGGAGCACAGGAAGCCGTCACACTCTGTCCTGACTGAGGTCCGAGGACAGAAGCCTGGGTTCCTTCATGCAGTGGGGCTCCCTGAAGACTCACTGTGTGAATAAATGAATCGTGAACAGCTACAAGTAGAGCATTCATGGGGGAGAGGGGGACCCCAAAACCAGCCTCAGCATCCTCAGACCTCTGCTGGGCAGATGGATGGGGTGGCTCTTGTCTTCCTCCAGCGAGTGGCATGCGTGAAAACCCTCTTCCTGCAGGAAACCCCCCTCACCCTGGAAGCCGAGCCCCTGCTTCCGAGAGCAGCCCGCACAGGTCTCTCTGCCGGCACGCGGAGGGAACCATGAATTATCCATGCCTTCGGAGGCGTTTGACAGGGATCATGGGAACCGCTGCCGACAGGTTGCAGGCAGGGGACTCGGGTGCTAATTACTCCTCACTGTCACTTAGCAAAACCTCCACGTCTGCTTGGGAAGGAAGGGACCTTGCCTGTCTTCCTGGCGGAGGACAGGAAGGGAGTCAAACAGCGCAGGAGTCCGCAAGCTTGCCTAGCAGTGTGTCGAGCACGTGAACCTCTCTTATCTCGGGGAGGAGACGGTTTGAGCCCAAAGGGTCTTCTAACAAAATGCCAAGGAGGACAGGGGCTCACAGGAAAGGCAGGGGAGTGGGGTTCGGGGGAGGGGACAATGGGCTTTCAGGTCAGCGACTGGCACAGATAAAGGCGTGTAGAGCCTCCTGGCCAGGGGCTCCAGCCCTCGGGCCGAGCGAGCCCGTCTGCGAGAGGGTGAGGCCAACAGGGCCAAGCCTGGGAGGAGCCCGGCGGGTGGAGGTTTCAGGACGTCGTGAGCTCCCGGGGGGCGCCCAGCCTGCCCCATGCCTTCCGTGTGCACTGCCAGGTGCCCGGGTCACATGCAGACCCTTTGATCGCATCTGGAGTAACTCGGATGGTGTCCATCACTCTCTCCGGTGGCCAACAAGGACAGCCGCCTGGCCTGTGGGCCGGTCTGGCCGTGGCAGCGTGTTGGCTGCAGCTGGGTGGCACTGTGGGTGGGCACCCTGCCGGAGCAGGTGCAGAGACACCTCTTGGCGATGGGGGGGAGGGGGGGGGTTTCTTGAGATATAACAACGTGACCGAATTTTCATCTTGAGACGCCTCGCTCTGCGTGTCGCCGGCGCTGTGGTCCAGGACTCGGGAGAGTCGCAGAGGAAGGAAAGCCCTGACCTGATGTTTGTTTCTGTCCTGCGGACACCTTGCTGGCACTCGCTGAGAACGCAGGTGCCCGAGGGCTCACCGTCACCGGGGCAGCCCTTAGCCGATGACTGGCCACTGTGGGCAAGTGTGAGCCCCGGTCTGAGACCCCCCCCACCGTCCCCCTCCAGGGTCCTGCGAAAGCCCCTCTGTGAGCCCCGGTCTGAGAACCCCCCCCACCGTCCCCCTCCAGGGTCCTGCGAAAGCCCCCTCTGTGGGGCCTGGTCTGAGAAAACCCCCCCACCGTCCCCCTCCAGGGTACTGCGAAAGCCCCCTCTGTGGGACCCTTGCCTGGCCTGCTCTCTGCCTTTTCTGTCCTGTGGTCCCCCTTCCTCGCCTCACCAGACGCTCCTGGGAATGCTTCCTAAACTCCCCCGTGCACAAAGCCCGCCCCCAGAGTCTCTGCCTTGTCACTCAAGGAGGGAGCATTGGCTGCACCCTTGAATTAAACCCAGGGATTGCCCCTTGCACCTCCGGGCAGTGAGGGTGGGCCCCAGTGGACAACCCCCCAGGCAACTTCACGGCTGGTTTTCCCAATCTTCGGAAGCGCGCCCTCCGAGTGCACAGTGGCCTCCCAGTTACACACAGGCCGAGAGAAGTGTGAGTCCTCTCCGGGAGACGGTCTGGCCTTTATCATTATTCTGAACCCTTGCTCACCTCCCTCGCCCCTCTGTAATCCAGCAGCGGCAAAGACAGACCAACTCCAGGATTTCCTTCCAAAAAGGTTGAAATTGTGCTTCTCCTTCGGAGCTAGGGATGGGGAGGGAGGTTTTTGTTTCTGGGCAAAGAGAATCCCAAGACTTCAACCGGAGGGTTTCGGGAACCGTGTTTCCGAATGACATCTGGGTTATAAGAAACTGTTGTCGGATTTTTCTGGGAGCAAAGAGACAGGTTCAAGTTTTTCTTTCTTTTAAAAAAAAAAAAAAAAAATTCTCTTCTCATGACAGCTCCCAAAGAAGGGAGCTGCGTCCACCAGCCCTGACACTGATTTCCGTGGGGAGTGAAATGCTGCAGGTGTATCTTCCTTCCTAAAGGGGGGGGGGGGGGGAGAAATGGGGAGGGGTCTCTTACACCTAAACGATTATAGCTTTAGGACAAGCTATTCATCTCCTCTTGTTACCAGATCAAGTCCAGCTGGGTCCGTGTGGACCCAGGGAAACCAGCCTTGTGGGTGTGGGGAAAGAGAAAAATGATGTTCCTCCTACCTTTCGATATTCTTCTGACTCATGAATGTGGACAGCAGAGTGGAGATTGCCTGGGGGGCGAGGAGGCGGAGGAGGGGGTGGGGGGTATGTGGTGATGGAGGAAGCCTAGACTTGGGGGGGGGGGGGTGAACATACAAGATGGTGTACAGACAGGCGTTATAGAATTGGGCATCTCACACCCGTATAATTATGTTGACCAGTGTCACCCCAATAAATTTTTTTTTTACAAATGAGTCACTGCAGCAAGGACTTTTAGAGGTTAGCTGATTTAACACAATCGTTCGCTCGATGAGGGAACAGAGGGCAAGAGCAGAAAATCCACTCTTCCAGCCTTCAAGTGAATTCTTCTAAATTTAAGAAAAAACAATCATCTTCTCACTGGATTTTTCTTTGGGGGTTCAAGGAAAATAATAATAAAAATGTATATTCTGACCAGACTAATAATCAAATTAACAGGGCCCTGGCCAGTTGGCTCAGCAGTAGAGCATCAGCCCTGCATGTGGAAGTCCCGGGTTCGATTCCCAGCCAGGGCACACAGGAGAGGCACCCATCTGCTTCTCCACCCCTCCCCCTCTCCTTCCTCTCTGTCTCTCTCTTCCCCTCCCACAGCCAAGGCTCCATTGGAGCAAAGTTGGCCCGGGCACTGAGGATGGCTCCATGGCCTCCACCTCAGGCACTAGAATGGCTCCCACCACAACAGAGCTATGCCCCAGATGGGCAGAGCATCGCCCCCTGGTGGACATGCCGGGTGGATCCCGGTTGGGCGCATGCAGGAGTCTGTCTCTCTGCTTCCTGCTTCTCACTTTGGAAAAATCCAAAAAATAAAAAATAAACAGGAGACGAATGAACAGAAGAAAAGGACTAAAGGGGTTACCTGTGTGCGTACAGGGGGACCCGTCAGAGTGTGGGATCTGAGGTCAGACAGGGCAGGTGAGGCCTGTGTGCCATTCTGCGATAGGGCACGGGGTGGGGGAGGGGGAGACGGTGGGTTTGGGAGTTCCAGGGGCAGGAAGGCAACTCACACGGAGACGGAGAGCAGATGTCGGCAAATGAACGTCCGCTGGGCCATCTTTCACAACAGGAGGCAGAGGGGGCTTTGATCAAGAGGGCGTGGGGTAGGTTCCCTTGTCCGCCACACCTAGTTCATAGGTGTGGTCACCTGTGCTGCTGGCTCCCTTTCCTGGGGCAGGGTCTCTGTCTAAACCCTTTTTTGGCAGTTAGGGGGAAGGTCAGATTCTCTCCCTGAGTCTTTTTTTGTTTGTTTGTTTGCTTCTTAAAAATAACCAGCTTGAAATAATCAATATCCCACCAAAGGCAGGTTTGTTGGTGGGCAGGGTGTCGTAAATTCTGCTTCTCCTCACGTGGCACGAGTCACCTGGTGAACGCAGAGCCTGGGTCGTGTTTTACGGGTCCTTTGGTCGGCGGTGTGACCGCCTAGCACTTAAGCTTGGGGACGGGCCCCTCCTCGCTCTGACCATGGCCGAGAATCCGGGGATAAAAGAATGGAGGCCAACACCACGGCCCCGGAAACAGCACCCAGGCCAGGCGAGCTCCGTCCAGGGAGGAGCTGGTGTGTCCCACATGCACCAGACTGTCCCCAGAGAATTCATTTCACACCCAGAACAGGCTCCCACTCCCCTCCCCCTCTCCCCCACCAGGAGGAGTATTGACGGCCAAGCCGTTTTCCACGAGAGCCCCGGAACAAAGCAGAAAGCAAATGCACCACAGCCGGTGACATTTTCCCAGGAGATGCCCCATTTGAAGAGTGTTTCCATGTTCCTGTCCTCTTAAAGATCCTCCTCCGAACCCGTGGCACGCACACTTATTTCTACACGCCCGGGCACCGTGCAAGGTCCTTTTCGGAAGGAGGAAAGGAGGAGACCCCTCTCCGGCCTCGCAAGGTCCCTGTGGCTTTCCTGCATTCCCCACGGACCGATCGCCCCCGTTCACCCCTCCGCCCTGCCCTCCGGGGAGCGTCGCCTAGACAATTCCGCAGGGGAAGACTCCCTGGCGGGCCCTGGGACAAGCTCTGCGTGCTTTGATTCACTCCTTATTCCCTTTAAAAGCGTGATGTCGCTGGGTGGAAACCGCCTCGTGCCTAACAAACACACACCGTGTTTACCCAGAGGCTTTGGAAGGCGTTCTACTGGCACCAGAAGTCATTCCTCTCGCCAAGTTCCTTCTCTGACTTCCGCCGTGTCTTCTTTGCCACTGGATACATATATTTTAAAAGCCTGGAATAATTCGGAGGCTGTGGGTTTCTCTCTTCAGTTTTTTTCTAAGCCTTTTTATTTATTTATTTATTCATTGTAATTAGCCAGGATGCCTGTGCTATTCTTTTTTATTTTTTTTTCCCCCTCTAGATTTCTTCCTATCATTGCACAGAATAACATACTCCCAAAACATAGCTGAGGATCCCCCCACACACACAGAATACTAAAGATGTCCTTGCATCTTTAGGGGGGGGGGAGGCGGGGGTGTGTGTGGAGGCGGGGCGGGGGGGGGGTTGAGGCGGGGCGGGGGGGGGGGGCGTGGAAGCGGGGCGGGGGCGGGGGGGGGCGTGGAGGCGGGGGGGGGGCGTGGAGGCGGGGCGGGGGCGGGGCGGGGGCGTGGAGGCGGGGCGGAGGCGGGGCGGGGGCGTGGAGGCGGGGGGGGGGCGTGGAGGCGGGGCGGGGGCGGGGGCGTGGAGGCGGGGCGGGGGCGGGGCGGGGGCGTGGAGGCGGGGCGGAGGCGGGGCGGAGGCGGGGCGGGGGCGGGGGGGGCGTGGAGGCGGGGCGGGGGCGGGGGGGTGTGGAGGCGGGGCGGGGGCGGGGGGGGGGTGTGGAGGCGGGGCGGGGGCGGGGGGTGTGTGTGGAGGCGGGGCGGGGGCGGGGGGGGGTGTGGAGGCGGGGCGGGGGGGTGGAGGCGGGGCGGGGGGGTGGAGGCGGGGCGGGGGGGGGAGGAGTCAGGCAGGCTTTTGCTCCAGATAACACGTGCAGATGGTGTGTGTGCGGTGTTCCTCCCAACCCAGGCGCGGAGGGCCCGCCTTGTGAACGGCGCCGCGGGCAGGTGTTTGCTCCCGTGGTCTCTGGGGACTCTGGTAACTAGTCAGCTTGGGAACATTGGCCATCGGAGAGCAAGTGTGTGGCGATGCGTCCTGAGAAAGAAGATCCAACTCGCTCAGACGGGAGGACCACGTGCCGCCTGCAGCCCGTCTGGTGTCAGGGGTATTTGCAGCAGCTGTGGATGCTTCTGCAGAACCCGGACTCTGTGTGTAGATCAGCAACCCGGGGCAGCTGACTCGGGACCGGCAATAACTGCTTACCTGGCTGGCTAGAGGGTGGAGGGCAGAGGCTTCCGTCAGACCACCTGAGGCGGGACGACATTGGGTGTGCAGGGCGCGCGGGAAGCTCGGGTCAGCCGAGGCCCGCCGTGGACGTGGAACATTGCGGCTCCGGCATCTGGACTGACTTGGGGAACACTGCCGCCACCAGCAGCCCCCTCTCCCGTGCCCGGCTGCAGGGCTTCTCCGTGTTCTGCCCTCCCTCAGGAGCAGGCTGGCGACTCAGACTGCGTGGGCCAAGAAATCAGGGGAACACAAAGGCCGCGTGCTGGAGTCCAGCGGTGGCGCCCAACAGCACCCCTAGCTGAGCTCTGATCCTGGAAGGGGCTTCCCTGTGGTCCGGAGCTTCCCGTCCCCGCTAAGTACCAGCCCCCGACAGCCTTCCCGTAAACGCCTTTGCTGCTTAACGTCGCCAGAGCGGGCTTCTGGTGTTTGTTGCCAGAGAATCCCAGAAAGGTCGCCGGGAACCACTCACGGCATCCGGGACCCCACCTCCCTCGGGCATCTCGTCCAGCCTGTCACCCGCCCCTCTGCGGCAGCCCAGGCGAGCTCTGGAGAGAACTGTCTGGGACCCTCACGGTGCCCGTCAGAGGCACGAACCGCTCTCAAGACCCACGGTCAAGATGAGCAGCTGGGGTCTCAGGGGCGGGAGGGGGTGAGGTCACAGGGTGAGGTCACAGGCACTCCGATGTCAACCGGGATTGTTTGACAACAAGGTCCTTTGACGTCCGCACTCCAAGCCTCCTGGGCGTTTGAGAGTGAGCACGCGGTCTTCTCCTTCTTAAACAGTTTACTGCAATATCTCCATGAACAGCTAGCTCCTCCCCCTTGGAATGAATAGCAGAGCCATTTCTGGGCTTTCTCTCCACAGAAATCTTATCTGGAATCTCAAGCGCTCAGACGGGAGCGGGAGGAAGGGGCGGAGTTCCCCCTCCACCCCACAAAAGCATCTCCAGCCCCCCCCCCGGGCCCCCCCCAAACCCCAGCAGTCGGATACGCGGTGCAGAATCCAGAGCTCGGGGCAGCTGGGCTTTTCCGTCGATTCAAACAGGCCCACCCTCCGACCTCCATCCACTCCTGATCGCGGGTCTCAGGGAGCTCAGGGCTGCGGCAGGGCCTCCCCAAGTCCCTCCCTGTTTTTCTCTCCCACGTCAGCTCAAATGTTCGGTTTCGGGCCTCCTCTCTGACCCGCGTCCCTAACTAACTGAAAGCTGTTCGTCTCCTCATGTTGAGGAAACTGCAGACTCGGTGGAAACGCGCCTTCTCTGGCGTCTCTTCAGTTCCGGCTGGAAGAGCGCTCGCCCCTCCAGCGCCCTGGGGAAAGGGTTTAGCGTGTCTCCTCAGGTGGTGGAGGGCTCGGGACTCACGGGGAGATGAAGGCGCTGGCCAGCTGTGAGTCCCCACGGGGAGATGAAGGCGCTGGCCAGCTGTAAGTCCCCAGGGGAGATGAAGGTGCTGGCCAGCTGTAAGTCCCCAGGGGAGATGGAGGCGCTGGCCAGCTGTGAGTCCCCACGGGGAGATGGAGGCGCTGGCCAGCTGTGAGTCCCCACGGGGAGATGAAGGCGCTGGCCAGCTGTGAGTCCCCACGGGGAGATGGAGGCGCTGGCCAGCTGTAAGTCCCCAGGGGAGATGAAGGCGCTGGCCAGCTGTAAGTCCCCAGGGGAGATGAAGGTGCTGGCCAGCTGTAAGTCCCCAGGGGAGATGGAGGCGCTGGCCAGCTGTGAGTCCCCACGGGGAGATGGAGGCGCTGGCCAGCTGTGAGTCCCCACGGGGAGATGAAGGCGCTGGCCAGCTGTGAGTCCCCACGGGGAGATGGAGGCGCTGGCCAGCTGTAAGTCCCCAGGGGAGATGAAGGCGCTGGCCAGCTGTAAGTCCCCAGGGGAGATGAAGGTGCTGGCCAGCTGTAAGTCCCCAGGGGAGATGGAGGCGCTGGCCAGCTGTGAGTCCCCACGGGGAGATGGAGGCGCTGGCCAGCTGTGAGTCCCCACGGGGAGATGGAGGCGCTGGCCAGCTGTAAGTCCCCACGGGGAGATGGAGGCGCTGGCCAGCTGTAAGTCCCCACGGGGAGATGGAGGCGCTGGCCAGCTGTGAGTCCCCACGGGGAGATGAAGGCGCTGGCCAGCTGTGAGTCCCCACGGGGAGATGGAGGCGCTGGCCAGCTGTGAGTCCCCACGGGGAGATGGAGGCGCTGGCCAGCTGTGAGTCCCCACGGGGAGATGAAGGCGCTGGCCAGCTGTGAGTCCCCAGGGTAGATGAAGGCGCTGGCCAGCTGTGAGTCCCCACGGGGAGATGGAGGCGCTGGCCAGCTGTGAGTCCCCACGGGGAGATGGAGGCGCTGGCCAGCTGTGAGTCCCCACGGGGAGATGAAGGCGCTGGCTGGCCAGCTGTGAGTCCCCAGGGGAGATGAAGGCGCTGGCCAGCTGTGAGTCCCCAGGGGAGATGAAGGCGCTGGCCAGCTGTGAGTCCCCACGGGGAGATGGAGGCGCTGGCCAGCTGTGAGTCCCCACGGGGAGATGGAGGCGCTGGCCAGCTGTGAGTCCCCACGGGGAGATGGAGGCGCTGGCCAGCTGTGAGTCCCCACGGGGAGATGGAGGCGCTGGCCAGCTGTGGGTCCCCACGGGGAGATGGAGGCGCTGGCCAGCTGTGAGTCCCCACGGGGAGATGGAGGCGCTGGCCAGCTGTGAGTCCCCACGGGGAGATGGAGGCGCTGGCCAGCTGTGAGTCCCCAGGGGAGATGAAGGCGCTGGCCAGCTGTGAGTCCCCAGGGGAGATGAAGGCGCTGGCCAGCTGTGAGTCCCCAGGGGAGATGAAGGCGCTGGCCAGCTGTGAGTCCCCACGGGGAGATGAAGGCGCTGGCCAGCTGTGAGTCCCCACGGGGAGATGGAGGCGCTGGCCAGCTGTGAGTCCCCACGGGGAGATGAAGGCGCTGGCCAGCTGTGAGTCCCCAGGGGAGATGAAGGCGCTGGCCAGCTGTAAGTCCCCACGGGGAGATGAAGGCGCTGGCCAGCTGTGAGTCCCCAGGGGAGATGGAGGCGCTGGCCAGCTGTGAGTCCCCACGGGGAGATGGAGGCGCTGGCCAGCTGTGAGTCCCCACGGGGAGATGGAGGCACTGGCCAGCTGTGAGTCCCCACGGGGAGATGAAGGCGCTGGCCAGCTGTGAGTCCCCACGGGGAGATGAAGGCGCTGGCCAGCTGTGAGTCCCCAGGGGAGATGGAGGCGCTGGCCAGCTGTGAGTCCCCACGGGGAGATGGAGGCGCTGGCCAGCTGTGAGTCCCCACGGGGAGATGGAGGCGCTGGCCAGCTGTGAGTCCCCACGGGGAGATGGAGGCGCTGGCCAGCTGTGAGTCCCCACGGGGAGATGGAGGCGCTGGCCAGCTGTGAGTCCCCACGGGGAGATGGAGGCGCTGGCCAGCTGTGAGTCCCCACGGGGAGATGGAGGCGCTGGCCAGCTGTGAGTCCCCACGGGGAGATGGAGGCGCTGGCCAGCTGTGAGTCCCCACGGGGAGATGGAGGCGCTGGCCAGCTGTGAGTCCCCACGGGGAGATGGAGGCGCTGGCCAGCTGTGAGTCCCCACGGGGAGATGGAGGCGCTGGCCAGCTGTGAGTCCCCACGGGGAGATGGAGGCGCTGGCCAGCTGTGAGTCCCCACGGGGAGATGGAGGCGCTGGCCAGCTGTGAGTCCCCACGGGGAGATGGAGGCGCTGGCCAGCTGTGAGTCCCCACGGGGAGATGGAGGCGCTGGCCAGCTGTGAGTCCCCACGGGGAGATGGAGGCGCTGGCCAGCTGTGAGTCCCCACGGGGAGATGGAGGCGCTGGCCAGCTGTGAGTCCCCACGGGGAGATGAAGGCGCTGGCCAGCTGTGAGTCCCCAGGGGAGATGGAGGCGCTGGCCAGCTGTGAGTCCCCACGGGGAGATGGAGGCGCTGGCCAGCTGTGAGTCCCCACGGGGAGATGGAGGCGCTGGCCAGCTGTGAGTCCCCACGGGGAGATGGAGGCGCTGGCCAGCTGTGAGTCCCCACGGGGAGATGGAGGCGCTGGCCAGCTGTGAGTCCCCACGGGGAGATGGAGGCGCTGGCCAGCTGTGAGTCCCCACGGGGAGATGGAGGCGCTGGCCAGCTGTGAGTCCCCACGGGGAGATGGAGGCGCTGGCCAGCTGTGAGTCCCCACGGGGAGATGGAGGCGCTGGCCAGCTGTGAGTCCCCAGGGGAGATGAAGGCGCTGGCCAGCTGTAAGTCCCCACGGGGAGATGGAGGCACTGGACAGCTGTGAGTCCCCACGGGGAGATGGAGGCGCTGGCCAGCTGTGAGTCCCCAGGGGAGATGGAGGCGCTGGCCAGCTGTAAGTCCCCAGGGGAGATGAAGGCGCTGGCCAGCTGTGAGTCCCCACGGGGAGATGGAGGCGCTGGCCAGCTGTAAGTCCCCACGGGGAGATGGAGGCGCTGGCCAGCTGTGAGTCCCCAGGGGAGATGAAGGCGCTGGCCAGCTGTAAGTCCCCAGGGGAGATGAAGGTGCTGGCTGGCCAGCTGTGAGTCCCCAGGGGAGATGGAGGCGCTGGCCAGCTGTAAGTCCCCACGGGGAGATGAAGGCGCTGGCCAGCTGTGAGTCCCCACGGGGAGATGGAGGCGCTGGCCCGCTGTAAGTCCCCAGGGGAGATGAAAGCGCTGGCCCGCTGTGAGTCCCCAGGGGAGATGGAGGCGCTGGCCAGCTGTGAGTCCCCACGGGGAGATGAAGGCGCTGGCCAGCTGTGAGTCCCCACGGGGAGATGGAGGCGCTGGCCCGCTGTAAGTCCCCAGGGGAGATGAAAGCGCTGGCCCGCTGTGAGTCCCCAGGGGAGATGGAGGCGCTGGCCAGCTGTGAGTCCCCACGGGGAGATGGAGATGCTGGCCAGCTGTGAGTCCCCAGGGGAGATGAAGGCGCTGGCCAGCTGTGAGTCCCCAGGGGAGATGGAGGCGCTGGCCAGCTGTGAGTCCCCACGGGGAGATGAAGGCGCTGGCCAGCTGTGAGTCCCCAGGGGGAGATGGAGGCGCTGGCCAGCTGTGAGTCCCCACGGGGAGATGGAGGCGCTGGCCAGCTGTGAGTCCCCACGGGGAGATGGAGGCGCTGGCCAGCTGTGAGTCCCCAGGGGAGATGGAGGCGCTGGCCAGCTGTGAGTCCCCGTGAGGAGGGCTAGGAAGAGAGGGGGGGGGGGCTCTGCCTTCGGCCCCGCCTTCCGAGTCCGGCCACAATACTTGATGACCCAGGTCCCCACCCAGCAGCACACACGCATAAGCATGAATATTTTACGCATGAACTGGTTCCGTTTCTGAGATCTGTGAAGCTTGCAAGATGGACGCATCGTGGACTAGTCCACACTTCAGACCCGGGTCACTTCCTGGGAGTATCGTTCCCGCCGTTCAAGGTCGTACACACACCCTGAAGGCGTCTGGAAGGCTGCTTCCCAATGCACAAGGGTTTCGTTTGCTTTTCCTTCTTTCTTTTTCTTTTTTTACTCTCCTACGAGGTCTCTGCTTCCCAGGCGCACCTCTTTCCAGAGAACACCGGAGCGGGTGGTGGAGGACCGCGCCCTGCGTCCCCACGCTCTGTGTCCTGTGCTCTTCCTGTACCTCCTGTCTCCCCGAGCACCACATGCTTCCCCTGCTGCTCCCCACTGCACCCCGTCCGCCCGGCACCAGGCAGGGTGGCGGCTGGCCGGCCCCTGCATCCCCCCCCCCCCCCAGTCTGCATCCAGGGCAGGCCCGGCACGTCCAGAGCAGAGAGAAAGTCACGATTCACAGAGGAGCCCCGAGGACCGCTGACAGCCACCGTGGAAAGCCAGGCTGTGCTGTTAGCTGCAGGTTCACTCAGACCAGTGGAAACTGTTGACATCTGGACCAGAACCCTCGCTGTGCTGGGAGCTGGCCTGTGCTCCCTGCGATGTTTGTCAGCATCCCTGCCCCCCCCCCAGCCCAAATGCCTGGGGCACACCACTCCCCCCACCCTGCAAGGTGTGACAGCCATAATGACTTCTGACATTGCAGATGTCCCCTGAGGGGGAAGGCCCTGGTCGGAGAGAACCTCCGAGCTCGGTGTTCACTTGGGGCCTGTAATGAAAGCAACCTTTCCAGAGCTGTGTTCCGAGTCTAATTCTCTAAGGACCAGAAACACTCCGCAGCTCTCGTGTCTGTCGTCCAAACTCAGAGCCCAGGACCAGAGGCATGTCAACCCATTCCTACCCACCCAGCCGTCCCAGTCCTGGGTGTTCATCCCAACAAATTGAAAGCAGGGTATAAACAGGTGCCCGCACCCCCCCACCCCCACCCCGTGTTCAGCGCGGCGCTGTCCACAGCCGGCAAGACGTGGAAGCAAACCAGGTGTGTGTCGTCCGTCTCCACGGACGCCTGGGTGAAGCCGATGTGGTGTGGGATACCACGGAACACGGTTCAGCCACTGAGAAGAAAAAAACCCTGCCCCCCCCCTTCCGACCCCGTGCAACCACGTGGATGAACCTGGAGGACGTTATGCTCAGCGGAAGTAACCAGTTGCGGAAGGACAAACGCTGCGTGGTTTCCTTTCTAGGAGGGGCCTAGGGGCGTCCGATTCAGAGACAGAGAACGGAAGGGCGTGTGCCCGGGGGCGGGGGAGGGGTGGGGAAGGGGCGTTGCTGTTCCACGCGGCGGTGGCCACGAAGCTTCAGCGACGCCAAGTGAGGGCCGCTGTGCTACACAGCGCCTGTGGCTCACACGCAGTTCTGTGCACTGGAAACTAGAGCTCACACTAGTAAACGTGAAGGAATGAGGGAGGGAGGGAGGGAGGGAGAGAAGGAGAGAGGGAGGGCAAGCCCAGTGTTTCCGAGTTCCAGCAATGGAAACCAAGACCTCAGGAACCCTCAGCCGTCAGGACCCCTGGTCCCCCCACCTCCCCTCCCTTCCACTTCCAAACGGTCAGCTGCCCAGCCCGAAATAAAAGGTTTATGTTGGGTGGTCACGTGGCTTCTTGTGGCAAGAACATTTGGAGCCTTTTACTAGGGCATAAAGTGTAAGCTGAAATGTCACCAGCTTTTATTAGACAATCTCAACTTAATTGCGGATAAGTTGATGTACTCGTAAAAGATGATGTAAGACCCGCGGTCTGCACGGCCCCTGTGGGGGACCGGCCGGCAGCAGGAGGCAGTCAGTGGCCGAGGGCTGGCTTGTCCTCCACTCCAAAAGGCACAGCTTGGCTTCCAAAGTGCAGAGTGGGTGGGGGTTGGGGGGGTGGAGATGTTGGCAGGAAGCGACATTATTACTTAATAATAATAACACAGGGAACCAAAGGTTAAAAGGGGCCGGTGCAAACCGTGTTCCAAGACCGTTCTCTCTGGAATAAAATTTTCATAAAGAGCCCTAAGTCTTTTTTACGGCCCAGGAGAATGTCATTGGGAAATTAATGATGGATCTGAATGATACATCTGCCTTCAGAGAGAAGGGTTGGTTTCATGAAAATATGCTCTTATGCCTGGAGGGCTATAAAGGAGAAGACAAAGATATATTCAGAAGGGTCATCGTTCCAACCCAGGCCACCTGTCCCACCCCTTGATTTCATCAGATCGTTTGGAAATAAAAATATAGATCAACAAAAACCGTGTGTGTGTGTGTGTGTGTGTGTGTGCACATGTCAGTCATGTTCTCTTTTTTTTTACGTTGAACTATGCACGATACCGTGAAGACTCCGTGGTTTGGGTCAGAGTCCTGTGTTTTCACCATACGCCTTCCAAAGGATTCGTCCTGCATATATAAATATATATATATATATATATTTATATATATATATATATCTCAAGAAAGAAATTTAAGGAATATCCAACGCTCACCATCTTTCTTCATTATTAATGAGTCCTCTCTTGATCGCTTTGTCCCCAATTGCAATTCTCTGCAGAGAATTCCCACAGAAACCCATTTTACTGGCAAACTAACTGGCCGGCTGTCTTTTTTTTTTTTTTTTAAGTCAACCACTCCAATCTCCTGAAGGAAGAACGGGAGCAGCGTGCGTGCCCCCTGTGGGCAAAGACCGCTTGGCAGCAGCTCCAGTCACAAGGCTCGAAGGGGGAGAAAGAGAGCAAGTGGGGGGCGGGGTCCTCCAAGGCCACGCCTCCAGAGGGCGCTCACCCGCAGCCCTCCCCAACGACGCCCCCACTGCACCCCCACCCGGGTCCTGGTGGGCGGCGGGCGGCCAAGCACATACCCCGCTCTGCCAGACTCCACGTCCATCGGTTCAGCCAATTAAGGGCCGGACACGTCCGCGGCCGGGACCCGTGCCCTGCATCCGCAAGAAGGAACGTCCAGGCCCACGGGGTGTACGGCCGGTGAGAAGCTTTTTCACTTCCTAGCCTCCGGCTGCAATAAATTGCTTCTTTTTTAAAGGGTCTGTTCTCAGGCAGGTGAAGGGTTTCGTCCTGTTTCGTCCTGTGGCTGTCATCCGCATAATAAGTTAGTGGCTTCTTTCAACAAACAGGGTTTATTTACTCGGCAAGTAAACTGGGTTCGATCATCACTAAATTTCACCATTTGGTACATATGATATTTATGCACTTAATAGCTTCATTAAGGAGGTTTCCGGGAGTGTATTCCCGGGCAAGCCTATAGATCATTGGGCAATAAATTGAGAGAACGTGCCTTAGCATTTATCTAATTTGGCCATGGCTCTAATTAAGTGTTTCGGCTAATGATTCCCATTTACGCTGAACAGAATTTATAGCGTAAAAATCTAAGATATCAAACCGCTATCTGTTCACATTCTGAGAGCAGCACGCGTTAAGGGGTGACAGTTTCCACGGAGCCTGACTGACTCTGGATAAGGCACCGGGAGGAGTGTCTGAACCCGGTACGGTCCCCGTGAGCACCACGGACACTGAGGGGGGGGGGGAAGACATGGTTTAGTGACCTTTGTCTGGGTTCTGGAATGAAATCATCTGAGCAGCTGCAAATGAGGCTGTCTGGGGAAATGGCTACCAAGACGCAGGTTGGTGGCACCTGTCCGGGGTGCATGCAATTTGCTTGGCGTTATCTTGCCGTGTCTTCTTCCTCTGAAATGGGGTGACCCATCCTCTCCTGCCTGCACCCTGCCTGCAAGTCCAGGCCCATTCACGGCAATCTACATTGTTCTTCGAACGTGAGGCCCCAAGGGCCTGTGGGGCTCTGCCCACGCCCCTGCCCTCATGACCCGTCCCCAGACTGCCCCAGGTGACAAGGGCTGAGGGCCACAGCTGAGCCCCCACCATACCCCTGCCTTCCCCGTCCCTGGGGTTGCTGAAGAAGGCAAGCTCATGCCCCCTCCCTGGGGCAGCCCCCATCCAGTGAGGGATTGAAGTGGGGTGCAGACACCAGGCCCCAAGGCCTCAGCTCCCAAGATCTCTGAAGAACCATCCCTGCTCCAGAGTGACCTCCCCCCAACCTCAGGGCAGCTTCACCACAGCCTAAGCCCCCCCCTCCAGCCCCAACTCACTGCCTCTACTTCCCCAGATGTGTGGATCCTGAGAACAACCAACCCCCAGTCAGCAATCTCAGTCTAGTTCTCAGGGACCCCCACACTGCCACCCACTGTGGCCTCCTAAACACCTCTCAGCATCCATGCTGGACAGAGAGATCCATTGCCCTCGGCGGCATACACAGGGGTGGTCATTGCAGCCTTGTTTGCAAAACGACAAATCTGTAAATCAACGCGAAGGCCCACAGAGGCTGTATGAAAGGTGGACTATTTCCACAGACTCTCCCGCAGCTGGAAGGGACAAGGTGTATCTGCATGTGGCTACACTGAAGACTCACCACACAAGGTTGAGTTTGAAGAAAAAAACAAACAAACAAACAAAAAACAATAGCCCTGACCGGGTGGCTGAATTAGTTAGAACATCGTCCTGATGTGATGAGGTTTTAGGTTCGATTCCCGGTCAGGGCACATATAAGAATCAACCATTGAATGCAGAAATAAGTGGAACAACAAATCATGTCACCTTCTCTCCCTCTCCCTCTCTCCTTTCCTTTCTCTCCAAAATCAATGCATGAAAAAAGAATAGACATCCACAATGATGCCTTTTATGTCAAAATAAAACGATGACAAAAACCTTTGCGAGTTTCCGTGCCTGTCTGTGTATCCACATGTAGATAGATGTCTGAATGCACAGAACATTCTAGAAGAAGATACTAACGTGACCACCTCCGAGGAGGGCGAGGGCTGAGAACGAGTGAGACAGGAAAAGGGAGGTCGGAAAGAACGCCACCCTCATCTGGGATCTTCTTTTTCTTTTTCTTTTTTCCTTATCGCATATTCCTGTATTGATAGCGAAGTGAACTATTAACCACTCTCTTGGAAGATGGGCCATTATCATATCATTTTCCCTGAAACGTATGGACGGGGGCCATGTATGAGAGTACAGAGGAAGAGAGCACCCCAGAAATACTCAGATGTCACTTAAGTGCCCGCCCTGCTCCTCAACCAGAGCGAGATAATTGGGTTCACTTGTGAAAAGGAAGCCAACGAGGAAGATGGGTACCAGCCACCACACCAAGCTGTTATCCATTTAGAACGATCTTCAGAAAGCAGTGCCCCAAAACCTGAGGGGTTTCTCCCCGAGAATTCTCCACCACACGGCTGGTTGCTAAGAGCCGGCTAGAGCTGGGGCCCATCCATTCAGTTTCCTCATTCTTGTTTAACTGAAGGAGTTTTTTGTTTTTTAATATTTTTCCTTTTAATTCGCAGTCACCTTTTAATACCACTACAATGAAGCAACTTAACACCGAACGAAGAACAGCACCATATCGGTAACCTCGGTGCAAGGTGCGGATTAATTTCCAGAGCCTGAGAGGAGGCAGACATCATCGCTCGGGGAACGAAGGCAGCAGAGCCAGGGCTGGAGGCCGCCGCACTCAGCACCATCGGAGCGTTTTCCATGGGGGGTGGGGCTGGGGCTGGGGGTGGGGGTGGGGGAGGATTCGGGTCAGCGGTGGAGAAAACCATTCCAGGAGAAATTCCGTCTGAATCCTATCAGTTAACACAGACCATGGTCATGGAGCAGCGTGTTCTGCCAACTCAGCTTTCTCTTTCCCCATTTTTCTAGAAACGGCCCCAGACTTTCATCTGTGACTGGCTGCGGGATGTATCGGTCCCGGTGTACAATAGACGTGTGGGAGACCCCTTGTTCAACAAGTGTGAAGAATTTCAAGATACGGCAACGGCAGAACATGAAACCCTGAACGTGGGACCCTTCTGAGCCTGGCGGGGGGCCGGCTGACTCCCAGTCTCCCCCACCCTGGGGTGTGAGCCGAACCCACCTCCAGCCCTAAGACTATATATAGCACGTGACCTTCTTTGCGCTTACACCCAACATCACATCGCCCTGCCTGACCACACTGACTGGTGCAGGGGTGAGCGTGTGACCCAGATCAGACGGGGCACCCCCATCAGAGTAATTCTCAGGGCTGGTGCTGGGAGGCTCTCCTCCCCTCATGTGGACCTTGGGACACGTAGCCCCGTTGCCACTGGCAGCCTCTCTGTGACCAGGAGGAGAGCACCTGTCTGACAATGAGGCAGACACCCAGCAGACAGCAGGGCTCAGCGAGGAGCAAAGACAACCAGCTCCGATACTGTCCGTTAAGCACTCGCCGCACACTTCCCCCTGACGCAGTCCGATACGTTTTTCAGTTTCCTGCCACTCCCACCCAAAAGCACCCTCTCTGGTGGACGTTCTCACAGATCATGAAGAGTGCACATTTCTCACAACCTTTCCCCCCCCCCCCCGTAGGTGACAATATCCGGCGGCGCCAATTAATATTTCAAACATTCGTAACGTGTGTCCCACGAATTTTATTTCTGGGAAGGAATTTATCCTGCGGAAACCCTCACCCAATTATGCCAGGACATAGAGATTCTATGTTTTAATGGTCTTCGCAGCATGGTTTGTAGGAGCGAGAAATTGGAAATCACCCTATCTCCGTCGACACACAGGACTGGCTAAGTAAACAACGGCCATTTCATCGTTTCAAACAACAGAGAGAAGCAGAGAGCGAGGTCGCGGGGCCCCTTCCCTGGGAGCGTCTTCTGCAGTTTGTGGTTGAGCGGGATGAGGTTTCAGTTCGCTCTCTGTTTTTAAAATAAGTTAACGCTGAGATGCCAGCATCTAGCTATCGGGGGAAACATCGCTGGAGATTTGGGGACAGGAGGGGGGGGGTTCAATGGAGGGGCTCTGTCTTTTGCAGAATACATAAAAATGCAAATGCTGCAGAAATCTAATGAGGACGCGCTGCTCTCACACTGAGAACCGAGGAAGCAGCTCTTTCAATCCCAAAGTGCGCCATTTGTCTTCAGCTACTTGGCCATTACTAACTCTGTGACAGAGGCGTTAAATAAACACTCAACCCCCACCCCCACCCCCACCTCCTGACCAGCAGGTTCTCTGCAGGGTGAGGACCGGTTCCAGAAAGTTCAAGAGCTCATGCCACCACCGGGGCAGCCAGGGTTCCCTGCGGCAGATGTTAACAGACCCCGAGGGGAGAGGCTGACTTCCTGTCTCGGGACCCACTGGTGAGTCAAGATGCCTCCTTTCTTGCCAGTTTTCTCGTGGTCACCACAGGCTGTTTTGAATGTGCCTCTTATGTGAACATTGGATGTACTGTTTATAAGACGTGGAGGGTGCCTGCCCCTCACAGAGCTCTCGAGCCCTCTTTTCTCAGTGGAGGAGTAGATATTTCCTGGGCAGCCACGGTGGTCCAAGGACCGAGGGAGGCAGGCTGAATGTATCGGCCATGGTCTGTCCTCCGGGGGACCAGCGGGGAAGAGAGACATCAGGAGTGTTGGGAGCGATGCTGAGCGTTGTGGCCAGTCTGCCAGGCTGATGTGAGAGGCTACAGAGGCCTCAAGGGGCTGAAGGGTGGGGGGTTCAGGTGAGGCCTGAGACAGGATAGGAGTCACGGAGGGGGCGTGTGCGCCCTGCAGAGGGGCTGAGGGGCTAGGGGGCGCGTGCGCCCTGCAGAGGGCCTGAGGGGCCAGGGGGCGTGTGCGCCCTGCAGAGGGGCTGAGGGGCTAGGGGGGCGCGTGCGCCCTGCAGAGGGGCTGAGGGGCTAGGGGGCGTGTGCGCCCTGCAGAGGGCCTGAGGGGCCAGGGGGCGTGTGCGCCCTGCAGAGGGGCTGAGGGGCTAGGGGGGCGCGTGCGCCCTGCAGAGGGGCTGAGGGGCTAGGGGGGCGCGTGCGCCCTGCAGAGGGGCTGAGAGGCTAGGGGGCGTGTGCGCCGTGCAGAGGGGCTGAGAGGCTAGGGGGCGTGTGCGCCGTGCAGAGGGGCTGAGGGGTTAGGGGGGCGCGTGCGCCCTGCAGAGGGGCTGAGGGGCTAGGGGGGCGCGTGCGCCCTGCAGAGGGGCTGAGGGGCTAGGGGGGCGCGTGCGCCCTGCAGAGGGGCTGAGAGGCTAGGGGGCGTGTGCGCCGTGCAGAGGGGCTGAGAGGCTAGGGGGCGTGTGCGCCGTGCAGAGGGGCTGAGAGGCTAGGGGGCGTGTGCGCCCTGCAGAGGGGCTGAGGGGCTAGGGGGGCGCGTGCGCCCTGCAGAGGGGCTGAGGGGCTAGGGGGGCGCGTGCGCCCTGCAGAGGGGCTGAGGGGCTAGGGGGCGCGTGCGCCCTGCAGAGGGGCTGAGGGGCTAGGGGGCGCGTGCGCCCTGCAGAGGGGCTGAGGGGCTAGGGGGCGCGTGCGCCCTGCAGAGGGGCTGAGGGGCTAGGGGGCGTGTGCGCCCTGCAGAGGGGCTGAGGGGCTGGGGGGCTTGTGCGCCCTGCAGAGGGGCTGTCTGGTGTGGAGGCCCTGAGCAGTGACAGGATTGGGACTGGAGAGGCCACTGGGACCCAGGCTGTCTGAGCGTGCAGACCCACAAGGCGGAGACACGACCCGGGTGGGTCGAAGCAGGGCAGGGCGGGACCTCGCAGAGCAGGGGACGTGTGGTCGTTTCTCTGGAGGAAAGTGTAACACCACGGGGAGAGGTGGGGGGGGGGGATCATCGTTGCACCAGCAAGGGGCCTGGGGCCGCACGGTGCTCGTGCGCGGTAGAGAGGCTGAGTATGTCCGGCTGTCCCCGGTCACCCCTTCGAAGTGGTCCGGCAGAGAGGAGGGAGGCTGAGAGTGGGGTTCTGGAGGAGGAGCCGGGGCAAGCTGTCACTCAGCTGGAGTCAGGGGGTAGAATCCACCTGGCCCAGCAGAGAACCCGTTGGGGCAGACAGGGCGCCCGGCCAAGAGGAACGTGTCCCTGTCCAGCTTCCCCCTGGCGCTGCCGTCTTCGAAGGGGGACAGTTCTTTGTGATGCCCCAGCACTTCCTTACATGCTGTCGACCTCCAGATGAAGGGAGACGCCCCAGGACCCCAGGTCCTCCTGCTCCATACTCGGTGGGAGACCAGAAACCGTGCCAAGGGACCCCACCAGCGAGGGGCAGGCAAGGCCAGACCGGACGCAGGGTCCGCGACAGGACTTGCCATGCCCGGTGCACAAAGGGACACGTGGGTCTTGTTCCAAAGGCACTGAGACTCCCCACCCGGGACACCCGAGCGGCCGCCTGCACGACCCCACACCGCAAACACGCGCAGCGCCCGCCCACACAGCGTGGGCGAACCAGCAGGCGGGACTCCGCAGCCACGTGGGCGGCCAGGCGAGAACCCGCTCGCTCGCCCTGATTATGAGATGTGGGAAAATGAAGAGGGTGTCACGTTGCACCCATGCGGTTCCCAGCACGTGGGTTTAGCGAGCAAAGGAACGGTTTCAAGCAGTCGGGGGCAAGCTTTCTCCCACTTGAACGGTGAGCCTCATCAGTGTGAAAAGTGCTTAAAGTTCACCGCCAGGCCTCCCTTCCGTGCAGGGAGCGGGGGCTTGAGCAGCGTGAGGGGCTCCCCACCTGCGCCTCAAGCTACCTGGAGAGCGCGCACACACGCGTGCACAGGAAGCTGCTGCCGTGTCCCCCACTTTCACACAGCGGGGTGTAGGGTGGGAACCTACTCTCTGCCTGGGCTTCTCGTTGTCACTCCTCACAATGGAGCGATCGCCTCTGTTCAAAGTGGACAGACACCCTGCAGGACCCACGCCTCGCAGAGGGAAGCACAGGCTGGGAGCTCAAAGCCCGGAGGAACCTCTGGTCGTGAAGCCACAGGGTTGAGCGGGGTTCGGGCTTTGATAGCGAGGGTCCTGCTGAGAGGTCGGGAGGTTCTGCTCCCCCTGCTCCGACGCCCTTTGACCCCACAGCCCTGTTTTTATTTTGAATTGCTGTTTCGTTCTGTTTTACTGGCCGGTCCCTGATTTCCCGCAGCACAAGGGGTCCCAGGACTGCCAGGTGTAATTTGATAGCGGAGGAGACATCTGTATCTGGATTTTTGGGTGGCCCCTCAGAGGGGTCAGACAACATCCACACTCCCTGTCGTCGCCCCCCCCACCCCGTCTGTACAGGAGAGAGCTGGGGTCTCGGCCCCCTGCTCCTGTGGCTGCCTGTCGGGCCACAGGGCGGGCCGGGCGGCTGTCCCTGCATCACGGGGCTGCCTGTCCCTCCAGCAAGGGGACGTGAGGGGACAGGCACGGGTGGGAGAGGCTGGAGGGCACTGTGTCGCGGAGCGTCCTTGTCGCAGGTTTGGGGACAGCGACTGGGGGGATCCAGACGGGGCGGGTGGGAGAGGATGAGATGGAGGGAGGTACGGCTCCAAGATGAGAGCGGGGCTCAGGGTCTTCAGATGTCAGACCTGCCGCCCACATAGCAGCAAACAGCCATCGCCAGAAACAGACGTTATTTCTGAGGGTGCGTGTGTGTTGGGAGAGAGAGAGCTCTGTTTGGATCCATTATACAGTATCTGCTTCTTCTCCACCATCCAATCTTCATCATCTCATCCCCCTTCTGCCTATGGATCCTACAAACAGGGCTCCGCTGCAGCCCTCCCCGTCTCCCCCCCCTCCTGTGAGCCCCTCCCAGCCCACCATGACGTCATTTATCAGGCTGCCCTGTGTGGGGGTCACCTGCAGGGGGCACTGTTCACACAGGGCAGCCCTGCAGGGGTGCTGGCCCTTCTGACCTCCCCTTCCACGAGGAGCCAGCCTCCGCCTCCCCATTGTGCATCCATTGCTGGGCCTCTCCAGCTCCCCGCAGGGATGAAGCCCTCCGGGAAGGTGTTCCACTGGGTGACCACGGACCCAGAGCTTGTGCTGGGGCCGGGCACCAAGCCACGCCCTCGAGAGACCCCCCGGGGAGGGAGGCAGCTCTGCCCGCAGCTTAGACATGAAGTGGTGGTCCAGAGACGGCCGGCCGTGCGTGGATGGGAACGCCATCCGCTCACAGCGCCAGCCCCGGCTCTTTCTCTCCCCGTGTAGAGAAGTCCAGGTGTGCACGTGGCCACCGTGCAAGGTCAAGATGACAGAGACGAGGCCAGCCGCAGCCTGGGAGGCAACACAGCACTGGAGCTCAGTGGACAAGGCTGTGGCCGTTTGGGCCCCGTCCCGGTTCCTCCGATGGACGGAGGGACGTGGCTTCTTCACTGCTCCCAACCTCCAGTCTGACTGTCGGCTGTCTAACTCCTCTGTTCCCCTCCCCTCCACCATCAGCGCTCCACAGAAGCCGCCTTCTCTCCCAGGGTTTACTTTCCAGAGAATTTCCTTCGGATTTACAAGGAGGTAAGAGAGGCCCTTTGATCTCAACAAGGCCCGTGCTGCCTCCTTCCAGGATTTTAGGCAACAGTTTTAGACTAATTATCTCTGACATCTCGCAAATGTTTGTAAACTTCTTCAAGGGGGGGGGAGGGGGTGCGGCACAATTATGTCTTCCTCTGACAGACGGGAAGGGAGGGTTCCTTTGTGCCTGGCGGCTCCTGTCTTTCCCGGGAGAGTTGTGGAGCCTTGATCTTCTACGGTGCTCCGATTTCCGCTGAGATATGGAATTAAGCACATCGTCATCCCCAGCCTTTTTGAGTTAAATTTAACTAAGCGCAGGGGAAAAGCACATGGCCCTGGGCTGGGGTGGGTGTTGACCCCTGTGGGCTCCATCTCTTGTGAAGGGGTCCTGAGGGTCACGGTCAGACGCTGGCCACTGTCCTGCCCCCACCCTCATGCCCCTCTGCGTGGTGTGACGGCGCCTCAGTACAGCTGGCCCATAAACAAGCCTCACAATTAAATCGAACTTGGATCCTTAATCAAACTTTGTCATTAAAGAAAATTACCCCAGCTCTGGCTGACTGGTTCAGCGGTAGAGCAGCGGCCCGGCATATAGAAGTCCTGGGTTCAATTCCCGGCCAGGGCACACAGGAGAAGCACCCATCTGCTTCTCCACCCTTCCCCCTCTCCTTTCTATCTCTCTCTCTTCCCCTCCTGCAGCCAAGGCTCCATTGGAGCAAAGTTGGCCCGGGCGCTGAGGATGGCTCTGTGGCCTCTGCCTCAGGTGCTAGAATGGCTCTGGTCTCAACAGAGCGACACCCCAGATGGGCAGAGCATTGCCCCCTGGTGGGCGTGCCAGGTGGATGACTGCCTCCCCACTTCTCACTTCGGGGGGGGGGGGAAGAAAATTACCCCAAATCACAGCTATTTGCAATATGTGCCCGGAGCAAACTTAACCTCGTAAATTCAAAACCACGGAGAATTCCAGCGAGTCGAGGCGAGGCCCAGCGCTCGGTGGTACAACAGAAAGACAGACTGCCGGGCTGTCCCTCTGGGATCCAACTGGCATCCTAATACCCTTTTGATTATTTACCCTTGGTTAGCGCCAGCATATGCACAGCAGGCAGGTAGAAATATTGCGGAGTCAACCGGCCCCTAATCCTAGCTAATCCCTGGTCAGCCGACTAGATCCTTCCTTTATTAAAAGAAAGAAAAAGGCATGCTGGACGCTTCTGTGGAAAACAAGCAGCCGACGTGAAGAGAAGAAAAGGCCTTCTCCTTCCCCGTGAGACACTGCGCCGGCCCCTACGTCTGGTCAAGAAAGAGGTCACTCTCACCGCTTCTCACGGGGCTCGCCGGGGCACCGACAAGGCTCTCATTATTTTCAGCGTAATTCTGTTTTGTGACTTTTGAATGAAAGGGTCCCTGTCACCCCCTCTGACTGGAAGACGAAATTCTTAATCCCCACCGTGAGGGGCCTGTCACAAAAATAAATAAATAAAATAAAAGTGTAAACTTGGCCAAGCCGGATTTCTTTGTTCCTTTTGGAACAAAGGCAAACTTCGGGGTTTTTTTTGTTTTTTGGGTTTTTTTTTTTTTTTGTATTTTTCTGAAGCTGGAAACGGGGAGAGACAGTCAGACAGACTCCCACATGTGCCCAACCGGGATCCACCCGGCACGCCCACCAGAGGCGATGCTCTGCCCCTCCGGGGAGTCGCTCTGCCGCCACCAGAGCCACTCTAGCGCCTGGGGCAGAGGCCAAGGAGCCATCCCCAGCGCCCGGGCCATCTTTGCTCCAATGGAGCCTTGGCTGCGGGAGGGGAAGAGAGAGACAGAGAGGAAGGAGAGGGGGAGGGGTGAAGAAGCAGATGGGCGCTTCTCCTGTGTGCCCTGGCCAGGAATCGAACCTGGGACTTCTGCACGCCAGCTGACGCTCTACCACTGAGCCAACCGGCCAGGGCCCAAACTTCGGGTTTTAATACCTAAAATGTGAGCAGAAGGAGCGGACGTGCCAGGAACTGCCAGCATCCCCTGAGCAGGTGGCTCACCTGGGCAGGTGCGTCGAGTGTCTCCGGGTGGGCTGATCTAGAAGGAGAAGCAGACACTCAGACTGGCCCAAAAAGGAGTTTGTTATGTGGGATCTCACGGAATCCAAGAAAACAAGCTGGCCAGCCTCCGACAGGTCAGGCAGGAAACAGGAGACCCCTGGGACTCGGCACCATTGCCCGGACGCCTCGGACGCTACCCACCTGGCCAGGGCCCCACTGAGTAGAGCAGGATGCAGCCCCCCTCCCCCATCTCCCCTCGGCTGCGTGACCGTGTTAGTCCTTCCAGATGCCGCCACGTGCCAGCCTCTCAGCCGGTGCCCGCCACACGCACGCGCTCGACCTCTTTGTCTCTGCTCTGTAAACCTGTCATCAGTAAGACAATTTTAAGAAAGAAAGAAAAGAACTCTAACCCCTTCGGGAAGGCAGTGTGGCAATGTCCGTCACAAGGACGCGCTGGGGTTCCCTTGGACCCAGCAGTGAGCCCCACTGCCCAGGTGCGCTCGTGCGCAGACGGGCTGCTGTGAGGAAGGGCTCGTCCCCCTTGCTCTGTGTCAGAGGTCGGAAGGTCGGAAGCAGCACGCCTGTCCATCAGCAGGGCGCGGCTGGGTGGCCCGTGACACTCCACGTGATGGAATTCTGTGAGCAGAAGGGAGAGCGAGGAAGATGCCCAGGACGTCCCTGGCATTGTGCAGACAGGGTGCAGGCTGGGTGGAAGAGCAGCACTTTGCCTCCCCCAGACAGACCTTAGAAGTAAACAAAGCGGCCCTGCCCGGTTGGCTCAGTGGTAGAGCGTCAGCCCGGCATGTGGAAGTCCTGGCTTCGATTCCCAGCCAGGGCACACAGGAGAAGCGCCCATCTGCTTCTCCACCCCCCTCCCCTCCTTCCTCTCTGTCTCTCTCTTCCCCTCCCGCAGCCAAGGCTCCATTGGAGCAAAGTTGGCCCGGGTGCTGAGGATGGCTCCATGGCCTCTGCCTCAGGCGCTAGAGTGGCTCTGGTTGCAACAGAGCGACGCCCCAGATGGGCAGAGCATCGCCCCCTGGTGGGCGTGCCGGGTGGATCTTGGTCGAGCGCATGCAGGAGTCTGTCTCTCTGCCTCCTTACTTCTAACTTCAGAAAAATACAAAAAAAAAAAAAATAGTGCACAAAGCACAACTGAACTGGTGTTAGCTCGTTAGTCCAGGCGCTGCGCCCCGGGGCCCACTCTGCCAGGGTTGTGAGTGTGTTTGCTGCTGAAAACGCCCAGTACCTGCCGAGGCCTCTGAGGCGAGGTCGCCGGGTCAACAAAGCTCGAGGAAGTTCAAGCGGCCAATCGCGGCCAGAATCTTCCCTCTTCTCTTCCCAGAGGTCAAGTTGCCCTCGGGCACTGCAGCCCTGCCCTGGTCTTCTCCGAGCGCCGTAGCACTCGGGCTGGGCTCTCAAGCCGGGTAACAGGTGGGCCGGCAGGTGCCACGGTCCACACTTCACCCTGCGCCCTCTCCAAGGTGAACGTGGGCGGTGCCAGCCAATGCTTTATGATGCCGTCTCTGCGTGGCGACACGTAGATAATTTATGTTTCTGGCAGAAGCTAACTGCCCATGTGATCAGATGCACCCATCTGCTTTTCACAGACAGTCGCCCCGTAACCTGCTCTGAGCCCAGGTCCTGGCACTGAAGACGCACAGGACCCCAGATTTGGTGAGGGATCAGAGCGCCAGGGACCCTGGGGCCAGAGATTGAGGTGGTGATGTTTTTCCTGGAGTCCTCAGAGCAAGACAGGAGAGCTCTGCGTGGGGAGCCCTGCGGGCACGCTGCCTGCCGAGGGGCTCTCCGCCTGGTGACAGCACTGGACCTTGGATTAGTGGCCCTCTCTCTGCTTCCACTCTCATCCACCTGAACTTACTGTCCACGAGCAGTCCGGTGAGCGTGACCTCAGAGTTGTGTGTCCTACAAATGGGATATTACACAGACATTGTCCAGTGAGGCTGCCAGCCGAAGAGGGGGGGGGACCCTTGAGTGAGAAGAACAGGTGAAGCGTGAATTCTTCCCAGCGCTGTGATTGGCTGAAACATCAAGCAGCGTGGGAGAAGCTCCGCCTGGGCGTCACCGGGGCACGTGCCCCCCCCCCCCCCCCCCGTGCGGTGGGCCTGCCTAGGCAAGGGCCTGCCTCTGTGAGGGACGAGAGTGGCGGTGGGGCCCAGGCCCGCCGTGAACACAGCACCCCCCCCCCCCCAGGGAGACATGACCCATCTTCCCAATGGCACACCACAGCCCTGCCTCGCTCACCCAGGATCGACTAGGGGCGCCCCTTCCCCCCACCCCCAACAGTCGGCTCAGCCTCGGGCTTAGCGACGCTCACCCTGGAGTTGCTGAAGGCCGTTTTTGCAATCCCACCCCCTCCCGCTCATGAGCACACACCCCTTTCACCCGGGTGGGGGGTGGGGGTGAGACAGCACTTGCCGTGGCACTGACAGACATTGTGCTCTAATTCCGGTTCTGTTTCCATCGCCAGCAGTGACAGCAGCAGCTCACGTTGACTGAGAACCCTTCTGCCGTTGTCTCACTGACGCGCTCTGCCTGGGTTCTCGCTCTTGCCTTCACATCAATCCGGAGAAAGTACTTGTTGGAAAGCGCAAAGCCTGGTTTGTGGCTCGATTGGCATGTAGGAAGCCCAGGTCCCATCTCCAAGGCCTGTTTCCATGACTACTTGGCTATGATAGCAATCAGAGAAGAATTTCCCCAGGAAGTAAAGAGGTGTATTAGAAACTCCCCGAGTGGCTTGGAACAAAAATCCATCTCTAATAGGTTTTCGGAGACTCAAACGGGAAAGGAGGGACTTACTGGCTTATAAAAATGAGAAGTTCGGTCCCAGTCGGATGCACATGGATGTTCAGATGGGGTCTCTTGGTCTTCTTCCTCTCGGCTCCCATTTCCTGGGTGGTGGTTTCAGTCTCAGGACCTCTCTCTTCACAGGGAGCTCCTTGCCTATCTCCCCCCTGAGATTAGCAACCTCGCAGGAAGCCAGCCTCTGGATTCATTCTGATTGGATTATCCTGAGTGACAAGCGCAGCCTTGAACCAATCACTGAGGCCAAGAGTTTAGAGTATGCCAATTTTCCAGGGCGATGTGCACCACAGTGGAAAAGGGGTGTTCCCCCAAGATGAAGCAGAGATTGGCCTTCTAGAAAAAAAAGGGAATAAGACAGCAGATATCTGTTAACACTGACCTCACCACAATCCCAGGAGAGAAGAGAGCGTGCTGGGGCTGGAAAATGATTTCATAAATCGTAGCTGAAAACTGCCCCTCAACTTGGGCGAAACTTACCGACATACAGATTTGAGCAGCTGAGCAAATTCCAAAAGGGACTAACCCAAAGAAATCCACACCCAGACACATTGTAACCAAGCTGCTGAAAAAGTAAATGTCAAAGCAAAACATCTTGAACAGCCAAAGAAAAAACCTGTTGTTGCCTACAAGGAACAACGGTCAGCAACCACGGGAGGCCGGAAGGAAGGGGCACCCCCTCTTTAAAGAGCTGAAAGAACCCGTCAACCCAGAATTCGGTATCCAGAGTAAACAGCCCCCAGGAGTGAAGGCAAAATAAAGATGTTCGCAGATGGAAACCAAGAACATTGACCGTGAGCAGATCTTAAAGACCTGCTCCAAAAAGCTCTCCCAACAGAAGGGAACGGGACACGTGGGAATGAGGGGAAGGCCACAGAAATGGTTACTCTCTGAGTAAATGCAACAGATGATTCTTCTCGTAAATTAAAATATATATTATATATATTATATATATTATATATAATATATATATTATATATATCTTCGAGGTCAGAAGACAACAATTACAGGTTCCAATGGGTTTTCAGTGCCTTTAGATATAATATAGAAAGCAACAGTAACATAAAGGGGAGGGGCCAAGGGACCTAGACGGTCTTCTGAATTCTGAGCCCGTCACCTGTCCAACAATGCCTCACCAAATTATGTCGCAAACGCGCTCTGCTGCGGGCACACTATGCGTCAACCCAAGCCCCGTGCTGGGAGACAGGGTCACTGATGACCCGCAGCAGGCTGGTCTCTGAAGGCTCAGAGATTCACGTGTTACCCTGGCCCACATCCCACCTGAGGGCATAAAGCCAGGCGCATCCTAATTTGGGAATCCTGGGGTTAAGAGAGGGACAGGTTTTGCTTCTCAGCTTCTCTTAAGCATCTTCCCCTAAAAGCGAGCTAGCTAGCAGAGAGTCCTGGAAGGTCACAGGGAAGACGAGGAGCAATCGTTTCGTTTATGTAGCCAACTTTGTTTTAGCTCGGCAGGTTTCTGGTTAGAGAGCCTTTCCTGTCTCCCACACAGAATCTCAGATTGACTGATGAGCAGAGTATCTATAATACCACACAGACACAGACACACACACACACACACACACACACACACACACTGTGTGCTGGCTCTCATTTATTGTTCTCATAAGCTGATATTGCTGGCGTGGCCAGTCTGGTCCTCCACAGCCCTGGGACCAAAGTGCTACGCTCACAGCCAGAGCCTCTGCCTGCCTCCCCTGGGGCACTGTCTCCTCGCTGAGCCAGCAGCAGCAGTAAATGATCTGATTTGCAATCTCCCCCTTTGCTCTTGGGACCATAAGATGCAGAGGGCTGGGCTGTTCCTGACCTCCCAAGCAAGCGACTGCCCAAGGCTGTGATTCCACTTTATCTCTCTCCCATTAAAAGGCAATTGAAAGTGACCCAAGGAGAATGAGGGCTGCCTGCAACTTTGGGACCCTTAGCCACGCTTGCGGAAGGGCAGCTGGTGGCCATGCCCAGGGCTCCTGGTGCTCCAGGAATGGGAGAAAACCGTCTGCAGAACGGCGAACGTGCCATAACGACATTCACCGTGGCGGCGGCCACACCACCCTGCCGTTCAGGGACACGTGTCCGTCCCGCGCGGGCTCTGTGATGGGGGCCACAGTCCACGACTCCGTCGGTCCTGTGAGACCAATTTGCAATGGAAGGATCCGGGTGAGGTCCAGTGGGGTCTCAGCTGATAAAGGCAGGGAGTCAGGAGAGGAGTTTGGCTGCGTCTGACTCCAAAGCTTATGCTTCAAACTGCTCTGTTCCTGCCCGCAGAGCCCGCAGGGGCCAGAGAGCCACTCTGCGCTCCCTTCTTAAAAACGTGTACGGCCCAGTTCACGCTCTTCGTCAGCCTGCCTTTGGCCTCCGGTCCTCAGCAGGACCGGGACCCAGACGCCACCGCCGAACCCCAAGGTCTTTCTGCTGCTCCTGCCGGCCGGGGCCCGAGGGCTCTCCCCTCGAGTTCTCCCCTCAAGTGTGTCCCAGGAAGCCACACCCAGAGTGACCTCGGAGCAGACGTGGGGAGGTGGGGACTCCAGAAGCGGGGGTGGGGGGGTGGGGGTGGGGTAGCTGCGGCAGGCGCATGTTGGGGGGTCAGCACACATTGATATCCGAGATTAAGACTCTGGGAATGTTAACGGAATTGTCGGTATGGACAGACTCGAATAAATCTCATGTGGCAACCAGACGCAGAGGAGAATTCTTTAAAGTCGGTGAAAACGCCCTAGCACGTCGCCATGAGTGAGGACGCGGGCTGGAGTCTGCGCCCTGCCTGCCCCCGCCTTGCCCTCTGTCCCTGGAGGGGCTCGCCTGGGCTGAGACGCCGGGTCGTCCTCTGCAAATGGGGGAGACGGAAGCCACCCCTGCAGCTCGGTGGGTGTGTGAGGAGTGAGTGAAAAGAGGAGTGTGCACGGACCGTTCAGCACAGTAAACAGGAAAAACCGTGTAGGACATATTAGCGACAGGCAAATTTATTTATTTATTTTTTTTTAATTTTTATTTTTTTTGCATTTTTCTGAAGCTGGAAACAGGGAGAGACAGTCAGACAGACTCCCGCATGCGCCCCACTGGGATCCACCCGGCACGCCCACCATGGGGCGACGCTCTGCCCACCAGGGGGCGATGCTCTGCCCATCCTGGGTGTCGCCATGTTGTGACCAGAGCCACTCTAGCGCCTGAGGAAGAGGCCACAGAGCCATCCCCAGCGCCCAGGCCATCTTTGCTCCAATGGAGCCTTGGCTGCGGGAGGGGAAGAGAGAGACAGAGAGGAAGGAGAGGGGGAGGGGTGGAGAAGCAGATGGGCGTTTCTCCTGTGTGCCCTGGCCGGGAATCGAACCCGGGTCCTCCGCACGCTAGGCCGACGCTCTACCGCTGAGCCAACCGGCCAGGGCAAATTTATTTTTATTCATAACAGCTCCTTACCTGTTAGCAGGCAGCGGGCACCGCCTCTCTGTTTGGACCCTGTGTGCACACGTGTGTGTGCGTGGGTGTGTGCCTGCACACACGTGCGCATTTCCCCTCTCCTCAAATCCCAGACTTGTGATACACCCCTAGCTGGCTAGTTGTCTTGCCCGTAAAGGACGGCAGCCCCGGATGAATTAGTTCGTTGTAAGGTGCGCACAACCGGAGGCTGCCGCTTCCTGAACTGTTTCATTCGAAGGGGAGTCTGAGAACCGCAGTGTGGACCCAGAGCCCGGGGCTTGTGGGAGCCTAACTTTTTATAAAAACCGCCCACTTTTGCAGTGCTGTCAACCTGGTCCCTACCGCGCAACCAAACAGCGCTGCGATTGGCCCACCCTGAAAGCTGGACCGCCCACTAGTGGGCGGTAGGGACCAGCACTGCAAAAGTGGGCGGTTTTTATAAAAAGTTGGACGACCCCTGCTCCATACGGTCCTCGTCTGCGGGGCAGTGGACCCCGGGGCTGGAAGGACAGCCCGCCTCTCCCTTGACAGAAGGGAGAGCTGAGGTCCCCGGGAGGAAGCGGCTTGCTCAAGGTCAGTGAACCACGGGATGGAAGACGTAGGCACAGGACGGATGTGCAGTGGTGCCATCTCAGGTCCTTCCCTGTCGCCGGGGTGACTCCCGCTGGGGGGTCTTATCTGTTGTGAAGACTCTTTCTGTTGTGAGTGAGACACTCCAACCCAAACTGGCTTGAGTTCCAAAGAGGAAGTTACTGGCTTGCATTCAGTGAGGTTTCAGGGCTGTGTCTTGAGGACCGGCTGGGCTCAGATGATGTTGGGACACTGCTGGGCACAGCTCCCGGCCCCCCATGGTCACAGCAACTCGTGAGGAAGAGAAGCAGCCTCCCCCGGATTCAGTAAAAGACAGAATTGGGTCTCATTGCTTCCGAGTGACTTCCTGAAGTCACGTGTCCTCCCGTGAACCAATCGTCATTAGGGTCCTGCGCTGCCTCCTCCTCCTCCTCCTCCTGTCTCGTTGCTGGAAATCATTGAAATTGTGACAGCAAAGAGGTTTTCAGGTCGGTAATGTATCTCGTTGATGAAACAGCACAATGCTCCATAATTAACCCTCTGCGGCCAGTGTGGCGACACCCGCCAGCCTCGCAGTCTGAGCCTGGCGTCCCCAGGACCTCCCGGAGCCTGGTCACAGCAGCACCCCCCCCTACACAGAGGACCCCGCAGTAGAAAGAGCAGCTGACCCTCCGCTGCAGCCTCACCTGCCTTCCCCTCCCCCACCCGCCACCCCCAGCCACCGTTCCTTCTGGTCAGGCCCACGTGTCCCTGAGGACATATCTCCTTTAAAAAACGTCACCCACGACAGGGCATCCCCCGGGACTGCGGGAAGGAAAGCCGGCACAACTGAATACACACGCCGACCATGGTCACAAACAAGATGACCCGGCAAAGGACCCGTGAGTGCGCTGGTCCTGGGCCCCCGCCCTCACCACCACCACACCCCTCGAAGGAGCACGGAAATCAGTATGGATGGTAAAGCGTCACCCTGCTGTAGCCTGGGCAGAGGGGATGCCACTCGTCAGCCACCCCCGAGAGGAAGCGTCCCTATGGGGACAGTATCTGTCCTGTCCTGGTCGTGTGGCAACAACCCTAAGGGGAAAAGCTGGTGGTTGGATGGGGAGATTTGGAACTTGGAGAAGGGCCAGCACACAGATGTCCACCGCCTTGGCCATCACCGTGCCCGCACCTGCTCGATCCCAAACCCCTGCAGAGGGCTCCAGGGCTCCAGGACGGAAGAACATCAGGAATCTCATCTCACCGGCCGCACGGTTGGCCTGGGTCTGCTCTTACCGGGCAGAACAGCTTGACGAACTTGTTCCCCAGGCCGCAAGCCCCCAGCTTGTCCGAAGAGCCCTGGGAGAGTCCCCCTGCCTCCCTCCTGACCAACAGAGTCCAGTCCAGGGCCCCCCAGCCCCGAAGGCCTGCTGCTCCTCCCCCCACCCTGCCTCTCCCAGGAAGAAGACGATTATTAAAAATTACAAGGGCTGCCCTCCACGCTCCGTGTCCCCAGCTTCACTTCACAACGGCCGCTGACATCAATAACGGCGGACAGGATCATCAAGTTTGCATAATGCAGCAGGTCTCCCAGGGCTTCTCTGCACAAACACCCCGGCCAGCATCTACGTGGGGGGCGGGGGGACAGGCGGGCGTCCGAGGGGAGAGGAAAGGCCCTCGGGCTGTGGGACGCGAGAGCCCCTCTCCAGGGCACCTGCCTGTGACTTTCCCTCAGAGAAATCGGCTTCTCAGAGCACTTGAGCCCTTCTGGCCGGAGGACCACAAAGAAGTCACTTAACCATCCTGGGCCTCGTGTTTTTTTGCCTTAAAGTGGAGGTCACTCTGGGAGGTTCTGACAGGATCCAGATATTGGATGTCCTCTCCTGTTCTTGTTGAAAGAATACACTTAATAAGGAGATAGTTAAAATATTTTTTGTTGATTTATCTCCATATTAACCTGTCGTGATCGGTTGTCTATTTGAAAAACAGAGCAACACAGCATCGCCGGGCTCTTTGGTCCCTCCTAACACGGACTCTGGATAAACTGCTTTTAAAAATTCAAACGTCAGCGGCCCGCGCGGGGAGCTGAGGTTTCAATGGCTAAAAACTGAAGAATGACCTGTTGTTGCCTTTGGGCCCGTTTTAGTTATGAAGTGTAATTATTTGCAGTTGGTTGCAGATCGATAGTTTGGACCTGGGGCCGTCGACATCCTGTCTCAGACACGAGCCATAGAGCAACACCAAGCGGGAGCGAGGCTACAGGAGCCGGTCTCCACCACACGAGGACTTCCCACCTCACGTCCCTCCCTTCCCCACCTCCCGGCTGTTCCTGTGACTCCCTCCTCCTGCTCCCTCCTGTGGGGGTCTTCCTCAGTACTGCCTCCTGCAGCAGCCATGCTTGCCCCGTGCTCGGGCCTCACAGGGTCTGCTGCTGCTGGGGGCGTGGACGGACACCCCCTGAACAAATGAATGAATGAATGAATGAATACACGAAATGATTGATGCAATCATAAAACTTGACATTCAGTGGATGGCCAGAGCTGCACGTCCACCACAGGGCTCCCAGAACCCTACTCGGGTGGCAGCCGTGGGAGGCACACAGCCCTAAGGACCCGCCCGCAGGAAACTTCACCCCAGCCTCTTTCTCCAGGCGCGGGAGAGACTCAAAGGAGAACAGGCTTGTGAAAGCACTCTCGCTGGGGGCACTGCCTGCCCCCTGGCAGAGCAGCTGCTCCGCCCCCCAACCCTCCCCCCCACGCTCCAAATCACCTTTGCAAGAGGTCCTCCCCCACAGCAGAGCCCCGTGTGCCTTGGCGTGGGGGGGTGAGGCAAGGGGGTCTGTCATGCCGGGTGCCACTCACAGAGGGGCGCCAAATGGTCTCCAAGACAAGCAAGAAAAGCGTAGTAGAAGAGGAGGGGGCACCGGTTCTGTTCGCTACGCCACTCACTGCTCATGTGGCCAAGTCCCTGCAGGGAACCACACTCAGAGACACACAGCCCAACAGCAAAAAAAAAAAAAATGGTTAGAAAGGGGCTGCCCCCTTTTCTTCTCTGCACAAACATTTAATGGGGAGTCTATCACTAAAAGGCATCCCTTCCCCAAATTTCCCTCCCTCCCTCCCCAGTGACGGCATCCCCCACCCCTGTATTTTTCTGGCCTGCCCAACCCTGAAATAAACCTCTGGGCGCCCCAGAGTAAGCCTCGCCATCATCACGTCCACCCTCCGGCCACCGTGGCTCTGGCTGTGCTACCCGCAGCCTGGGGTCTGCACAGCAGAAGAGAGTCTGGGGCTGTCCAGCCAGCCGGACTCCCTTCGCTGTCCCTCCACTGAGTCCCGACTTCTCAACCCAGTCTCCTGGGCCGTGGGGAAGGTGGGAGGATTGGGGGCCAGTAAGAGCAAGGTCATCTCTAGTGGGAGCGGAAGGGTCTGGCAGGGAGAGAGTCCGAGAATGCCCAACCCCAGTTATCCTGTCTGGTCGGGGGTCCTGCGTCCCCCTGCACCTGCTCTCTGCAGTCCTCAGCGTCCTCCCACCCAGACACCCAGGGGGGCAGCGGCCCACACCTCTGCCTGCTCGGGGTGCTCTGGGGGCCACGGCTGCCTGCAGCCTCTCCGTCACAGCCCACCAGGGCTCCAGCCTGCCGGGGTGACCGGCTGTCGGCCGCCAGGAGCTGTGGGCACCTCTGCCTCCAGCTGGGGCGGGTTCCGGACCGGGAGCCTCACCAGAGGGCTTCCGTGTCATTTATTTTTACCGCCCCAACGAGTTCTCTCGGTTCCGGAAGACTTTCATTTGATTCGGGAAGGAAAGCCAGGATGCGGGTGCCTCCCTGGACAACGTGGTAAATGAGCTTGGCCCTCGGAGTCGGACAGACGCGTGTGCAGATACATCCCTGCTCCTTCCCTCGCGCCTCGAGGGGCCGTGGGCCGCGGCGCGCCCTCCGCGTTTCGGATCCCCTCCGCAGTGGGGTGCAGATGGGGCAGGGTGCTTGCTCCGGGGCAGGAACAGCCTCCTCCGTGGGCCCCCCTCCCGGATGGAAGCCAGCGCCCGGGACCCTCGGTATGAAATCAAACAGCCTCTGCCTGGTGGCGCAGTAACCCACTTCTCACCCGCCCATGGCTGGCACCCAACTCAAAACCTAGACCCAGTGGCCGTCCAGCTCGGGCCTCTCCCCCCCCCCGCGGCCCCTCCCATCCCCCCAATTCCCACGGAGCTGCTGTCACTCTGAAGTGTCAAACGGGTCTTTTCTTTTTCCCAATCAAAAGGAGAGCATTCTAACATCTTACGTCTTAAAAGGTCACCTAGTGTCCACCCTTGACTTGAGGATAGGATCACTTTTAACTGAGCCAGACAAATGGGCTTTCTCTACACATTTGCTTAAAAAGGACTCTCTTTTCTCTCTCTGTTCCCCCCCCCCCCCCCCCCCGTGGCTTAAGAAGAGGCTAATTTTAACACATCAGAAGAGATATTTAAAGGACCGGGCATTGTACAGTCAAATGTGCCAATTACGCCTGTGCATAACTCATAATGAATGGGCCACTTGACAGGCCACCCTCTGGGCCACACTGTCCCAGATCGTCAGGGTCAGCCTTTATTTTTTTTTTGTCCCTGCTTTTGTAAATGGGACGTTCATATACAGGTTAGTTAAATTGATCTGTCCATGGTAATTCTAGAACAAGGTCTGGTCATTACAACTTTCCTAATCAAAGGCCCCTCCCCCGGACACTGAGTCCCCTGACTGCAGAGGACGACCCAGACCTTCCAGTGGTTTTGATCTCATTATTTGACAAAATAACCAGGAAAGGGAGGACGGTGACATTGGAGTTTCCAGCCAGTAGGAGAGAGAAACACTTTGCCGAAGTCCAACACCCGCTTTTCAGGGAGCCCTTTGACCCCTGAGCCAAGGGCCTCGGGGCTCCCAGAGGAGGGCTGGATGTTGGGACAGGCAGGCAGGATGAAAGGTGACCCGTCCCCACACTCAGGACGGCCTAGACCGGAGGGCCGTGCTCAGAAAGGACTCAGGGGTTCTCAGGGCCCGACTCAGAAGCCAAGGGGGCCTGTCCTGCTAGCTGCCCCTCCCCGCCCAGCCCAGGGCCGCATCTGTGGTTGGGGTACTCAGGGCCTCAAAAAGGCCCCTTCTCTGCCTCAGTTCTTAGGCCTCCTCTTGGGCGAACCACTGAGTCTTGGATTATGTGCTGAGCGGTCTGCACAGGCCCAGGTCTCAACCAGGGCACATTTGGCTTTAGTCTGGGGGCATTTGGGGCTGCCGGCATCCAGGGGGTGGCGGCCAGGGGTGCTGCCCATAAACACCCTACAAGGCCCATGCCGCCCGTGACAGAGGACTGCCTAACCCCACGGTCAATAGGGCTGAGAAACCTTGACCTGGAGCCTGGGAAGTCACCCCCTTTCCGGGCTCCCTGCAGTGACCGGCACCAGCTGTGACCGGATAGAGCCCTGAGCAGAGAGAGGGAGGCAGCCAGGCCCTCCTGTTCCCGCCACTGGGACCCCAAGTTCCTGGTGCAGCAGTGGGGACGCGGTCGCAGGGCTGGGACGAGGCGCTCTGCATGGCGGGGCTGCGGGGGGGGGGGGCTGGGGGGGCCTGCGGGGGCTGCGGGGGGCTGGGGGGGCCTGCGGGGGGCACGGGGGGCTGCGGGCCGCGCGGGGGCGCAGGGGCCTGCCGGGGTGGGGGGGCTGCGGGGGGCTGGGGGGCCTGCGGGGGGCACGGGGGCTGCGGGCCGCGCGGGGGCGCAGGGGCCTGCCGGGGTGGGGGGGCTGCGGGGGGCTGGGGGGCCTGCGGGGGGCACGGGGGCTGCGGGCCGCGCGGGGGCTCAGGGGCCGCGGGGGCTGCGGGGGCTGCGGGGGCCTGCCGGGGTGGGGGGGCTGCGGGGCTGCGGGGGCGCGGGGGCTGCCGGGGTGGGGGGGCTGCGGGGCTGCGGGGGCGCGGGGGCTGCGGGGGGGGGGCGCAGGGGCTTCGGGGCCTCGGGCTGCGGGGGCTGCGGGCGCTGCGTCACGTCAGCTCTCCCTCCGCAGTGCTCATCCGCGGGTGTCACCAAAGTGGGTGGATTGCGACGCGGCGGGGCAGGGCTGAGACGTGTGTCATGGGGGGGACGCCCCCAGACACGGAATCGTTGGATGAAACCAAGCCAGCGGCGCCGGCGCCCGCAGAACCCACGGGCCTCCTTCCAGCACGGAAGACCAGGGAGGCAAAGGCTGGAGCCTCCCGGCCTCCGAGGTGCAGCGACCCGACGTCTTCGGCTCGTGTCACCAGGGCCCACGCAGGTTTGAAACACGGCCTCAGGGCACAGGGGTTGCAAAAGCATTTGTGTGAGCAAGTAGAGGCGATGGAAGAGGGGCTTGTTCGCCCAGCCACCCGCGGCTCACAGCTCGCCCGCCCGCCCGCCTGCCCACTGGCTCTCTGCAGGGTGCCGGGCAGGGGCAGCCAGGAGCTCCCGCAGGGGTGCGGCCCAGGCCCGAGAAGCCCGCTCAAACCTCAGCGTCTCACCTTTACAATGACGAGCGTTTATTTCTATTCCGCTCGGAAACGGGATTGCATCCGGCTTACTCCTTCTCCAAATTGGAAACTCCTCGCTGTGGGGGACTCCGGGCTCCGGGTCAGTACACCTCTTCGGGGTGCTCGCAGACTCCCGGCCCCGCACCCCTCCCCCCCGGGGGGGGGCGTTTAGACCACAGCCTCGCCCCCCCCGGGGGTTAGACCGCAGCCTCGCCCCCCCCCCCCCGGGGTTAGACCGCAGCCTCGCCCCCGGTGGGAGGCACCAGAGCTCTGGGCGGACCACGTGCAGCCTCGCCGGTATCAACCACGGTGCACACTGGTCAGTGCAAGGGGCACACTGCACATGCTCTGTCACGGCCACACTCCTAGGATTAGGGGAAGTACTGTGATGCCCAGTCGCCCATGAGGGGACTCAGGCCCGGAGAGGTTCAACGGCGGTCACAGGGTCGCGCGTCTGAGCCACCAGGGGCACCGAGGCCGTCTGAGGTTCAGAGCCAATGAAGCCCAAGCCCGCGGAGGGCGGTGCTGGCGAGCCCATCAGAAGAGGGAGACTGGGTGTGACTCTCATTCCCTCACCCACACGGCCCTGTCCCCCGAGCGCCATCCCCGTCGCGGAGGCGTGTGCCAGCTGCCCCGGGCGTGGTCCAGGGGGGGGGGGGCGTGTGCCAGCTGCCCGGGGCGTGGTCCAGGGGGGGGGGCGTGTGCCAGCTGCCCGGGGCGTGGTCCAGGGGGGGGGGCGTGTGCCAGCTGCCCGGGGCGTGGTCCAGGGGGGGGGGCGTGTGCCAGCTGCCCGGGGCGTGGTCCAGCTGCGGGGGGGGGGGGGTGCCAGCTGCCCGGGGCGTGGTCCAGCTGCGAGGGGGGCGTGTGCCAGCTGCGGGGGGGGGGGGTGCCAGCTGCCCGGGGCGTGGTCCAGCTGCGGGGGGGGGGGGGGGGGGGGCGTGTGCCAGCTGCCGGGGAAGGGAGGCAAGGCCCTGTCCTTGGCTGCAACACGAACACCCATGTGGAGCCGGAGGGAAGATGCCAACAGTTCATACATACGTCATAAGAGGAGAGAAGGGGGGAAGGGGGGACCCTGGGGGTGGAGCCACCAGGAGGAGACTGCGCACAGGAGTGAGCCGCGGTGGGAGGGTTGAAGGGGGAGCAGCCAGGAGCAGGAACACCCCCGGGAACCTGTCAGGTCCTCCCCGTGACTCTGACGCTCGATCAAGCTTCCAGCCCCCTGGCTCAGGAAAACTTAGTTAACTCATCCGCGAGAGGCTGACGTTGGGCAGAGCCGTCGCCCACCCTGGCGGTGGTTTGAGGACACAGCAGTCCCGGAGAGCACAGGGGTCCGTGCCCCAATTCTTCACAGGTGCCCATCCCATCCAAGCCTGGAAACGGCCGGGGCATGCGTACCCAATGGCACGGGCTTCATACCAAGCCAGGTGGGTGCAGAGAATTGGGGGGGGGGCTGATTATAGAGCCAAAGTGGCGATGATGATGATGATGATAATGATGATGACGACGATGACATCCTCCAGCATTTACTGAGCACCTGCTAGGGGCCGAGCACTGTGTCACCTTGTCCCTCTCCAGCCCCCGTCCCTGACCGAATCCGAGAGGAGGAGGAACCGTGGAGGTGAGTCCAAACACCGCAGGAGCCTTTGAAAGAGCTCTCCATCCTTAATCGAGAACCCAGGTAAAAATTAATCAAGGCCACCGAGGATGTGATAGGGCTGTCAATGAAGTGTGGTTCCTGTAACCACTCCTGTCACTCAGCTTTATAAGATGTCACGCTTTTCTGTATCTGCAGCCGGCTTTGGGTTTAGTGAATAAAATGCTACTGAGACATTTGCAGCCCCTCCCTCCCTCCCCCCCCCCCCAGAACTGGGGGGAAACCAGTTCTGAAAGGTGGCGGACATCCCTCCCTTTTGTACTTTGGACAACGGAGACGCATCTCAACATCCTAGATAGTGTTGTTTCCTGCCTTGTTTGCTGGACAAAGTGTATCAAAATGTTCTTTTTCATTTTCTTCTTCCTCCCTGTGATATTTTGGTTTTGAGAATTTTCCAGGCCAATCTAGGGAGAGCTAATGCCATCACTTCAAATGCCACAGGGGAGTCGATTGCATAAATGGCCTCCCCAGTGCCTGACGGAAGAGCACTCAGGTCATTTCCAATGTGTTAACCAAACACGGCGCCGCCGTGAGAAGTCTGGCAGGCACCCCCTTGGCACGCAGAAGCAGGTGTCTCGAGGGGACAAGTACGGGAGTGGGGTTGTGGGACTACAGGGTGTAAATGTTCTCGACTTAACTAGATATTAACAAATTACTTTTCAAAGTGGCTGAAACAGTTTCACGTTCCCAGTAGAGGGATACGGACTGCCGCTTGCCAGAGTCTTATTATCTCAAATCTTCAAGGAACTGATTATTCCTACACGGTTTAAACAGTTCCAGGACATGAGAAGACAGAAGTCCCCTGGCTACATTTATGAAGCCGGCACAGGGTTGGACGCCAGGGCCTGAAAGAGAACACCGCTGTGAAGGCAGTTGGGGGGGGGGGGTCTATGCAAAAAGCTTCCAGTATCAGCAAGTAGGAGCAAGTAACGCCGGGACAATGAGTGACTGATTTGCAAAATCCAGGAACTGTTCGGTTTGGGAAACTTTAAAAAATACCTTTATCATAATAATAAGACCAAAAAAAAAAAAAAAAGAAGCATATAATCTTGTCTTATAAACCCTAAAGATATTTTATAAAAATTTAACATAGGCCCTGGCCGATTGGCTCAGTGGTAGAGCGTCAGCCCGGCGTGTAAAAGTCCCAGGTTCGATTCCCGGCCAGGGCACATGGGAGAAGCACCCATCTGCTTCTCCACCCCTCCTCCTCTCCTTCCTCTGTTTCTCTCTTCCCCTCCCGCAGCCAAGGCTCCAATGGAGCAAAGTCGCCCCGAGCGCTGAGAATGGCTCTGGTCGCCCCTGGTGGGCAGAGCATTGCCCCCTGGTGGGCATGCCGGGTGGATCCCGGTCGGGCACATGCGGGGAGTCTGTCTCTCTGCCTCCCTGCTTCTTCTCACTTCTAAAAAATACAAAAAAAAGGAACATACACTTCTGATCTTTGAAATGGCAGCAGTGGCTCCCACCTTATAAAGATTTTTAGCAATGCACTTACTTCCATCCAAAAATTACTATCATCACTAATTGTTAAAGTGATTGATCAAGAAGAATTCCATCAGAGTCTCAAAAAAACTTTTATTATTAAAATAATAAAGTACTGTAGTGCAACAAGTTATAATATGCAATGATCAATACAATTTGCCATCTCATAGGTAAAGTATAAGAAGTTAGAATCATTTGCGATAGAATCCCAGCCCTGAAACACCTTGGAAATGAATTTAACATGAAACGTGCAAGACACATATAAAGCAAAGAAAACTGTTTCTAATGAAGAGCATTTAAAAAGTTTGAATACCTGGAGATTCATGTCTTTTTTACTGGACAAGAAGACTCATTACAATAAAGATATAATGTCCTTAAATCAGTCATTAAAGCTCAATATGATCACAATGTGGGATATATTTTAACTTGGGGGAAAAAAGTAATTCTAAAATTTATCTGAAAGAACTATAAGATGTTTTTATAAGATAGGTTTCTTAAAATAACCAGAAAAATTCTTTAAAAGTAGTCTTGAGGAAACTGTCCTGCCAGGTATTAAAAATGTATTATATGGTGACAGATAAATAAAGCAGTGTGGTTTGACAAAAAGAATCAAAAGATGGCTCAGGTCCTGGCAGGTTGGCTCAGTCATAGAGTATCAACCTGGCATGTGTAAGTGCCAGGTTTGATTCCCTGTCAGGGCATACAGGAGAGGCAATCATTTCCTTCTCTACCCTCCCCCTCCCCCTTCTCTCTCTCTTCCCCTCCCTCAGCCATGCTTGATTGATTTGAGCATGTCGGCCCTGGGCACTGAGGATGGCTTCATGTCTCCTCCTCAGGCACTAAAAATAGCTCAGTTCTAAGCACCTGCCCCAGACAGGGGTCACTGGGTATATCCCAGTCCAGGTGCATGCAGGAGTCTGTCTCTGTAACTTCCCTCCTCTCACTAAAAAAAAAAAAAAGAAAAAGAAAAAGAAAAGAAAAGAAATGGCTCAAAGGAACAGAAATCAAGATCACAGGACTAGTCCCAAATATGTGGAGCTTACAGAGGTCACTTCTCATAGCAAGAAGGTAGAACTGGAATAGCTAAATAACCACTTGGAAAATATGAAACTGGACTTCAAACACATTCCTTACCACAAAGTGAATTCTTAAAAAGGAAAAGGGTTTACATTAAAAGAAAATAATAAAAGAAGCCAAAAAATGCTAGCAGGAAATATAGGACAATACATTCATGAAGTGGGATTGGCCATTTTAAACCTATTAGGAGCATCAAAAACACCAAATAAGACATGTAGAACTTTAACAATATAAATATTTGCAACACCTAAATTGCTTAAAATGCCATAAACAAAACCAAAAGACAGCATTTCCATTATTCTTGTCACAGAGGACTGCGTCCCCCATATACAAAGAGCGCTTATAAATCAATAAGAAAACAAATCACTATGTCAGTAGAAAAACTGGCAAAGGATTTGAACAGGCATTTCAGAAAAGAGGAAGTACAAAAGGCTAACGGGCACATTCTAGCCCATTATCAATCAAATAAAATTTAAAATATATATCACTTTCTGCCTATCATATTGGACAGTAATTATAGATGAAAACCCCTCATAGCAAGAATGTGGGAAAACAGGCATTTTCAGGCAGCCTTTGGGGGACTGTAGAGCACCGTTGGGATGGTGTTAGGAGGCAAGCCTTTGGGAAGAAATACGGTCAGGAGGGTGGAGCCCCCCACGAATTGGATCAGTGCCGTTATAAAAGAGACCCTACAAAGCTCAGGCCTGTGTGTCCACTTCCAGGAGGCGTTTCCATAGCAACTCCAAGCCCTTGCACCACCCCAGGCGTGGCTTTTCGGTCAGAGGAGGGAGAGTGGATAAAATGTGGTGTTTTAGACCCTGGCCGGTTGGCTCAGTGGTAGAGCGTCGGCCTGGCGTGCAGGAGTCCCGGGTTTGGTTCCCGGCCAGGGCACACAGGAGAAGCGCCTGTCTGCTTCTCCACCCCCACCCCCTCCTTCCTCTCTGTCTCTCTCTTCCCCTCCTGCAGCCAAGGCTCCATTGGAGTGGAGTTGGCCCCGGGCGCTGGGGATGGCTCCATGGCCTCTGCCTCAGGCGCTAGAATGGCTCTGGTTGCAACAGAGTGCCGCCCCAGATGGGCAGAGCATCGCCCCCTGGTGGGCATGCCGGGTGGATCCCCGTTGGGCGCATGCGGGAGTCTGTCTGACTGCCTCCCCGCTTCTCACTTTGGAAAAATGCAAAAAAAATAAAAATAAATTTTTAAAAAAATGTGGTGTTTCATTGTGCAGGACCAGGAACCAGGAATTACAGCACCCCTGTTGAAGGCGTTCTCTCCCCAGCCTGTGTGTGGGACGAGTGGTTTCCACAGCTGAGGCAGCTCCCCACTCTGGAGCCAGCGCCCTCCACCGCAGAAGAGCCGGGGCTCACGTGTAACCTACTTTCTGCTGTCCCCAATTCAGAGCTCTCCCCTGGGGTGGAGCCTTTTCAGATCACCCCAACTTTCCTTCTCGAAGCAGCCGGCTGGGGCTCGGGCCGGCCTGAGACGGTGCCAGCTCCCATCAGCTGTCAGCGTTCAAGAGCAGCGACTTGGGCCAGGAAACAGGGACACCGGGAATTCTCCGAGTGATTCGTGGGAGTCCAGACGCCGCCACTCCCAGTCCCTGCCACCGCCTCCCCGTGAGTTTCCCGTGGACAGCAGCTGTTGGGCCATGGATGGCTGCCCGCACAGATGCCCGGTCAGCAGGTTCCAAAGCTTCCACTCAGCAACTCCTGCTTCTTCCCAGAAAGTCTGGCTGTCTCCTCCCATCTCCCAGTCCCAAGACGGACTCGGGGGCTGTGGGAAGGGCGGGGAGAGGGGGCCCCCCATCCACGGCTGAACGCTGGGCCCCTCTCCCAGCTCTGCCTCCGGGCACCGCGCTTGAGTGCAGGACATCGACCTGTCTGAGTCCTGTCAGGCTCGCGGGTTTCCCTGGCCGGCCTGTCCTCCACGAGCGCCTCCAAACTAAGATTTCTATCAGGGGAAGCGACTGCGAGCGCGTGTTCAGCTCCTTGGCTATCCCCGAGCGCCACGGTTTAATTAACAGCACCGACCAGGGCCTCTCCCCGGCAGGCGGTGGTGTTGGAGGCCCGAGGAGGTCGAGGCGGAAGCAGCCAAGCGCTCTCTGCCCGCCTGAGCCCTCTGCCAGCACAGAGCCTGCTTCCCGGGCAAAGCGAGCTTCCTTCCAGTCCACGAGCGGAGGCCGGTGGACACCGGTCCACGCCACGGAGCACGGCGGGGCCCAGGCAGCCGCCAGCGTCTGCGGGGGAAGCTGCAGCGAAACTCCGGCTGCAGAGGCCCCCCCACCCCCGGGGCGGGCCAAGCAGCACTTTGGCACGACAGACACACCGGGCTTCCTCCGGGATGCCCGGCTTGAGTGCCAGGCTGGAGAAAAATCAATCAACTGCGGCTCTAATTAATTACAAGCTCCGCTCGCCCGGCGGCGACTGGCACCCCGAGAGGCAGAGCTCACCACGCCGGCTGGGCACAGGCCTCGGTCGGTCGTGACCAGCGTCCAGCTGCAGCCTGGCTGCAAGGTGCCCTCCCACAGCCGTGGGGGCTGCTGCGGACATCCCTGGGGGGCGTGGGACGCTCAGAGAGGGCTTCTGTCAGCCAATCCCTGGGCGGGTTTTTGGAGCATTGGTTATTTCTCTTGTTAACGACAACACAGAGGCAGAGTCATCATGTCGACCCCTGTGCTCTCCCGGGTTCTCAGTCTGTTTGACCTCGACCAGTTATAACATATACGAGAAACACCCCCCTTCCCCCCACACCCCCCCCCTGGCTGTTTATATTGTATTATAAAGACGCAGGCACCCGCATTATCTACATTTCATCAATTCCTGGAAACGCTTTGGAGAGCAATATTTCAGACATCAGAAGCTCATATCCCATTATGTGAAATGGCAGAAAATGATAGCACCTTCCCAGACTGTCCCAACCCCACCCCCTTTCCCAGCCAAGCTCCACGGATCTCTACGCCTCTGGCTGTCCCTTCTGGACCTTTGCACAGTCAGTCCGGACGAGCTCACGGACGGGAAGATCTAGGTGCAGGGTTAAAACTGCACTGACCCGACGTGCATGCAATGGAACCACGCCCATGAAGACACAGGTTCCAGGTGGGGCCAGAGTGAGGTCCAGGCTGGGAGTGCAGCCGGTGCCCGGCAGGAGGGAGCGGCCCTGCCCCCGAGGGCTGACCCCCGAGGGGAGAGATCAGCCCGGAAAGGATTTGAACGGAGACTGCAAGGAGCCCTCAGTCTCACTGTTTTCCTCGGAGGGTCCCCAGAACCAGCGCCGGGCCTCCCTAGGCCTGGGCTGGGCCTGGTGGGAAAGCCAGGTATGTAGGCCAGAGCCGGGCAGCTGCCCACAGGAGACGGAGCTTGCAGGGGACCTGGTGTCAGTGAGGGGCACCTCCAGAGTCAGCTTGATGACGCTGCCGAGAGCCACCTGGTCCACGGGGTGGGGGTGGGGCAGCTTCAGAGGCTCTGCAGAGCTCATAAACCACACCCTGGGGGGCCCGCGCCTGAGCGGTCAGGTTGAACCACGTCAAATGGCGGTGTTGGGGCATGTGGGTAATTCGACATTCTCTACGAAGTGGGACCCCAAAGGCTGGCCCTGCTGATACCGGCCGGGCCCCTGGCACCCCGGGGCCCCTCCCTCCCTGGTGTATTCTGCTCAGCACCTGGCCTCCCTCCCAGTTCTAAAATACAAGCTGCCCACCACTCCCTCTGCCTGAACGCCCTTCCCACCTCCCCGTGCGTGCGGGTCACTCCTTCCGGCCAGTCAGGTTCCAGCCTTCCTGACCACCCTCCACTGAGTGTCCCTCGAGTCCCCGCGGTCACCTCTCCCCATGACCCTCTCTGGCTTTCTTTCCTGCTCCCGGCACAGCCCCCCTTCACTCTCTCTGTTCCCCAGTCCTTCCTTCCTCTCCCACTGGAACGGGAGCTCCCCCGCGGCCGTGGTCCTAGTGCGCGCTGTTCACGCGGCACCTGGAGCGCAGACGCGGCACCCCGAGCGCAGACGCGGCCCGGGCGGACATCTGAAGCTCCTCGGTACTCGCCCAGAGGCTGAATGATGGACCACACCCACCAGAACCAGAACCGGCCCTGTGGACTTATTGTCGAGACTCCCCCATTAGGTGACAGGGACATGCCGGCACCACTGCCATCCCTGGGCCCCTGGGCCCTGCAGCCACCGAGCAGAGAGAGGCGGCAGTCTCTCCACGGGGGGCCGACGTGTGGGAACAGGTGGGCGACAGGGCCCCCTGGGCCGAGGCGGGAGCCCTGGGGGGCCCCTCCGTGCCGGCCACAGCGCCAGTGCTGAGTTTGTTCAGCGTCCTGCCTGGAATGAAGGACTGCAGGTCTCCTGATAGAACCACCAGCAGACACCGGGGATTTTCCAAGGCGCTGCCGCCGCCCACGGCCGGGGCCCAGGCTCCCGTTCCTGGCTGACTTCTGCCATCTGCTGGTCACTCGTTAAAACGCATCGGAGGAGAGGGGTTTCTTTTCCAGCCTCGCCCACGCGTTTGTGTCCTTCTGAGAAAAAGCCTCGTTGCTGTCTTTATCCATCTCCTGCCGAGAGCTGCCTGGCTGACCCCACCCTTCAGGAGGGCGGACTCCAGACCCCAAGAGGGCCGGGGAGGGCGCGGGGGGGGGGGGGGGAACTCCGGCCCTGCATTTTATAGGACATTTCTGCACTTTCCATATATTTATCATCAACACTCCATCTCAAACGTGACTAAGGGACAATTATCGTCACTCTTCACAGAGGACAATTATCGTCACCGTTCAGTGTCTACTGAGGCCCGGGAAGGGAAAGTGAGTCGCACAACGCGGCACGGCCCACGTGGTGGAGCCGACACTGGAACCCAAGCTGGAAGGCACCGGAGAGCACTTCTACCTACAGCCCTGCGGAATGGGCCAGGGGCCCCCTCCGCTCTGCACGCCCCCACTCCAAGGGCCCCCCCCCCCCCGTCTCCGCAGGAGCACCGGAGAGTGAGAGAGGTGGTTTACCTACAGCCCTGCGGAATGGGCCAGGGACCCCCTCCGCTCTGCACGCCCCCACTCCAAGGGCCCCCCCCCCCATCTCCGCAGGAGCACCGGAGAGTGAGAGAGGTGGTTTACCTACAGCCCTGAGGAATGGGCCAGGGACCCCCTCCGCTCTGCACGCCCCCACTCCAAGGGCCCCCCCCCCCCGTCTCCGCAGGAGCACCGGAGAGTGAGAGAGGTGGTCTATCTACAACCCTGCGGAATGGGCCAGGGACCCCCTCCGCTCTGCACCAAGGGCCCCCCGGTCTCCGCAGGAGCACCGGAGAGTGAGAGAGGTGGGGAAGAAGGGGTCCAAGGTGAAGCTTTTAGCACTGTGGCGGCTCAGAGTGAGTGCTTACCCCTCACTTCGACCATCCCAAAGGCTCTGAGAAGTCCCGTGGGAAAGAAACCTGCTGGACTTTCAGCTCAACCTTTCTCCAGCCCAGCTGGGGCACAGCCACCTCGGGGCCCGGAAGAGCCACCGTGCCACAGAACCCGTCGACCCTCCTCAGTTCACAGAGGGACCAGAGCCTCGGGCCCCAACCTGCCTCCTGGGCCCCAGCTCTCTGCTCTCACTTCCACAACCTCCCTCCACCTAAGAAACCAGCTCTCACCACCAGTAAACAAAAAGCACTAGGAATCCCTCCCCCGGGCTCCCAGGACTGACTGTTTCACATGTGGATTCCACGGCACTAATCTGTCAGCTCTACAGACCAGAGGCAATTAAGAGTCCAAGACCGGGAAGACTGTTTTTAATAATTCTGTCATTATTCTCAATTTTCAACCCCACCACCCATGAAAAACCCATTTCCAGTTTCTTTTAAAGGTGCTAAATGGCTTGGCACTGTGTTGTGAACATTTCCCCGTCAGCCCAGCAGCTGCAAAACAGGCTTCTGTGGTTTCCAGACCCTGGGCGTTGATAACAAGGGGGTTGGGCCCGAGACCCCCTGGGGCCCACTCTGCCGTTGTTTCTCTGAGTGTTTCCTCCCCAGCACAGGTGTCTTGTGTCACTGAGAACTTCCGGGTGCAGTCCGGGTTGCTGGGAATTACTGTCCACCGGGATGTCACAAGGCCCGGGCAGGGCAGGGTGACTCGGCCTGGCTGGGGCCCCGCAGGAAGTGAACCGGAAACCAGGCTTTCCTGCAGGGTCAACGTCCGCGAACACCGATGGGGAAACTCGGCGACCAGCCTCTTGGACAACGGGCAGAGCTGAGAGGTGGGAAGGGAGTCAGTGTCTTGTAAGGACAGCCCCGTGGGAAAGGCATGCTGGGGGGGGAGGGGGGGCAGGCCCGAGAGGCTGCTGGCTGTGGGGGGGGACAGACCTCCTTTTCTTAGGGTTTTGGAGTTCTGGGACACTGGAAACCAGAGCTTTTCTGAGGGGTCAAAATCTGGGGGAGAAAGACGCCCGTGGGAGAGGAAACCAAGCGTTTAGATAAATCAGTGAACTGAGAAACGAACGGTGAATAAATGACCGGATGATCACAGGAACGGGGAACGGATGGATGAAGGCGTGAACATTCTGGCGAAGGAGGAGCAGCCGGCCTGGCCGGGCCGACCCCGCAGCTGCCGCGTGAGGCCCTGTCGATGTCGCCTCCAGCTCTCCGTCACCCGTCCAGTGATTTCAGAAGCAGGCTGTGCGGGAAACAAGGGCCCCTCTGTGCTGGCGCGGGGCGTGTTTGCACCGAGGATCCCGGAGTTGACTCATTAACAAAGAGAGAGGAGGGGGCAGCGCCTCTGTGTGGCAGCAAAACCGAGCGAGCGGAGAGAGCGGGAAGTGGCGGAGGGGCCGGCCCGGGCCCCTGACTGCTGCTCTGTATTCAGGCGGCCAGTTCTCCTCCGCTGCCTCCTCCTCTCTCCAGTCGTGTCCTCCTCACACACACACACACACACACACACACACACACACACACACGGCCCGGTCTGGCGTCCTGGGGCGCGGGGCCACGTCCCCGGTGCGTCTGCGGCCGAGGGCATCGAGCCTCACGTGACCTGGCTGAGTTCTCAGGCATCGAGCCTCACGTGACCTGATTGAGTTCTCAGGCATGGAGCCTCACGTGACCTGGCTGAGTTCTCAGGCCTCGAGCCTCACGTGACCTGATTGAGTTCTCAGGCATAGAGCCTCACGTGACCTGGTTGAGTTCTCAGGCATCGGGCCTCACGTGACCTGGTTGAGTTCTCAGGCATCGAGCCTCACGTGGCCTGGTTGAGTTCTCAGGCCTCCAGCCTCACGTGACCTGGTTGAGTTCTCAGGCATCGAGCCTCACGTGGCCTGGTTGAGTTCTCAGGCCTCCAGCCTCACGTGACCTGGTTGAGTTCTCAGGCATCGGGCCTCACGTGACCTGGTTGAGTTCTCAGGCATCGAGCCTCACGTGGCCTGGTTGAGTTCTCAGGCCTCCAGCCTCACGTGACCTGGCTGAGTTCTCAGGCTCGAGCCTCACGTGACCTGGCTGAGTTCTCAGGCATAGAGCCTCACGTGACCTGGTTGAGTTCTCAGGCATCGGGCCTCACGTGACCTGATTGAGTTCTCAGGCATAGAGCCTCACGTGACCTGGTTGAGTTCTCAGGCATCGGGCCTCACGTGACCTGATTGAGTTCTCAGGCATAGAGCCTCACGTGACCTGGCTGAGTTCTCAGGCATCGGGCCTCACGTGACCTGATTGAGTTCTCAGGCATAGAGCCTCACGTGACCTGGTTGAGTTCTCAGGCATCGGGCCTCACGTGACCTGATTGAGTTCTCAGGCATAGAGCCTCACGTGACCTGGCTGAGTTCTCAGGCATCGGGCCTCACGTGACCTGATTGAGTTCTCAGGCATAGAGCCTCACGTGACCTGGTTGAGTTCTCAGGCATCGGGCCTCACGTGACCTGGTTGAGTTCTCAGGCATCGGGCCTCATGTGGCCTGGTTGAGTTCTCAGGCCTCCAGCCTCACGTGACCTGGTTGAGTTCTCAGGCATCGAGCCTCACGTGGCCTGGTTGAGTTCTCAGGCCTCCAGCCTCACGTGACCTGGTTGAGTTCTCAGGCATCGGGCCTCACGTGACCTGGTTGAGTTCTCAGGCATCGAGCCTCACGTGGCCTGGTTGAGTTCTCAGGCCTCCAGCCTCACGTGACCTGGCTGAGTTCTCAGGCTCGAGCATCACGTGACCTGGCTGAGTTCTCAGGCATGGAGCCTCACGTGACCTGATTGAGTTCTCAGGCATAGAGCCTCATGTGACCTGATTGAATTCTGAGGCATCGAGCCTCACGTGACCTGGTTGAGTTCTCAGGCAGGGAGCCTCACGTGACCTGATTGAGTTCTCAGGCATCGGGCCTCACGTGACCTGGTTGAGTTCTCAGGCTCGAGCCTCACGTGACCTGGTTGAGTTCTCAGGCTCGAGCCTCATGTGACCTGGTTGAGTTCTCAGGCATCGGGCCTCACGTGACCTGATTGAGTTCTCAGGCATCGAGCCTCACGTGACCTGGTTGAGTTCTCAGGCATCGGGCCTCACGTGACCTGGTTGAGTTCTGAGGACCTGCCTGGGAGGTCGGGATCGTTCTTGACCCTCTTAGGCACACGGGGCGCTGAGACCCAGCGAGGCGGCGTGGACCCGGCGTGGACCCGGTCAAGGCGACCGCGGCAGAGCCCGGATGGCCACCCGGCAGCCTGGACGCCCTCGAACTCCGTCCAGCTTAGTCCTCAGAAGTCAGCGTGCTGACGACGTCTGAAGAAACTTCAACACTTTCCAGCCCTATTTAATGAGCCTGGTGTTGCCAGGGATGTTAAGTGCCTTGGGTTTAATTTAGTGAAACCTTTTATTGGAAAAGAGGCAGCCGGATAATCGATTCCAGAAACGATGAGAGGACGGCAGCAACCGCAGTGCTGTTTGAACCTGGGATGCGCCGGCCTGCACGTGGGGGTGGGGGGGAGACTCCGAGAAGAGGGGGCCCCCGAGGAGGGCAGTTTGAGGCTGCAGCGCGCCTGGGGGTCCAGGCAGGCGGGGTGCAGGGGTCAGCGGCTGCAGGGCCTCCCAGACAGAGGGCTCAGGGAGCCTGTGCCTCTGGACTGTGAAGTCCCCGCTGTGCTTCTCTGTCTTTTTTCTCCCCGCTCAGGTGGGACAGGGTGGCTAGAGGGGCTGGAGTTGGGTGTTTCCCTTCCCCGGGGTCAGTGACTCTCTGATAACCCGATAACTAGTCAGGCTCAGGATGACTAGTGTCCCCCGAGGGCATGCCTTGTCGGTTGGGTGAGAGAGGTAGAGGGATAGAACAACAAAACAAAGAACAAAAAAACCCCTCCTAGACACACAGGGCAGTGTGATGATTGCTGGGAAGGGGAGGTGGAGACTGTAGAGGGATAAGTGGTGATGGACACCTTGACGTGGGGGGTGAACACAGAATACGGTGCAGAGATGTGCTGTAGAACTGGGCGCCTGCCCTCTGTAAAAGTATGTTAACCAGGGTCACCCCAATAAAATTCAACTGAAAAAAAAAAGAGCTTTACCCTGGCTCAGTGGTAGAGCGTCGGCTTGGCGTGCAGAAGTCCCGGGTTCGATTCCCGGCCAGGGCACACAGGAGAAGCGCCCATCTGCTTCTCCACCCCTCCCCCTCTCCTTCCTCTCTGTCTCTCTCTCTTCCCTTCCCACAGCCCAGGCTCCATTGGAGCAAAGTTGGCCCGGGCACTGAAGACAGCTCCATGGCCTCTGCCTCAGGCGCTAGAATGGCTCTGGTTGCAACAGAGCGATGCCCCAGATGGGCAGAGCATCACCCTCTAGTGGGCATGCCGGGTGGATCCCGGTCAGGCGCATGTGGGAGTCTGTCTGTCTGCCTCCCTGCTTCTCACTTCAGAAAAATACAAAAAAGACCAGAGTGCTCTGGGTGTTTCAGAATGGTTCCTTTCTCATCCACCTACTGGAATGTTTTGCTTTTTTCTGATATTTACTTGGAAAACCTGGTCAAGCTCCTATAGGGAAAATTCACAAAGGTGTCAAGGCCCGGCTGACTGGGTCCTCCTGGAGTTTCATCTCCCCGGCTTCTCCAGCAGCTCACGAGCGCCCCCGGGGCTCTCTGCACAGGCTCTAGCTCCCACGGAAGTTCTGCTCCAGCAAGTGGTCATGCTCTGCGCTTTTGCCTGTTGGGCTCTCCGATTCCAGGGGTCAGGGGGCCGTGGTTTGCCCTGTGACCTCACTTCTCTGATAGATCTAAGATTAAGTGGCATCTTCCAGCTTCATCCGTGCCCGGCCAACAGCCAGAAGTCTCGAGTTAGATTTTTTTTTTTTTTTTTTTTGTAGTTTCCTCCCATTTGTAGCAAATGTTACTAGTTTTCAATTGAGAAAAGAGTTGGGGGGTTGGGGGGTTTACTTTTTAAATACATTTATGTTAAGGGAAAACAATGAACTGATTGATTTTTCTGATGAAGTAATCAAGAGGACCAGCATCACACAAACACGGCAAAGACCTTGAAGGTGGTTCTGAGTGACAGGAGCCGGGGAGCTGGAGACAGTGGTCACCGTCATGAGGCAAAGGCAGAGTGCGCTGTAAGTCAGAGCCCCTGTCATTCATCCTCAGTCGCCCCAGTTAGCGGCGCCGCCATGCCGAGCAAAGGGCCGGTGTGCGCTAACCGACTTCCCACCGCCACACTCCGGCAGAGAGACCGGCTCGATGTCAGCGGGGATAATGACACAGGGACCCATGCTGTTGTGCCTGGTGATTCGCTGCCTGTTCTCCAGAAGCTTCCAAACAACCCCTGCTGAGGGTTGTAATCAAACCCCTCAACCGGGGGTTACCCCTCCAGCCACACAAAGTGCCCCTTTTGGTGCAAATGATGCCCGTTGGGTTTTAAACCATGGGGGATTAATGGCTTAATTCATCTCGCCCTTCTGGAGAACAGTATCCCAACTCTATCAATAACCACAAACTCCCCACTGGCAGAGAAGACCTCCCAGTGCTCAAGAGACCCCAGGAAGCCAATGTCATCCTTTGCCTGTGATTGTTCAGTGGAACCCTGGGGTGCCAGAGCCCCGAGACGGGGCAGCAGGCGGGAACCGATTCTCAGCTCCATCTCCAGGGTGGCACTTCTCACCCGACAGGCTCAGTGTGCCAGCGCATTGAACCCTGCAGCCCCCAGCCAAGTCAGCCGCAAGCAAGAGACAATATTCAGAAACACACCTGGACAAGGGGTCCACGGGGCTGGTTCTCGTGACACATGGAAACAAAAACGGTTTTGTCTAAGTGAAAACAGAAACGAGCGAGGCAGAAGCCAGCAACGTGACGTGTGGCTTGGACTGGGCTAAAGGATACTCATCCCCCATCCAAAATGTCGACAGCACCATGCTCCTAAGAGGGTGGCACACCTGGGAGTCCTGACAGGTCCAGGAGTCAGCATCTCGATGAGATGAGGGTGTCGCTGAAGCCATGAGTCAATGGACAGAAGTATAAAGACAAACTGGGGTCAAGGCTGAGAGCTCAGAAAAACGGGTCCTCCAGGCGAGAGAGAAGGAAGCTCTGGAGGCGGAGAAGGAGGGGTGCAGAAAGGGGAGGCAGGAAGGAAGAAAGAAGGAAAGAAGACCCCTTTGGATTGGAGGTGACATAAAAAAATTAAATAAACCTGATTAACGAGAATTAGAGGCACATCGACTCATGACATGGAGAAACCCAAGGTGCATTAGGCTTTGGGCTGAGCCTGAGGCATGAATCTCTCCTTTTCTCTACACTCTGCTGGGTTCTGCATCTCCCATGGGCACCGCTGGGGCAAGGCTGGCACCATCCACTCCATGGTCCCATTGCCCACCGCCCAGGGGCCAGGGAAGGAGAGAAACCCAGCATCCCTATCAACCCTCTCAAAAGGAATTGGTCACGTGCTCACCCCTGGGCCAATCATTGGGTCCTGAAAAAAAATGGGATGCTCTGATTGGCCAGGTTGGACCAATCGGATGAACAGCCCACCAGAAACATGGAGAGAAGAGTAGGGAAGTTCCCAAAAATGAACTCTAAGTGCCTTGATATACTTTTCCCCTCCAACTTAATCCTTACCATTCCACTGAGTGGGTGTTTCTACCCTCGTTCTATGGATGTGAACATTAAAGCAATTCAAACCCTCAGTTTTGCAGACATGCCAGTAAGGTGACCAACTTTTTTACAATGAAAAGGAGGACAAAAATAAATTGAAACATTGTATTCATTGGAACAAGAATACACTATCATATGATAAATGCATAATAAAAACATTTGTAACATTTTATATTGTCATTATGCTTACATGCCTATTAATTTTTAATAATAATTGTAAGAAAAAAGTACTAGTACTCATTTAGATACAAATACATCACATCGCATGCAATGGAATGACTCTGCATCAATCAAATATGGACCTTTACAGATCAGTCTTCCAGTATCAAAAAGGAGGACATGTAGGAGGACACTTTTCAAGGGAGGATGGAACTTACAAAAGAAGGACTGTCCTCCCTAAGGGAGGGCGATCGGTCACCTTAATGCCAGGTACCAGGATGGGACAGTGATGGACGGATTCGTGAAGCCCCCACCCTCCACCACGTATCTAGGAACAGTCCTGTCCATGAGCCCCCCTAGGCTGCTGGCCGGCCAGTCGGGCAGCATCCTTGCTTCCCTGGGGCCCTGTGCCCTGCCTTAAACCTTGTACTTCTGGATCCTTCCCCTCACCCCACCCCCAAAAAACAAACTGTTCAGGAGCCACTGGCCCAAGAACTGGGAAGTGTGAACTGCCAACGGGGAACATTTGTATCCCAGAGAGAGAAATCCATTTCACGGGGAACGCGGCGGGCTCGCATTCACCTTATCGTGTGGAATTATGCGGCTTTCTTTGCCAAAAAGTCCCCATTCCAGGCCACGCTCTGTGCTTTGCCTCTGACGACATGGAGGCCCAGCGAAATGTTTCCGTAGACAAATCGGTCGTTCTGGACCAGGCGACAGACTTCCCTCCCGCTTCCCTGGGGCGAGCCGCGAGCGCTCTGTGCGGGGGCACACGGGCCCTGGCCCTGCTCCTGCCGTACCACCGCCGCTGTTCACAGCGGGCCGCTCCAGCCTTCCACGTCCTCAGGGGCAGATCCGGTGACCTCTGGCTGGCCTTCTTCTGGGAGCCGGCCCGAGAGGCTGCTAATCCCCTTGATCCTGGTCACAAAATCCATCCTCTCTCCGGTGACCCTTCTTGGCGGATATTCAAACCGCGCTCAACTTTAAAGCCGCCTTTTCCCCTGTGGTGTCCAGTCCGCTGTGGGTGGGCGAGGCGGCCTCAGACCCCCCAGGAGGTGAGGCGGTGTGTTTCCTGCCATCCAAACACGACTTTGAAATCTGTCCCCCCCAAAGCAGAGATGAAACCCTGAGTGAGCCTGTTAGGCTTCTGACCCGGCGCGGTGCAGCCGGGCGCCTGGATAAGCTGTGCGGTCCTTGTCCTCACGCGTGTCACAACCTCACAATTAACGAGATCACCACCCCAGGAAGAGAGAGCTCTGAGACAGCGCCGCAGCGAGACTCAACACAGCGAGCCCAGCTGCGCCTGAGCGGGAAGAGCCCGGGTTTCCTGGAGTGGAGGTCATGTTCCCATCTCCACCCCCACAGTCCTGCTCGGTGTGGCCACCAGACATTAAACCTCAGGGACGCCAAGTTCCCGCTGCACTCCAGGCTCTGACCCTGCACAGACTACCCTGTCCTGAGGACCAGCGAGGGGTTTGTGTTCCCTCGTCTGTCACTTTAACACACTGATGAAGCGTCGACCTCGTGCCCGCTGCTGTGTGAGTGCGGAGGCCACAGAAAAGGACGAGAAGAGATTAAGACCTGGCACTTAGGCCCTGGCTGGTTGGCTCAGCGGTAGAGCGTCGGCCTGGCGTGCAGGGGACTCGGGTTCGATTCCCGGCCAGGGCACATAGGAGAAGCGCCCATTTGCTCTTCCATCCCCACCCCCTCCTTCCTCTCTGTCTCTCTCTTCCCCTCCCACAGCCAAGGCTCCATTGGAGCAAAGATGGCCCGGGTGCTGGGGATGGCTCCTTGGCCTCTGCCCCAGGCGCTAGAGTGGCTCTGGTCTCGGCAGAGCGATGCCCCGGAGGGGCAGAGCATCGCCCCCTGGTGGGCAGAGCGTCACCCCTGGTGAGCGTGCCGGGTGGATCCTGGTTGGGCGCATGCGGGAGTCTGTCTGACTGTCTCTCACCGTTTCCAGCTTCAGAAAAGTACAAAAAAAAAAAAAAAAAAAGACCCGGCACTTGTCCCCAAAGGGCTCACCTATACAGCTGGTGGGCAAAGCAGACGGCCCAAGAGGAGGTATACTTTCCCCAGTGCTGCCCACGGGGGCCGTGGGAGGCACTCTGGGGGTCAGAGGAGAACACTGACGGGGACCTGGATGCTGACCGAGGTCACCCCAGCTGGCCCCTGCAGTTCCGGAAGGAGGGAGCCCAGGAAATCTCAGCCTGACCGAGACAGAGGATTCTAAGCAGAACACGGGACAGGCTGGAGGTACCCTCCCGGAACCTGGTCCTCTGACGAGAACACGTGGGAATCTGCACCTCAGTGCAGAACTACTTACTTAGGCAGCGGGTGTGAGTCGCCCACGTGCTGTACATACAGGGGCATAAGCCGTCCCTGGGAAGCATTGGAATGTCACCCGATCTTTAGAACCTGGATGAATATTGTCCCTCTGAAGGCAGTTTGCAATAAAACAGTCTTCACAGTTATTGAGAGTTTGCCCTGATCCTGCCAAGCCCAGGCTTGATTTAAAATCCTTCCATCTGGAATTATTAGTTAAAGGGGAGTTTTTCAAAGTAAAGATGGATGGTGTAAGCAGATTTCGCTGCTGCCTTCCAGGGAAACGGGGCGTCCCCCTGCCATCCGGCAAAACTTCTTTAATCATGGCTGATGGAAGATTAGCAGCCTTGAATTATTAGCTAATGGCATCTCTGCAAAGGAATGATTTATGGGGCCGGCAGACTTTGCAAACGAACGCAGAGCCCGAATTGCCGGGTGTTTCATCCCGAGCTGGAACGCGCATTATTTCGACTATCTGTCTTCCCGGTGGAAGCTGAGCCCAGAGCAGGGGCTGACGTTTAGCCTTGATCTCAGCTCTCTGTGCGTCTGAGACGTTAAGAAGACAGACGCGGGAGCTCGGGAGCGTGGCCCCCATTTCCAAGTTCCCCTGCACCCTGGATAGCTCCTGCCAGGCCGCCCCCCATAGCTGGCCTTTGCCCTGGATAGCTCCTGCCAGGCCGCCCCCCCCTCCCCCGTAGCTGGCCTCCCTGCCTTGGAGCAGCCTCCGCGGTCGGTGGGGACCCCCATGGGGAGGAGAGGCACGTGCTTCAGCAGCCATCAGTCATAAATCAGTCCCCCCTCACGAGAGCCCTATCCTGACGCAGAGGCGGGGGCCACACCACTCACTGCCCCGGGGTCCCCAGCTGACTACCCTCTCCATTCATTTGCTTGAGAGCAAATTGTGTTGGTTCCAAAGTGGGGGGAGAGGGGGATGTGCTGGTTTTGTGACATGCCCCAGGGGTGGGACTCAGCCCCCCTTCTTCCCGCATAGGGGGCCTGGTTCAGCCAGGACAAGGTGGGGGGGGGAGCAGGAATGCTGTGGATGGATGTGGTCAGCCTGGGGGGGAGCAGGAATGCTGTGGATGGATGTGGTCAGCCTGGGAGGGGGGAGCAGGAATGCTGTGGATGGATGTGGTCAGCGGGGGAGCAGGAATGCTGTGGATGGATGTGGTCGGCCTGGGGGGGGAGAGCAGGAATGCTGTGGATGGATGTGGTCGGCCTGGGGGGGGAGCAGGAATGCTGTGGATGGATGTGGTCGGCCTAGGGGGGGGAGCAGGAATGCTGTGGATGGATGTGGTCGGCCTGGGGGGGGAGCAGGAATGCTGTGGATGGATGTGGTCGGCCTGGGGGGGGAGCAGGAATGCTGTGGATGGATGTGGTCAGCCTGGGGGGGGGCACAGGAATGCTGTGGATGGATGTGGTCAGCCTGGGGGGGGAGCAGGAATGCTGTGGATGGATGTGGTCGGCCTGGGGGGGGAGCAGGAATGCTGTGGATGGATGTGGTCGGCCTGGGGGGGGGAGCAGGAATGCTGTGGATGGATTTGGTCAGCCTGGGGGGGGGGGCACAGGAATGCTGTGGATGGATGTGGTCAGCCTGGGGGGGGGAGCAGGAATGCTGTGGATGGATGTGGTCGGTCTGAGGGGGGAGCAGGAATGCTGTGAATGGATGTGGTCAGCCTGGGGGGGCACAGGAATGCTGTGGATGGATGTGGTCGGCCTGGGGGGGGAGCAGGAATGCTGTGGATGGATGTGGTCGGCCTGGGGGGGGAGCAGGAATGCTGTGGATGGATGTGGTCAGCCCGTTCCCCGGCTGCTCAGGCTCACGGGGGGCACGGTGCTCGCTCCCGCTCTGCCGGAGTGCCGCACCTGCCCGGGGAGCCGCCTCCCTCTCAGTGACGCGTTGTACCCACTCTCAGCTCCGTCACTCCTCCCTGGGGCTGCCCCGCCCCCAGACGCGGTCACTCCTTGTCATCATTTCTTGTCATCGCACCCCCACTCCTCCCCCGCCCCCACATGAATCAGTGTCCTCTGAAAGCCGTAAAGGAAAAGACTGATACAGGAGGCTACGTGGTATTTCAGACAGCACGTGGGAAAGGGTATCAGGAAACAGATGAACAGCACTGCCCCCACGTACGGCTGGCAGAGGTAATACCCTCAGATAGAAAGAGCTCTCACAAACAAATCGAAAACGGGCAAAGAACAAAACCAGGCCATTCACCGGGAAACAGATGGCTTAGGAACGTGTCTCCCTGTTGCTTGATTGATGCCAGATGCGGAAATGAACACTGCAAAATCACAAACCCTTTTTTAAAACATTTGCTTAGAGTGACAGAGATTAAAATACTGGTAATAACCACTTGTGGTGGAGTGTTGGAGGATAATTTGCCAATAAGTTTCTAAAAATAAATAAATAAATATATATATATATATATATATATATATATTTTTTTTTTTTTTTTTTTTTTTAATGTATGTTCCTGTTGGTCTAGAAACTTCACTTAGAAATTCTACCTGAACGGTATGTTTGTACAAAGAAACGAGAAGAAGAATGTTCTCAGCGGTATTGTGTTTTGTAGAAATAAACACTGGAAGGACCGGAAATCCCCTGAATGTTCTTGGCAGGGAACTGCTTCAGGAAACTATAACAGAATCGTACAGAAAGCTAGTAGGCACCCTCTAAAAAAACCAGCTAAGGGTCCCTGTGTTGTGAGGATACAGTACCTGAGGTGGGCCAGTCAGAGTGTGGTAGGGTTCGGCCGTTTTTTGTTTTGTTTTGTTTTTTTGTATTTTTCTCAAGCTGGAAACAGGGAGAGACAGTCAGACAGACGCCCGCATGCGCCCGACCGGGATCCACCCGGCACGCCCACCAGGGGCGATGCTCTGCCCACCAGAGGGCGATGCTCTGCCCCTCCGGGGCGTCGCTCTGTTGCGACCAGAGCCACTCTAGCGCCTGGGGCAGAGGCCAAGGAGCCATCCCCAGCGCCCGGGCCATCTTTGCTCCAATGGAGCCTTGGCTGCAGGAGGGGAAGAGAGAGACAGAGAGGAAGGAGAGGGTGGGGGTGGAGAAGCAAATGAGTGCTTCTCCTATGTGCCCTGGCCAGGAATTGAACCCGGGTCCCCCGCACGCCAGGCCGACGCTCTACCGCTGAGCCAACCGGCCAGGGCCTCGGCCGTTTTTATTAAAATTTAAAAAGTGACATCCATACCTAGCTAGAAGATAGCATGAACCCCCGGGAAGGAGGACTCAGGAGCTGGGGTCTGGGATAGGAAGGAGAGCCACTTGGTACCGACGGTCCCTTTGAACTGTCCGAGTTCTCATCGTGTTGTTATCACCCCGCTGTCCTGCGTCTCCACCATGGCGCTTTAGGGTCTCAACCAACTTTCCCTCCAACTTTCCCTCCTCATCAAAATATACTCTCACCGTCCCCTCTCAGGTACTGTATCCTCACTTAGAAATCATTTTTGGGAGGAAAAAAAAAAAAGTCTATTTCACACTAAAGTCTTAATGACTCTCCCAAGGACAAAAAAGAATGGCAGCATTTCAGACGCCAGTATCAGGCCAGAGAGAGGTGGCCAGGGGATAGAGGGACGCTGTCTGCAGTGCTCAGATCTCAGTCTGGAGGGGTCCACCTGCCTCACTCTCCCAAGAGGCGGGACAGCCAGGCAGGTGTTGAGAGTGTGAGGAGAACCCACCTATCCACACTGCTGGGGGGGGGGGGGTCATAAAAAGTCAGCCAGCTCCAGAGAATGAAGGATTTCCCCGTCACTCAAAACGCAGTAAGTGGCGGTCAGAAGGAGTTGACCAGCTTTCTCAAGGACGGGGTCACAGCACTGAACTTGGCCACGCATATGAGGGACCCTCATGAGGTGGGCCCCCAGCCTGGCCCTTCCCACGCTCCACGAGTCACCATCTGGAGCCCCTCGCCGGGACACCCCCCACCCCGGCTGTCGGTACAGGCGCTCTCAGGAGCCGTGGGAAAGGCAGTGAGATGGACCGTCACCTGTCCGGGCTGTGGTCCTCGGCCTTCCTGGAGCACCGGAGCTCTCGGGAGGGCTGGCTGGGTACCACCCCACAGCTCCTGAGCCTGCAGACCTGGGGTGGGGCCTGAGAACGTGAGCACAGTGCCCCCCGGAATGCCGATGCTGCCGGACCAGGGCACCTCACTCTACGAACCTCTGCTCCAGTCGGTGAGTCAGAGGCTTCGGATCTGGGGCAAAGGGCACGGGAGCCTGGATCACGTCCACGGGGCCCACAGCTGCTGCTTCTGTGTCAGCCTCAGGACCCCGGCCAAGTCCTGCCCTGAAAATAACCGATCGCAGGGTCACGACCTGGCCTTTGAGTCACGGCCCAGAGAGCCGATGCCCTGAGGTCACTCAGTCTACTGCACGCAGCTGTGTCCTGCACAGCCCAGGCCGGTCAGCAGAGCGTCAGGAGCCCGGAGCCCGGTCCCCACTCTCCTGACCAGCTGTGTGAGTCATCAGCCCCCTCTTCCTGAGCTCCAGGGTCAGTGGGCAGACAGAGGCAGTCACGGTCCTGCCCGGTGCTCCCGCCACGAGGACTGACCATGACGGTGCATGGAGAGGCTCTGTGCGCACACAGGGCCCCGCCACGCTGCCGCCCGGGGAAGTAGCTGCCCCGCGAATACAAGCACAAAAGGGCTGCTGGATCCATTTCTGCCCCCAGCACTGGCTGTCCTCTGGAAGAGACGGGACTTGGGCACGCACGAGAGTCACACAACAGCCTGCACGTCTGTGTGACTTCCCAAAGTGCACACACAGCTCATTGTCACGTTGGCGTTGATCGGTTCCCTCCACCGGGCGGGCCAGAAGGAAACATTGGGCAGGATTTCTGCCCTCAGCCCCCTCCCCAAAAGAATTGATTCATTCCCTACTCCCATCGGTCCCTCCTCAGAAGCAGGGACAAGTCCTGTACTTGTGACTCGCAGTGATCTACCCTCCCAGTTTCTGTAAGATGATGTGGCAGCATGTGCGCATGCGCAGATGATGACGTAACACCGTGTATACAGTGGAGCAGCCCATGGCCATGCCAGTCGAGATGTGGACGGTACAGAGGAAAGTTCAGTGTGTCCTGTGGCTTTTGCTAAATTCGAAGCCGTGACCAAAGTGCAACGTGAATATCGGTGGGATAAGCAGTTGAAGGAAACCGGCAGTTTGGTGGAGAAACCCCATTCTTGTAGGCCATCAGTCAGTGACGAGTCTGTAGAGCAGGGGTCCCCAAACTACGGCCCGCGGGCCGCATGCGGCCCCCTGAGGCCATTTATCCGGCCCCCGCCGCACTTCCGGAAGGGGCACCTCTTTCATTGGTGGTCAGTGAGAGCACAGGATACGCATGCTCCTGGAGTACTGTATGTGGCGATGCCGCAAAGTGTGGCGTCGCTCATGTACAGTACTACTTTCGTTTTGTTTTTTTTTTTACTTTAAAATAAGATATGTGCAGTGTGCATAGGGATTTGTTCATAGTTTTTTTTATAGTCCAGCCCTCCAACGGTCTGAGGGACAGTGAACTGGCCCCTGTGTAAAAAGTTTGGGGACCCCTGCTGTAGAGGCTACGGGATAGCTACCTAAGGAGCCCTAAAAAATCTGTGTGTGAGCCCACATTGAACTGCACTGAATAGGTATGAAACCGGGAGAGTTTTCCTTTTATTTGGTGCAGATTTCACATTTCTATCATCTTTTGTTGCTTTCCTGTGACTGGTCAAAAGTGCACCATGACTTTACGGAGACACAGTATTATAGAACAGAGCCAGCCCAGAGACAGTGCCATGGGGGCCAGAGTGCTGAGGAAGCTCCTGAAGTTAGAGCCCCACCCTGCCAGTCCTGGTGTGCAGCCGCCCACTGACCAGCACAGCCTTGCCATCGAGACGGTGAAACAGAGTCAGGGCCTCAGCTGCGTTGCTCTGAAGGTCTCTTAAGGAAAGAGGCCGGGGCCCTGGCTGGTTGGCTCAGTGGTAGAGCGTCGGCCTGGCGTGCAGGAGACCCGGGTTCGATTCCCGGCCAGGGCACACAGGAGAAGCGCCCATCTGCTTCTCCACCCCTCCCCCTCTCCTTCCTCTCTGTCTCTCTCTTCCCCTCCCGCAGCCGGGGCTCCATTGGAGCAAAGTTGGCCCGGGCGCTGGGGATCGCTCTGTGGCCTCTGCCTCAGGCGCTAGAATGGCTCTGGTCACAACAGAGCGACGCCCCTGATGGGCAGAGCATCGCCCCCTGGTGGGCGTGCCGGGTGGATCCTGGTCGGGCGAATGCGGGAGTCTGTCTGACTGCCTCCCCGTTTCCAACTTCAGAAAAATACAAAAAAAAAAAAAAAAAAGGAAAGAGGCCGAAAGCAGCACTTCTCGCGCCTGCATGCCGGGGATGTCCTGGCAGAAGCTCAGCTCTCTAAGTGTCCAGCTGGCTGACCTTTGCAGCCGGGCGGCCGGCCTGGCGCCCACATTCCCATCGGCAATCCCCAGGGTGCCTCCGAGAAGCAGTTTCCTCCGTGTGAGCCCGGGGCCCACGACCAGGGTATTTTTAGCTCCTCTCCGTGGTGGCCAGGGCTCTGGGGCTGTGAGCTGAGCCTTCACAGGTCAGGCCAGAGAAGGTCCCCGCTCAGGGCCCGGCCAGTGCCCACAGCTAATTTAGAACTTGCACGGCTTCCCTCGTGACCGTTCCTCCAGAGCACAGAGCTCTTCCGGGCTGGTCCCGTTTAACGGACTTGAAGTCAGTGGCCGCTGAGACTCTGGCAGGCTGTTTTTAGAAGGCTCGGTCCATAGGCCAGTGGTTCTCAAAGTGTGCGCCCTAGAAGATTTCCAGGTGTGCCCTATGGTATCCCAGAGAAAAATATTCCTGTTGGGGACCAAAAGACCAACAGGGTTTTTGGAGTTTAGATTTTTGGGGGACAGAGGTGTGGGGAATTGGCTGTAAGCTGACAGTCTGCCCAACCCCCCACCTCACTTGCCTGATTAGGTTGCAAAGGGCTGTTAAGCTGTGGTGCTGGATGGTTTACATTACCCCCCATGTTCCCCAGAAAGACTGGAGGCGAGTTTCTTATATCCTTTGTTTGGTGTCAAGTTAAGATGATATGTATGGTGGGGGTTTTCTGCACTCAACACAATTAAGAGTAAAAAGAGAGGAATTCTTCAATGTATTGACAAGGAAATGAGAGTTTGCCTTTCAAATATATGCCCAAACATTGAAGAAATTGCTAGGACACATCAGGCTCATGTTTCTCATAAACACAAAAATGAAAAGACTTAACGCATTTGTGCCAGGACCTGCCTAATTTACTAAATCTTACTAAGAATGTATCTATATATATATATAAAATAACTTTCTTGTCCTTTTTTAAAACTTTTAACCCTTTTTTTATGAATTCTAAACAGTATAGCTCTAACACTGTAACATAAAAATGTTTTTTAATGTCAGAATAAATTTAATTTTGTCGTATTTATTTTATTTAAATATCATAAAAGCACGCTTGGACTTTATATTTTTTTTCTTTAATATTTGACTTAATTACTATAACATACTTCTCAGAAATCTGTATATAGTGCGCCTACAGTTATTTGTAGGATTTTAAATGCGCCTCGACTTCAAAACGTTTGAGAACCACTGGTCTAGACCGATGGTTTCTACCAGAGTAATCGTGCGCAACATCTGAGCAACATCAGCAGACATTTTTTGGTTGTTACAACTCGGAGGAGGGTGGTCCTGGCATGAGTGGGTGGAGGCCAGGGACATGCCACAGGGCACAGGATGGTCCCCAGCACGGGGAATGGCTCAGTCTAGAGCAGGGGTCCCCAAACTACGGCCCGTGGGCCGCATGCGGCCCCCTAAAGCCATTTATCCGGCCCCCGCCACACTTCCAGAAGGGGCACCTCTTTCATTGGTGGTCAGTGAGAGGAGCATAGTTCCCATTGAGATACTGGTCAGTTTGTTGATTTAAATTTACTTGTTCTTTATTTTAAGTATTGTATTTGTTCCCGTTTTGTTTTTTTACTTTAAAATAAGATAGGTGCAGTGTGCATAGGGATTTGTTCATAGTTTTTTTTTTTATAGTCTGGCCCTCCAACGGTCTGGGGGACAGTGAACTGGCCCCCTGTGTAAAAAGTTTGGGGACCCCTGGTCTAGAGCCTGAGGGAGAGAGAACCCACCACAAACCCACTCGGACTCGCTCCGGAACACTGCTCAGATACCAAGAGCCTCATGACCTCTGCTTTTTTTGGAAAAAAAAAAAAAAAAGCATGCTCTCTCCAATGGGCGGGGGGAAGTCATCTTAAACAGTGGGGTCACGTGCATCTGTGGAGTGCCCGCTCCGGCCCCGGGTTCTGCTCTCCCGAGTGCCCGGCCTGCCAACCATTGAGACGCTGTCCTTTTATCCGAGCCCTCGGAAGCCACTGCTTGCAGGGGGCTGAACGCAGAATAAAGATAATTAGGCAGCAGCTGCTCCCCTTGATCGAGGTGGACCTGGAGCTGACAGAAGCCTGCAGAGTGGACCCGCAGTGCTGAGAGCTGTGGGCAGCGGGGAACCTCCACGGGGTCTGTCCGCAGGCCCACGACGGGTCAGGTCAGGTGGGCCAAAACAGTCCCCTCGGACACAGAGTCTGGAGGAAGGCCAGAAGCTTGTCATCGTCCTGGGGCTTTCTCGTGTGTTTCCCTGAGGGTGGCGGGGTTCTAAAGATGTCTCCGAGACCCCTGTGCACTCAGACCAAGTCGAACCCTGGCACCGCTTCAGGGTGTGACAACCTGTAAGCTGAAAAATAAGTTCCCGGGTTCCAATTCACCCATCAGAAGGGAGACGAGTGAGAACCACAAGCCCGCTATGAAAACTCCCGTTTGCACGAAGACATCAGCATGGGCCGGCACACGTGAGCAGGACCAGAGAAGACGCCTCCTGCAGCATGGCCCTCCGGGGACCTACCTAGGGCCTTGACCTCCCCATCACCCCTGATGGGACGTGGGTATCAGAGGCTGTGACCTTCCTGGGCTCCCTACGTCCACTCCTGCTTCCTGTTTTCCAGGGACGGCTTTGGGGTTGGACAACCAACCACAGGCTTTCTCAGACCAGGCGGTGGTTTCCCGGGCAGAACAGTTTCTTCCAAAACGTGAAGACTTCCGATCGATCTGTGTTCACTCGTTCTATCTGTCAAGACCTGGTTCCAGACCCTGAGGCACCGGGCCCTCCCTTGGTCTCCACGCCTCCTACCCCTGCCTGTGGGGGTGCCCACCCACCTCGTGCCGTCTGAGCCACGGGCAACACCTTCCTGTGCCTTCTGCCACAGCGTTCAGAAATCGCGAGGGCGGGCCACTGGTTTTATTCACTGCTGAGTGCTCTGCTTTGCACAAAACCGTTCCGAGGACCCATGTCGTTAGAGGGACACAGCAGCTGCTTTTTCCAAACCTGTAAGGTTCCAAATTACCCAGTGCCCAGGCGGCGTGGGTGGCTGGCTGCAGGCAGGGGGCGCCTGCATTAGCACAGCTGCGCTCCCAATCAGTCCCCTGGTCTCTCTCTCTCTCTCTCTCTCTCTCTCAGGGCTTTGCTAAAAGCAGCAGGAAGCATCGTGCATTTCTGCAGTATGAGTTTCATCCACCTCAATCCTTGTTCAGAGCCTGAGCTGCTTTTCAAAAAAAAAAAAACCCAACAACAACAGGGGACCCTTTTGATCAAGCGCCTCGTTTCTGCATGAGAAGGGTCACCGGTCCGCGAGCCCACAGTATCTGCCCACTGTGGTTAAAGCCCCCGCCTCATGTCAGCTCTGCCACTTGAGGTTCATTTCTCCGGGTCCTTCCTATAGGTTGTTTCAGTTAACCTTGGATTTGGGCCGCAAGTGACAGAAAATCCAAAATAGCAGTGACTTAAATACGGCGTATTTAATTCTCCTTCATTCTGAGAGACTCAAGTGAGGTGGTCCAGGGACGGTCCTGCGGGACCCCTTGGGGTCGGAGACCGACACCCCCTTTCTGTCCTGTTGGCGCACCAACATCTAGGATGGCAGCTGCCGCGCCCGCCCTCGTATCCTCATCCCAGCCAGCAGAACCAGAGGAGAGGGAAGAGACAGACACATCTCCACCCTTCAAGGACGCTTCCTGGAAGTTGTCTCCCATTGGCCAGAACTTAGTCACATGGCCCTACTGGGTGCAAGGGAGGATGGGACATGTCACTCCCGTTCTGGATGGCGGACAACGCAGGGTTCTTTTACTGAGAAAGGAGAGGTAACAGATCTCCAGACAACTTGCAGTCGCTGCTGCAGCCTCGTGTTTGTGTCAGATTTCAGTACCAGAGTCCTTGTGCTGAAAGAGTTAAAGGGTGGTGTCTTTCCTGTTTTCACAGCCCCAGAATCCTTTATTCTTCTCCTTATTTATGGCAGATACATTTGGCCTCTGACACACACGTTTCAGAGGCATCAATGACTAGACAAGGGGTGCCGTCTCCTGTCCACACTTCGTTGAGGGGACTGCTGCCACGCCTACCTCACAGGGACATAGGAGGAAGTTTCTCTGGGGTAATGCTTGGCCTGGGCGTTAACTGTGTCCATAGGGCTTCTGTGATCAGCAAAAGAAGTCAGCATAACAAACACCTCCAATGGGGGGGGAATAAAAAAAGCTGCACAAAACCAGAGGAGATTGTTGAAGCAAATGGAAAACCATAGTTGATGAAACACAGAATAAATATATATTTAACTTAAGAGACGGTGGCTATTTTGGGGCTGCAGAGTAATGTGGAGACTGATGGTCTTCTTACGATCACATTTTCCTTGAAACTATTTACTGTTTCGGTCACATGGCCTTTTCCATTGCGGTAAGAGGACCCGGTTTGGTTCATGATGAGCAAATTCCACTGGAGGCTTAGACTTTCACCGGCCCTTCCGGACGCTGACGTTTCTAACGTAAACCTTCTCAGCCTGTAGATGGACTTGAGGATGAACTGGTGGGAAGAACCAGCTGCATCCATGAATGTTCAGAGCCTGCACCAGTCGGGAAAGGTGATGACCGGTAATAACAGACTGGTGTCCGTCTAAAGGAAAGGCTGGTGTTCCAGGTGGAGGAGAAGCTTCGTAAACATGCCAACCGGGCCATTTTACCCACTGGACAGCACTATCCTTCCCCCAAGGCCCTCCCCGTGACCTGTGAAACTTTCAGGATCTGAAATAGGTTCAGGTATTAGCTCCAAAATACACCAAGGCCATGGCAAAATCAAAACTGATACATGTCTCATTCTGTATCTACAAAATGTAACATTTTGTTCTCCCCAGAAATGATGAAGTTGGGCATTCGTGACTTTTCCATGAGTGTTTCATTGTTTTTGGAAACAATTAGCTGGAGAGAGACTCACAAATGCAGGAGTTCACAAACCTGCACATCTGCCAAGATCTGCCTTCCCCGGGGGTGAGGGTCGGGGTGGGGGGCCCCACAAGCTACCCGCAGACACTGCAAACTTCCTTCAAACCTTTCCAAAGCTGTACAGTGGTAGATCTGCTTCTGAGGCTGGGCTGTGGATACATCTTCACATGCTTGCTACAATGTGAACTTCCTGGATGGGATACCTGCCTTAGACAACGGATTGGCACACTTCTTTTCTGTCAAGAGCCAGCAAGTAAACCTGTTTGGCTTTGCGGGAACATAAGGCATCTGTCGTGACTTATATGGCTCCGCTGTGAGGGCACAGAGCCATCCTAGACAGCACGTAAACATGACATGAGCACGGCAGCGTGCCAATAAAACTTTATTCACAAAACAGACAGCAGTGGGCCGGATCTGCCCCACGGCCATCGTTTCCTGTCCTTTGCCTCTCAGATCCAGGAAGGTCTCAAGACCACCCGCTGATCCTCACCAACACATCAGATTCTAACGACACTTTCTGTTGAAAAAAAAAATTACTTTTAGTTTTTTATTATTTATTTATTTATTTATTTTTGTATTTTTCTGAAGCTAGAAACGGGGAGAGACAGTCAGACGGACTCCTGCATGCGCCCGACCGGGATCCACTGGCACGCCCACCAGGGGGCGACGCTCTGCCCACCAGGGGGCGATGCTCTGCCCCTCCAGGGCGTCGCTCTGTCGTGACCAGAGCCACTCTAGCACCTGGGGCAAAGGCCAAGGAGCCATCCCCAGCGCCCGGGCCATCTTTGCTCCAATGGAGCCTCGGCTGCGGGAGGGGAAGAGAGAGACAGAGAGGAAGGAGATGGGGAGGGGTGGAGAAGCAGATGGGCGCTTCCCCTGTGTGCCCTGGCCAGGAATCGAACCCGGGACCCCTGCACGCCAGGCCGACGCTCTACCACTGAAAAATTACTTTTATTGTGGATGACCCAGGCGATGTCCGAGACTCTCCTCTGGCTCAAGCCTGTATTATTAGCACAGAGCTGTTCTGCTGTCCAGGGGGTTAGATCGACACCCCAGCGCTTTGGAGATGCTCCGTCATTTTCCGTGGCCCAACGTGGGAGGTGGTGAGTGAGTCCGCCGCGCACAAACACTGGCGGTCTCTACACAGTAACTATGTTCACCGCTGCTCCATAAACAAAGGGGAGATTTTAACCCCGAGTCAGCTAAAACGTCTTTTAATATAATACTTCGCTGATTTATCCCAGGGCGCCAGAGGGCACTCACGAAAGATTATGCTCATTAATCATATAAAGTTTTCAGATTCAGCCGTAGCCTTTTAGAGCTACAATATATCTGCATTAAAGTGCCCTGACAGCGTCCAAAATTTTGCTGAGCCAAGCCCTTATCCGGGGCTCAGACCAGAAAACTGTTTACGGAGGATGTCCCTACTACGTATTTAGATTTTCTTTTTTGAAATTAAAAGAAGAAATGGATTGAAGACCTGAAAGATTGGCATTTCCAGAAAACTATGGCTATGCAATGCATTGCGTCCATCACGTTAAAAGGTGCATTGGACATAAATTTTTTTTTTTTTAAAGCTATTGTCTCCTCTACACTTTAACTAGCAGTAAGTGGACAAGTAAAGAAAATCAAAGCTTGTGTTCCATTGAAAGATACAATCTAATTGGCATTTCTTCATTAAAGGCTACTAAATTCTTTTACTTATGTAACACATGCAAGTTAGACTGTTCTTTTTATTTTATTTTATTTTTATTGATGGACTTTAGAGAGACGGAGAGAAGAAAGGGAGAGAGAGAGAGAGAGAGAGAGCGCGCGTTCATCTCTTGTTCCAATTGGTTGCTTCCCGTATGTGCCCTGAGTGGGGATTGAACCTGCAACCCTGGTGTTTGAAGCCGCAACCTTGGTATTTCAGGATGACGCTCTAACTGGCTGAAGCAACCGGCCAGGGCCTGCTCATTTTACAAGTACTACTGCTTGTAAAGTTGTTGTTTTTTTCAAATTAACTATTTCCTAAAGAAGCATATATAAGCGTATGACTCTGCTTATAAAGTTTTAAGCACAATCATTTCTCTCATACCACAATTTATGTATGCAAAAAGTGCGATCACAATATTTTTTTAATGACTAAAAAATACTGATCACAAATCTTCTAAAAAAACATTTCCCTATTTACATATTTTTTCACTCAAACAAAAACAGAATTATAATTACAAAAATATAAATAATCAATAAAAAAATCTATATTCAATTGCTCCACACACACACACACACACACAGGTAACAGCAGTGTTACCTGTTTTTGTCCAATAGCTGGTGAACCTGTGGGTTATATTTCATTTACCCTCCGAGCTGGGCCGCTAATGGAAGCAAAGAATTCCAAAATTAAATTCAAGTTGCTCTGAAAAATCTGTCTGATGGATCACATTTCTTTTAAAAAAAAAAGCATAACCTGCTGTTTCGTTTCTGGTTCAAGATGTCTGGTCTGAGACTCTCAAAGCATCTCATCTACACTCATTGTGTATCCTGAGCTTAGGACCAGGAGGAAAGAAAGGAAGAAAAAATTATCCCAGTTCTCCGTAGGAAGCATTTCTGTGGAGGAAACCCCTCCTGGGAATGGGTCTCTTCAAGCCTCGGGCCCCAGCCAGGCCCGCAGGTCCAGCGGAGGAGTCCGCTCCGAGCAGGATGGCGAGCTCAGGGTCTCGCCTCTGTCACTCTCTCCCTCCTCTGCGTAGACACGCGGCAGGCAGGCAGCGTCCTCGGCGGCGGCCAGCGCAGCGAGGTGGCGGAGCTTCTGGGGGCAGAGCCAGGGAAAGGGGGGGTCAACGCCGGGTGCTTCCCGCACGGCACACTTCCTTCCGGTTTCACTGAGGAACGAACGCCTCGATACATCGTGAATGACGGACAGTCCCCTTTGTCCCCGGCTGTCACCAAAGGTCTACAGACTCGGACGTGACAGCCAGCTGAGGGGATCGACACCTTTCACACTTTCCAGCTCATTTCTGGCAGAGAAGTGTGACGGCGGAGGCAGGGGTCCTAGGTGGTCTCACAGGACTGTCCCCCTCGCCCTCTTACGGGTTTACTTTGGGGGGTGGGTAATCCTCCCACCACCTGTGTCCTGATACCTGCTGTCCCCTTCCTGAATGACTGTCCCCACCTGCCAACCTCCAGTTCATACTTCAGGGCTCAAGTCATCTCCCTGTGAAGACTTCTCAGGTTTGGTTTGGTTTTTTTCTGGTCTGAGTCAATAAATGGATGGATGGATGGACGGACAGATGGATAGATGGACAGGTGGATGAGGTTAAGGGCTCTCCCCTATTTACCTTCAAATGCCTCTCTAGGAGGGCGCTGTGGCCAATCTGAGCCAGTTCCCTCAACTTCGGTGGGAATGGTCTTAGCAAGAACCTTCTAAATCTAACCCATCGCTAGCCGTCAGTGGTCCCTGCGAGGGTGAGCTGGCCCAGGGCGTGACATTCAGAATCAAAACAAACATCTCAGAGCCGCAAGGGGCAGGAGGTGCGGGCAAGGCCTGGAGAGGAAGCTGGGATGCCCGGAGACCACCAGGCTCTCGGCCAGACCCGCCCCGCCATTCCGGCACTCGGCTGTTCCCCCAACTTCCGCCGGCTTGCGGGAGCCCCTCCGAGACTTTCTGGCTAAGTGGGAACACCACCTCCTGGCCCTCTGTGGACTGGTGCCCCTGAGTGACTCTGGGAACCCTCACCCACACGTCTGCCTGGTGCCTGCGTCCACTCGTTCAGGGACTGAGGTCACTGGGAGGCTGCACACCAGAAGGGGTCGGGGTGGGCAGGAAAGGGAGCTCTGGCCAGCTCACCAGCGAGCGCCCAAGCCTGTCCTGCCACGTCCCTGCAGGTGCAGCGGACCGGGTCCTCGATGACAGACTCGGGGTGCAGAGCCAACCGCACCCCGCAGCGGGCTGTGCAGGGCAGAATCCTGAGGCTGATGACAGTGTTGCTCTCTGCCCCTGATTCAGCAGTTTCAGAGTCCCCGGGAGATCAATAATTCAACACAAACCACCAACGCAGTGAGAACGCTCCCCAAGGGGAAGAACCAGGCCTCTCCTCTGTTCTCCTCTGACCCGGCGAGCGCAGGGCCGCGCACCTGCCACTGCCCACTGGCCCCGGGCACGAGGACGCGGCCCTGCGCCGACCTGCCCAGCTGAGCGGACTCCACGGCCCGCTAGGCACAGCCGTACGGGGTGCACACACGTGTGCAGGGGCAAGCCAGGTGCTGTGTGACAGGGGCCTCGTTGCTGTGTGACAGGGACCTCGTTGTTGTGACAGGGGCCTCATTGCTGTGTGCACAGAGTCACCCCCGACAGGACGGTGGGCTGTCCCCAAGCTCCTTCACAGATGGGAGGCCCCGGGAGGAGGGACTTCCCTGACTCTGCTCAGGACCGGGCAGGCGGGTCTGCAGCCGGCTGACCGCTGTCCAGCCCACCGGGCAGGCAGGTCTGCAGCGGGCTGACCACAGTCCAGCCCACCGGGCAGGCGGGTCTGCAGCGGGCTGACCACAGTCCAGCCCACCGGGCAGGCGGGTCTGTAGCCGGCTGACCGCAGTCCAGCCCGGCTCTGCGTCCTGGTCGCTTCATCGCTTCGAGCAGCTTCCCCGAGCCCCCTCCCTGCTCCGTCGGCCTCGTCTGCCTGGGGCACGGCCTGTCCACTCATTCCCTTGTCAGTGACCATGCGTCCTGTCCTCCCGGAGGCTACCGTCTGCTCGCGGAGCGAAGGGCAGACGCTTCCTCCGTGCGGCCCACCCGTGGGGCAGTGGCGGGGGGGGGGGGGGGCAGGCCTAATGAAGCGGCCCCAGCAGGATGCACGGCCCCCCCACCACAGGGCCCAGACTGTCTGGGTTCAGGGTTGCTTCCAGACTTGGAGACAGTATCAGTGGTTTGGTTTTCAGCGGCCACCAGGCACCGTCCACTGTGCAGGACTTGGGAGCGGGTGGGAGGAAGGAACAGGTCCGCGCCGACCTCGGGGCCGTCACTGAGGCACGGAGCCCCCACCCTGGGCACTGGGACAGGCACAGGAGGGAGGTGGCCCCGGGGAGGCCCCAGGCAGCCAC